>NC_081413.1:379182430-379782430 GCF_030272615.1 Cryptomeria japonica
CGTAAAATAACCAGGTCGGCCTCCACCAAAGGAATCCCTCTTGAAACAGTATAGAATGATGTCTAGAGCCCAAGGGAAGGTCGGCCAAAAGCCAAGGAACATTGGAAGCAATTAAATTAGGCTTCGTAAGCTACATGAAAGATCTACAAGATTATCCATTAGCAAAAAGGTCCAAGCGGCTCCAGTGCTCTGAGCTAGAAAACTATCCCATATTCTGGAAGTGATAACTTGTTGGAAAAAGATCCATATGCATCACGAACTTAGGATAAGGTAGATGAACATGTCCACAAGCAAAATCTAGCTCCACAAGGTCTGGTGTGCAAAAAGAAAAGAAACATAGAAAGAAATGTTGAAACTACAAAACAAAAAGAAAATGTTTTTGGTTGATGCAAGATTGCTAAGAACCAAGGATGCTCTTGCATCAGACATCCGGGGTTGATGAAATTGAGTCCCTCACTTTGAAGGGATTAGAGGAAAACCAAGACGGTCTAGCTCTACCTAAGAAATCCACGATGAGTCTTCAACTGGTATGCCCTTCCACTTCACAAGATACTCTCTGTATTGTTTGCCTCGGGTGTTGCACCCAATTCTACTATCCAAAATATCTTCAATTTGGTTTGTTACCCTCTGGGGCATCTGCTTCTCCAAGTCTACTACACTGTATTCACTAAATTTTGGCTCATGATACTGATGAAGGTTTGCAATTTTGAATATAGGTGAAATACCCAAAGTATTTGGTAACTCCACTTCATATGCATTTTTGGAACTAAATTTCTTCAAGATCTTACAAGGTCCAAACTTCATCTTCAACTTATTGTAGGTACCAACTGGAAATCTTTCTTTTCTCAAATACACCATCACTTCATCTCCAAATTTAAATCTCTTGTGTCTCCTCTTTTCATTTTCTTTCTCCTTATACTTGTTGTTCATGTCCTCCAAATGTTTCTTAATCTGAGTATGTATTGTCTTCATATGTTCTGCGAATTCTTCCACTTCTACACTCATTTTATCTTCATTACTAATCTCTCTTAACTTTGATATGCCTCTAGGGTGTATTTTAGTAATAATATCAAAGGGTGTTCTTTTGGTACTCCTGTTCACTGAATTTTTGTAGGTGAACTTGGCTTGTGCAAGGATCAAGTCTCAACTTCCAGTTTTCTCTTGAACTAAACATCTCAACAAATTTCCCAAACTCTTGTTTACTACTTCTGTTTGTTCATCAGTCTGTGGGTGAAAGGTAGAACTAAATTTCAAATATGTCTTCATCTTCATCCAAAGTGTCCTCCAAAAATATCCAACAAACTTCATGTCTTTGTTATAAACTATACTCTTAGGTAATCTATGTAATCTCACCACCTCTTTGAAAAATAGGTCAGCTATATGCACTGCATCTGTTGTCTTCTTACGGGGTAAGAAATGCACCATCTTAGAGAATATATCCACCACCATAAATATATAATTATTTCCTCTCTATGTCTTAGGCAATCCAATTATAAAATCCATTCTTATGTCCTCCCAAGGTCTCTCCAGAATTGTCAAAGGCTTATACAATACATTATTCTGACCACTACCTTTTGCAAGTTGACAAATTTTACAACTCCACACAAATTTCCTGACATCTTTATGAATCTGAGGTCAAAATTAGTTCTCACTAACCAAGGCTACTGTCTTATCATCACCAAAGTCTCTTGCTAATCCTCCATTATGATTTTCTTTTATCAGATTCTCCCTCATAGAGCTCCTAGGTATACACAACTAAGTTTCTCTTAACAACATCTCATCTTTAGTGAAGTAATCCAACCACTTGCTCCTATCCACCTTAACCGGTTCTTTACAATCTTTCCAAGGTTCTTCAAAATCTGGGTCATCCTAATACAAATTCTTCAATTCCTCAAAACCTAATACCTCCACTCTCATCTATGTCAACAAGTTCCTCCTTCTACTAAAGGAATCAACAAATTTATTTGACTTTCCACTTCTATGCTTCAAAACAAAGGTATGACTTTGCAAGAATTCCACCCATCTCATGTGTCTCTGATTTAGCTTACCTTGACTATTCAAGTATTGCAAATCTTGTTGATCGATATACAACACAAACTCCTTAGGCAACAAATAATGTCTCCACTTCTTCAATTCCTGAATTATGGTATAAAACTCTTGATCATACATAGAATATCTCCTTCTAGAATCATTCAATTTCTCACTAAAATATGCTATCAGTCTTCCTTCCTTACTCAACACTACTCCGATTGTATTCTCACTTGCATCACAATCCACCTAAAATACTTTGCTAAAATCTGGTAAAGCCAACACAGGCTACTCTGTCACCTTCTGCTTCAACAATTCAAAACTTATTTTCTACAAATGCCCACTTAAAATCCTTCCTATCTCTCCCCATTGCTTCTATCATAGGACTACAAATTGAACTAAAATTTCTAATGAACTGGTAGAAACTAGCCAATCCATGAAATGATCTTACCTCCCCAATTCTTTCCAATGTAGGCCATTCAACAATTGCTCTTACCTTTTCAAGGCCCATCTTCAATCCATTCATAGATATCACAAATCCCAAATAGACCAACTCTTCCTTCATGAAACTGCATTTCTTGATGTTTATCAACAACTTCTCTTCTCTCAATCTCTACAAAACTTGTCACAAATGAAACATATGTTCTTCCTTTGTCTTATTGAAAATCAAGATGTCATCTAAGTACACAATAATAAACTTACTCAAGAATTTCTTCAATGCCTCATTCATCAACCTCATGAAAGTACTTGGTGCATTAGTCAGTCTAAAAGGAATCACAAACCATTCATGTAGTCCTTCATTTGTTTGGAATGTTGTCTTCCACTCATCTCCTTCTCTGATTCTGATCTGATGGTATCCACTTTTCAAGTCTATCTTTGTGTAGTATCTAGATCCACTTAAACAATCCATTATGTCATCCATCCTAGGTAAGGGAAATCTATACTTCACGGTGATCTTGTTTATTGCTCTAGAGTTCGTACACATCCTCCATTCTCCATTCTTCTTAGGTGCTAATACTGTTGGAACTACATAAGGTCTCAAACTTTCTCTGATCAAACCTTTCTACAACAACTCCTATACTTGTCGATTGAACTCCTCATTTTCTGTATGTGTCATCTAATGTGCTACTTTATTAAGCAAACTAGCTCTGAGAATTAGGCCCATGCAATGACTGATACTTCTCACAGGCGGTAATCCATCAGGTACATTATCTAAAATGATGTCTCCATATTTTGTTAGCAATTCTTTTATCTCCTCTGGTTGTTCTTATTCATGCTCTGGATTTTCAGTCTTCTTAGAAACTATAGTAAAACACACATTCTCATGTCTCATCCCATCCAGGAATTTATTTCCATCCACCAAACAAATCCTAACACTGGTACAAACTTAACTCTTAAGAGGCTCCTCCAAGGGCAACAATGTCTGTTTCATCCCATTTGCAACAATAGTGTATATGTTCTTCCTTCCATCATGTATTTCTTTTCTATCATACTGCCAAGGTCTACCGACCACGATATGACATATATTCATTGACATAATATCACACAAAACTTCATCATGATAAGATCCAATCTTTAACTTTACCAAACACTTCTCACTTACTAGTATCTTATGATCATCCTGAATCTATGCTATCTTATAAGGCTTAAGGTGCTTCAATCTCTCCAATTTTAGCTTAGTCACCATCTGCTAAAAAATAAGGTTATTTAAACTACCACTATCAATAATAACTTTACAACACTTACCAGCTATTTTGTATCTTGTCTTGAATAAATTCCTCCTCTGCAAAGGCTCCTAGTCATCTCCAGTGTGGCACAATGCTCTCCTCATCACCAATAATTCGCCATCTTCTTGTCGGTTAGCTGATCTGATGGTTTCTTCTTCCACCAATGTTGTTCTTCTACTATTTTTTTCCTTCTTACATTCAAAAGCACGATGTCCTTCTCCTTCGTACTTAAAGAAGGTTCCTATAAACACTCTCTTATCCTATGTTTCATCTTCCTTTTCATAACCCTCATTCCGGTAACCATCAGGTTATCTCCTCCAGTACGGATTACCATCTCTGTTAGCTTCCTTTTCTTTGTTCTGATCTACACATGGTCCTCTTCCTTTGGTATAGGTCCTCCCTCCTTGAAATATTCCTCCTCTACCTCTTTTCTTTTGCTCATGTCTTTTGTTCAACTTCTCTTCTACTTTCAGGGCATATTGATAAGCTTCGTCAACACTCTTCAACATGATTAAAATGAGTTCATCTTGTCTAGACATCTGCAACCCATTCAAGTATCTTGCAACTTGTTCAATCTCATCATCAATATGTTTGGATCTGATATTCAACTTGTAGAATGTTTCAGTATATTCCTTCACACTAGACTCTTTCTTCTTCAGGTCATGCAACTTCCAGAATAGATTCACTTGATAATCAACAAGCATGAACTTTAATTTCAACTTGTTAATCATCCACTCCCAAGAATTAATCTTCTCTTTACCCCTTCTTTGCCTATCTATCTGTAAATTTTCCAACCAAAGAGATGCATGTCCTTTCAACTTAGTTCAAGCATACCTCACCTTCTTGTATTCGGCGGTGTTTTCAAAATCAAAATATTTTTTCATCTCCATAATCTAATCAAGCAATTCATCTGAATCTAACTTGCCATCATAGTCTAGTAGCTTAAAATATGGTCCGGTATTTTCTCTTGTCAAGGCTCTTATGAACCTCTCTTCATCTGGATTGTTTGCCGATGGATTTTCTCCCGATTATCCTGTTGGCCAGCAACATGCGGGCTACAAGATTTGACACATAATCCTGATTACAAATATGCTTAAATATAGTATCTGGGCTCAAGCAAGAATTTGAGCCAACTCCAGATCTTCTATCTCTATCTTACTTGCCAAAACTTTTGTCTATCTACATAATTACATTGATTTATATGAATAATCATAGCTCAAGGATGATCTATGTTGGCCCAAGATGGAACAAATGCCAATGAAGAAGATGTAACATGTAAAATAACTAGGTTGGACTCTGCCAAAGGAATCCCTTTGGAAAAAACATAGAATGATGTGCGGAACCCAAGGGAAGGTCAGCCACAAGCCAAGGAACATTAGAAGCAATTAAATTAGGCTCCACAAGATATGAGAAATATCTACAAGATTCTCCATTAGCAAACAGGTCCAAGCAGCTTCGGTGCTCTGAGCTAGAAAACTATCCTAGATTCTAGAAGTGATAACTTGCCAAAAAAAATATCCAAACATTCCGCGGACTTAGGATAAGGTAGATGAACATGTCCAAAAGAAAAATCCAGCTTTGCAAGGTCCGATGTGAAAATACAAAGAAACACATAAATAAATTTTGAAACTACAAAAAAAAAAGAAAATGTTTTTGGTTTATGCAAGATTGCCAAGAACTAAGGATGCTCCTACATCATATCTGCTATATATGAGGTGTGTGAGATGGAGATTGGGTGTAAGAGTCTTATAGCTATTGACTTACCTTTGAATCTTTGGTTGGTGATACTCCTTTAAAAATGTTTCTCTATAAGTATATTGCAATCTATTATTGATTTTTGAATAATATCGTAGGCTGCTTTTGGAGCCTGGGTTTTTTCTCCCAAAAGGGTTTTCCCCACATAAATCATTGTGTTTTGGTATGCATGATATTTATGTTTAAATTTTTCATTAACCTCCTCTCAATTTTAGTGTAGGAATTTGTTATACTACTTTACTTCCTTATAAGTGGTATCAGAGCAAGATCACCTTTTGTTTTGGTTTTGGTTGTTGGATTTTTTGAACTAATTCATATTTGAGTGGGAGCTTGTGCAAAAGATATTTTTTTATCTTGTTGCGGTAATTTTCAAATGGAAAGGTAATCAAGGAGAATGGAGGTGAGAATTTTTTTGGAAATAATTTTGAGGTATGGAAGCTAAAGATGGAGGATCTGCTAATAGATTGAGATTTGTAGGATGTTGCTGATGCAAATGTCTCAAGACCTTTAGATCCTACTGTGGCTTCTCAATACAAAGAAGATATGGAATAAGCTTGGTGAGGTCTATCAAGCCAAATCTTTATTAAATTAGATTTTTTTGAGTGAGAAATTATATTCCTTGAGAATGGAAGAGGGTGGATAGATTAGACACCACTTTGAATCATTCAATATGTTGGTTCCTCAATTGACATCTTTTTTTTTCAAGATGGACAAGGAGGAGAAATGACAAATCTTGCTTTGTTCTTTTCCTGATTCATGGGATTCTCTTGTTATGGCTATTAGTATCACTTATGTTGGTTTTAAGTATGAAGATGTGGTGACTTTCTTTCTTGGTGAAAATATGTGGAGGAATATATCCATTAGTTTGAAGTGATCCCTAACAATTTGTGGAAGACCTAAGGAAAAAGACAAGAAGAATGAGAAGTTAAACAAATCCAAGTCTAGAGTGAGATCCAAATCTCCTATAAATTCCAAAGTCATTTGCTATAATTATGGTAAATCAAGACACTTCTATAAGTATTGAAAAGAAGAAAAAGAAAAAAATTGATTTTGATTATGAGTCCGTGAAGGAATATGGTGATGTGTTCATTACAACTTTGGCCACTCATGCAGGTAATGATGCATGGTTAATGGACTTAGGTGCATCTTTTCATATGACTTCCAATAGAGATTGGTTTTCTAAATATGATTAATTTAATGGAGGTAAGGTGTACTTAGGTGATGGTTCTCATTTAGATATTGTTGGTCATGGTAAAGTTAGAATTATGTTTCTTGATGGTAGAATAAAAAGGGTTAAAGGTGTGTTGCATATTCCTGGACTAGGTCAAAATCTATTGTCTATAAAAAAACTAATAGATGTGGGTGTGCAAGAACTATTTTCTAATGTAGGATACAAATTGGTCATAGGTGCTATGGTGATTGTTAGAGGTGTCGGATTTGGCACGTTGTATAAGTTGGATGCATACATAGTTGAGTGTAATAGTACTTCTATAAAAAGTAAATTTATGAATACTTCATTGGAAGAGGTGAATGTTTCACCTTCAACATATGGTCATGGCTTTTGGGTACCTAGAGGTTCTTTTTCATTTTAATCAAAGTTACCTGCATATAAGACTATGTTATATGGCACCAAATAATTAGCCACATTGGAGAAAAAGGTTTAAAGACATTGAAAAAGATAAACTTTGTTGAAGGTTTGTATGATTGTAATCTTGATTTTGATTTATGTGAGCATTTCATTTATGGAAAATAAAACCATGTTCAATTTTAATTGAGTTCTCATAAATCTTGTGGTGTGTTTGATCTTATTCATTATGATGTCTGATGTGTTTATTCCTATAGATTTTCCTTTCTGCAAAATTTGTATATTATGTTTCATTTATTGATGATTATAGCAGAAGAACATGGGTATATTTTTTAAAGAGTAAATTTGAAGTTTTAAGTCAATTTAAAGAATTTAAAGCAATGGTTGAGTTGTAGACTAGCAAGAAAATAAAATGTTGTAGAACTAATAATGGTGGTGAATTTTTCTCTAATAATTTTGATAGATTATGTAATTATTATGGAATTCAAAGATAGAAGATAACTTTTTATTCTCCACAACAAAATGGATTTGTAGAAAGAATGAACATGACACTAATGGAAAAGGCTAGGAGTATGTTGAATGGTGTTGGTCTAGAACAAAATTTTTTGGTTGAAGTTGTTTCCACTACTTTCTACCTAACTAACAAGACTCCTACATTAGCTCTTGCTGAAAAATGCCTATGGAGGCATGGTCGGTCATAAGCTTTCATTGAAACATCTTAAGAGTTTTTGGTTGCAAGGAATGTGCTCATGTGCCAAGAGGAGAAGCGAATAAAGCTAGACAAAAAAGATGTGAAATGTATCTTCATTAGATATAGTTATGGTATATAGTTGTATAGAAGGAAATACATAGTAGAAGCATTTTTTATAGAGAAACTAAGCTTCCTATTAAATTGAAGCCAAAATAGACTAAACAAGATGTGATTCAATTTCCTTCTATGCTTGAAAGGGTTGAATCCCTTAGATAGGCAAGAAGTTGAGGAGAGTTCATCTAACTCTGAATCTTTAGAAGAGGAAGAACCTCCAAGTCAACTTCTTTGATCTATAAAAGAGGCATTAGGTATGAATGATGCAAAATCCTAGATTATTTTTTATGAAAGAAGAAATGATAGCTTTGAAAAAAAATAATACATGAGATCTTGTACCATTGTCTGAAGGACGTAAACCTGTTGGTTGCAAATGGGTGTTCAAGAAAAAGATTGTTTCAAATAGAAGTATTGAGAAGTATAAAGCAAGGTTGGTTGTGAAAGGTTACTCTTAGGTTGAGGGTGTTGATTATGGTGAGCTATTTTCTCTTGTAAAATTAAATTCTTTAGATTTTTTCTTTCTATTGTTACTGCTTATGATCTAGAGGTTAATAAAATGGATGTAAAAATTGATTTCCTTCATGGTGATTTGGACAAGGATATTTATATGACACAACTAGAGAACTATGTGGTAAAAGGTAAAAGTAATTTGGTTTGTAAATTGAAAAATATTTGTATGGCCTCAAGAAGAGTCCTAAGATGTGGTACCAAAAATTTGAATCATATGTATTGAGTTTGGGGTTTAAACGTTCTAAATCAAATCATCGTGTTTATTATAAATCTAATGGTGATCATTTTCCATACATAGTATTATATGTTAATGATTTTTTATTCATTGGGAGGGAAAGATATTATTTCAAAACTAAAGTCCCAACTTGCTACTAAATTTGAACGAAAAGATCTTGGTACGATAAAACACATTCTTGGGATGTAAATTAGATGAGATAGAGTGAATTAAAAGCTATGGCTAAGCCAAAGTGAGGATGTGAATTTAGTTTTATAAAGGTTTAACATGCATGATTGTAGACTATTGTATGTTCCTTTTACAGTTGGACCAAAATTATCTATTTTAGATTTTCCTACATCCCCATCACAAACGGAAGACATGAGCAAAGTGCCTTACCAGAGTGCAGTTGGAAGTTTGATGTATACTATGGTTTGTACTAGACCAAACATTTCCCAAGTAGTGGGAGTTGTTTTCAATGTATGTATAATCCTGGTAGAATTCATTGGGATGCAGTTAAAAAGGTCTTTAGATACTTGAAGGGTACCACAAAATATTCATGGTTATGTGGATTTAAACTGGGCAGGTGATGTTGATAGTGGAAGATCCATCAGTGGTTATGTATTTACTTTATTTGGTGGTGCAATAGTCAGATGAGTAAGCAATAGGCTATGATTTCTTTGTCGACTACTCAAGCATAGTATATGGTACCTTCTCATGCTTGTAAATAATCCATATGGCTTAAGAGATTGTGTTCAAATATTAGAATAAAACAAGGTGTAGTAATAATTTATTGTAACAATTAGAGGGTGATATTCTTAGCTAAGAATCCAACATTTTATGCCTGAACCAAACACATTGATGTTCAATATCATTTTGGTACAGATATGGTCGAGGATGGTATAGTGAACCTAGTTAAGGTAGAGAATTTGATGAATATTGCAAATTATTTAACTAAGGTTGTGAGCACAAATAAGTTCATATGGTGTTAAGAGTCTATGGGAATCCATAGCAATTAAGTTATTGTGTAGATACTCCCTTTTCTTTTGTAAGATGTTCGACAAGCTGGAGAAAGTTAAGAAAATGGTGTCTCAACCTTGCATATACATAAAGTCCCAAATATTTGAATTGGCTAGATAAGCATGTTGGTATATTTTTGTTACAAGATCATGTCTATATTTGAAGAAATTAATTTTTTTAATTTTGAAAGTGGCAAATGAAAGTTTTAGAGTCAATTTTGAGGGATTTAGAGGCCCCAAAATGGCTTGAAATTGTGCATAAATGGCATAGAAGGCTATATCTTGATAGAGCATGTTGTGAGCTTTTTGATGCTTCAATGATTCATCAATTGGACACCTGGTTCAAAATTTATGGTCTCCAAAAGTTGGATTTCCTGAAATAGGAAAATAAAAATATGTCAAACACATCATAAATGAGTTGTAAAAGGGAGGTACACATGTTGATGTGTGTTTTGATACATCATAGGGCATCTAGGATTGGGGATAAGATTGGCGACAATTTATTGGGTGGTTTTAGCCCATGATTTTGTAATATCATTTGAAAATTTTATGTATTGTATCTCCTATATATGAGGTGCATGAAATGGAGGTTAAGTGTAAGAGTCTTATAGCTATTGAGTTACCTCTAAATCTCTGGTTGGTGATACTCTTGTGAAAATATTTCTCTGTAAGTATATTTAAATCTGTTATTGATTTTTGAAATAATATATTGGTGTTAGCAACAATCAAGAAGGAAGACTGATAAACTACAACTATAAACAAATAAGAAAGATTTTTGACGTGGAAAACCCTGTTAAGGGAAAAACCATGGTGGGAACCTACCCATAGTAAGATGATACTCTGCAATAGTATGTGATAAAAATTACAATGGGGAATGCACATGCATTCATGCACACTACCTAGAGCTCATTGCTCAAAAGATATTTGCCTGAAAGGCTACAACCCTCAGGGAAGTCTCACTGACTTACAATATGATTGAGACTACAATCCAAAAGAAATTAACTACAATGATAGCATCTACAAATGTCTGTTGATAGTTCTAGTTAAGTACAATTGTCTGTCCTGCAATACCAATCTCACCTCAACAATTCACTAAATGATAAATTTCTTGTTCACACATTCACCTCTCTCCGATAATGCAGACACAATACTGACACCAAAAATAGGTGAATAACTCACCTATATATACAATTCATCAACCTTGATAATAAGATTGGCTAAACCCTCAACCCTCAACTCACAAAATTACATTACACGATACAATGATCAATCACCGGACCAATATAATAATTTACATTACATAGCATGGACATAATTCAAATTCCCAAATGATCACATCCATAAAAAATTACGCCAAGATCAACCACAAAACGCTACACCATCAGAAATATTGCATAGCATGAAAATCATCAGCGGTTGATGAAAACCACCAAAAACTCGCACAACGATCAATGCAGAAAACCAAAACAAATAGGACATGACTAGGAAACACTAACAAGAACATCAGAATCATCACCAATAGTTGTACCAATACCACTTATCAAATCTTCATCGATCAACATCAGAAAGCTCAAGAACACAACCAATCAGCAACTGCTCTGAAGAAAGATAACTTGTAGGGCACCGAATCATGAACAATTTGAAATGAAGATACACAATATCTATTGGCAATATGTTGGATTTGTTTAAGTGTTGTCATTGATGTCAACACTATATCCTAGTTGGAGACTATCTTAGTTAGTCTTGGTGATCTTTGTGGTTTTGGCTATGATTCTAATCTGGTATGATCAAATCTCTGCAATCGGTTTCAGATTCTTATTCTATCTAGTTACATGCTTGCTATATTCTATTGGTTCATGATTTGGTGCTTTGGTTGTTATCACTTTTGGTATTTGCCTTTACCAACTTGCCTCTTCTATCTCGGTTATCTTTACCGGTATGCTGTTATGGTGACTTGGTCAGTGGATTTTGGGTTCATCTTATGGATTCAGATTCTCTAACGTTGAAGGTGTTTCTTGATCTTGTCCTAAGCATTTGGTGAATTTGTATTGGATGGAGTGTTATTATGATGGTTGGTGCAGGAGCGCCCAAAGACACAAATGAAGCCTTAAAGAGTCGCATATCACCCTTGAAGTGAAAATGATCATATGACATAATAGGTTGATAGGTTTGTGAGTCAATAAGACCCAATTGATGTAAGGCATTGTCATGGTTGCATTTTATAAGCCACCATGGAAAAATGACCATGTGGGTTAGTAGGAGTCTAGGCATGAGTCAGGAAAATAAATATTGGTCTTAAGAACATCATACCAATCCTTGGATTAGGCCGAATACACCTTGGAGTTGCCAAATTTGAAAAGTGCAAGTTGACAACTTTTGTTGTCATTGCAAAATATTGTAAAAAGGGGTAACTAATCCTCCAACGGTTCCAAAGTTTGAAAATTGGTTGGAAACCATTAGGGAGGCTATATTATGCCACTTAGATTGATTCTAGGGTGATTGTTGGAGTTTTTTTTGAAATTGGTAATGTTTCGGAGTTTGGAGTAATACAATATATTTGGAGTTTCCTGAAATTCTGCGTGTTTGATGATCTTTTCTGACTAGTGCAGATTGGTGGATGTATGAAACTAATTGGATGACTTAGGTAGGTCTCTTACCTTTCCTTTTAATCAATTTTGAGGTCTTGTAACAATCGGGTTGTAGAGATCCATCAAAAACTAACCGGACTGGTCACAAACCCTCCCCGCACCTAGGGTTTCATTGTAAAGATGCCCTTAATATGACGTTTTCACCAGAGGACCAAACAACCCATGGGAAAATATTAGAGGGGAAATTGTAGTGTAATATTTTGGTGTTGGTTTGCAGGAAGGCTCCAAGCCCGAAGAGAGTGAATTGACCCTAGGCAGGCATCTCTATGTGACCGCCTAAACTGAAGAAGTGAAAATCACCTGTAGTAGACAAAGAAGATGGGATCAAGTCTTGAAACCTTGGATTTGGTGGTTTGGAACCTTACCCCACCTTTCAAAAGTGTTGGTTTAGTCAGGTATTAATACAAGGGATACTTTCTTTGTAAATTAGGCCCGATTGGCTTAATTAGGTCTAGAAGGATAGTAAGGATATAGACCCTTCAAACTTGTGGTTAGGGTCCAAGCCTTTGGGGAATTGTGTAACTTGATAAAGGGTATCTAAATATACCCTTATTTTTTCTTATCCTTTGTAATTTTATTAAGTTGTGTGTGGAGAACTCAGCTGGTAGGGCTACTAGTCTACCGGTAGGGCTACTAGACAAATAGGATAGTTGTGAGACAAGTACCCCCTAACACATTTGATAGTCAAATCTAATGGTTTTTTTGTGTTGGTTGGACCACAAATAGAAAAAATAAAATAGGATTCCATCCCACCGGTACCGAAAGATTGTCTGCCATTCACACAAGAGTAGAGTGTTTTCATCTCACTGGTACTAGAAGATACTAAACCAGTATCGACCTGGTCACACAAATTATTGTATGAGTTGATTACTTGGTAGGTGTGCTGTTTGACACCTTGAACTAACAAAATAACTTGATTTGGACATAGTCGTTGTGGGTGAGAGAAGGTTATCACCTAGTTGGTTGTTTGGCTTTGCATCATATTGGTATTAGAGCGTGAGTTGGATCACTTGTGGAAAGTGATTTTTGGTATATGTCTTCAGAAGGAAGTGAGGGAGAGGCTAGGAACATGCCTCCTAAGAGTATGTCTCAAGATGCTATCAAGAAGTTGTTTGAAGAGATGTTTGAAACCAGAGTGAGGGAGTTAGAGAAGGCCAAAGGCAAAGGAAAGGAGGATGAATGTGACTCTGATGACGAAGAAGAGACCCCAAGGAAGGAAGTTGAGTTACCTGTAGATCAGAGAGTATTTGTTGAGGTCCTAAAGTCCATTGGCAGAGAATCCTCATCAAGTAAAGATGACATCCCTATGTTTAGTGGGAAAATGAATACAGAAGAACTGATGGATTGGATTGAGGCATTGAAAAACCATTTTGAATGCAAAGAGACCCCTGAGAATAAGGTTATCTTTTCTAAGTACAAGATGAAAGCAGCAGCGCTCACTTGGTGGAATTACCTCCAAAGTGAGAGGGTGAAGGAAGGTAGAGGTATGATAACCTCATGGGATAGAATGTTGGCAAAAGTGAAGGCGCAATTCATCCCGGTAGACTATGAATTCCAAGTCTACAAGAAGTTGCAAGGTTTGAGGCAAAAAGACCTTGATGTGAGTACATATACCAAGGAGTTACATAGGTTGAGTCTAATGACCAAACACCATGAGAAGGAACCAGAGAAAGTGGCAAGATATCTTAGTGGATTGAAATATAGTATCCAAGATGATATCAACATACTAGCACTGGAGACAGTGAACAAGTGCTTTCAACTAGCACTAAGAGCAGAGGAGAAGTTAAAGAGAAAGAATTATTAGAATAACAGAGGTAGAGGGGACAAAAACTTCAGAGGAAGAGGCCCTATGAATGGTAGAGGACAAAGTCCTAGGACACAAGGAGAGGCTAATCAAAAAAGTCACCATGGAGATAGTAACACAAGAGGAGGTTTCAGAGGAAGAAGACCCAATCATAGAGGTAGATTTGGTGGAAGAAGCTTAGAGCCTTTTAGATGCTACAATTGCAATCAAGTAGGTCATACCACAGCTAAGTGCCCTAAGAAGATCGGATCAAGCTCCTAAGGGGAGAGGAGAACACATTTTGTTCAAAACACTGATTGTTAGAGTGCCCATTCACTTGATTTCTATGGACTTCCAAAGAGAGGAGAAGCCTTGATGATGAGGAGAACATTGTTGAAGTTACCAAGCAATACTGACCTCCACAAAGGAAGACACTCTTCCGGATCACATGCAAAGCAGGAGGCAAGCTATATAAGCTTATAATAGATTCAGGTTCAACTAAAAATTCATTATCCTTAGAAATGATAGATAAACTAAAATTAATAATAATTGCTCATCCATTTCCATATAAAGTTTCTTGGCTTACTAAAGGAAAACAAACCTTGGTAGAGGAGCAATCATGGGTAGAATTTTAGATAGGAGCATACAAAGAAAAAATTGTGTTTTATATTGTTGAGATGGACGCCTATCATCTTCTTTTTGGGAGGCCAAGGTAATATGACCTCAAGGCCTGTCATGATGGACACAAGAACACCTACTCCATCACCAAAGATGAAAAGGTGATTGAATTGATACCCCTACCTGATAACGGTGAGGATCAGAAGGAGAAGGAGGCCAAGATCATGATCATGGAAGGAAAAGAGTTCCTCAAGGAAATCAAGGAAGAAGGAACACCTTGTTTTGTCAATACCAAGGAAAAAAGAAGAGCCCACTACAGATGGAAAGGTAGAAAAGAAAAGGGTGACAATCCCTGAGGAGGTGAAGGAAATGTTGAGAAAATACAAGGACATAGTTGCAGAAGAGTTGCCAAGGACCCTACCACCAATAAGGGAGATAAGGCATTGCATTGACTTCAATCTCGGTGCCACCTTACCAAACAAGCCAACCTACAAAATGACTCCCCAACAAAATGAGGAAGTTGCAAGGAAGATCCAAGAGTTGCTTGATAAAGCTTTGATAGGGAAGAGCTTGAGCCCTTGTGCAGTCCTAGTTGTCTTAGCACCAAAGAAGGAGGGAACATGGAGATTATGCACTGATTCCTAGGTCATTAACAAGATAACCATCAGGTATAGATTCCCTATGCCTATAATAGAAGATTTGCTTGATTTTTTTAGGAGGTGCAAGATATTATTCCAAGATTGATTTAAAAAGTGGTTATCACCAAATAAGGATTATAGCAGATGATGAATGGAAAACTTCTTTTAAAACAAACAAAGGATTATATGAATGGAGGGTGATGTCATTTGGGTTGTCAAATGCCCCTAGCACTTTCATGAGACTCATGAATGAGGTGTTGAAGGAGTTCATTGGTAAGTTTGTCATAGTGTATCTAGATGACATCCTAGTGTTTAGCAAGACAAAGGAGGAGCACTTAAAACATTTGGATATGGTCTTGAGAAGGTTGAATGAAGGGAAACTAATGATAAACATGGAAAAGTGTGTGTTTTTGCAGGAAGAACTGACTTGCCTTAGGTTTGTGATTTCTAGAGGAAATCTGAAAATGGATGCTGATAAAGTGAATGTCATTCTCACATGGCCAACTCCTAGAACAATTGGTGATGTAAGGAGTTTTCATGGCCTATCTACCTTTTATAGGAAGTATATCAATAATTTTAGCTAGATTTGTGCTCCCATGTTAGAGACCATCAGGGGTGGACAAGAGTGCAAATTTTCATGGACCAAGGAGGTGGATGAAGAATTTGAAATGTTGAAGAAAAAGGTATCCCAACAACCGGTTCTTACCTTACCTGATTTTGAAAAAATCTTTCAGATTGAATATGATGCAAGTCATTTGGCAATAGGTGCAGTAATCGGCCAGGAAGGTAGACCAATTGCATTTATTAGTGAAAAGTTGAATGATGCTAAAAAGAAATATTCTTCCTATGATTTGAAGATGTATGCATTAGTTCAAGCACTAAAGAAGTGGAGGCACTATTTGATTCCCAAAGAGTTTGTTGTGTATACAGATAATCATGCACTAAGCTTCCTAAATAGTCAGGATAAATTGAGCCATTTGATTCCCAAAGAGTTTGTTGTGTATACAGATAATCATGCACTAAGCTTCCTAAATAGTCAGGATAAATTGAGCCATAAACATATGAAGTGGGTTGAGTCCATTCAAGCCTACACCTTTACAATCAAACACAAGAAAGGTATCTCAAACAAAGTTGCAAATGCTCTTAGCAGGAGGGAACTAACAGTTTCATAAATTCAGTTGGAGAGTGTAGGAGTTTCTTCCCTCAAGGGTATGTATGTTGCGAATGAAGATTTCAAAGACATCTACAAGGTATGCACTGAGTTTCGTAGCAAGTATCATTTAGAGTATTCTAATTATTTGATTCAAGATGGTCTTATTTTCAAAGGATACCGGTTATGCATTCCTAAATGTTCAATGAGGGATAACATAATAAAGGAAAAGCATAGTGGTTGCATGGTGGGACACTTTGAACTAGACAAAACTCTTGAGTTGGTGAGAAGATTTTATCACTGGCCTAAATTGCAAACAAATGTCAAAAAATTTGTGGATTCATGTGTGGTGCGTCAAAAGGCCAAAGGGACAAAAACAAACACAGGACCATACCAGCCATTTCCCATTCCTTCAAGACCTTGGGAAAGCGTGAGCATGAACTTTGTGATGGTTTTTCCAAGAACTAAAAAAGGTTTTGATAGTGCTTTTGTGGTTGTTGACAGGTTTAGCAAGATGGCACATTTCTTGCCATGCAAGAGCACAAGTGATGCTACATATGTTCCAAACCTTTTCTTTAATGAAGTTATGAGGATACATGGTTTACCCTTGAACATTGTGTTAGACAAAGATGTGAAATTTGTAGGACATTTTTGGAGGAAGTTAGGCACAAACTTGTTTTTTAGTTCATCTTATCATCCCCAAACGGATGGCCAAACAGAAGTGGTCAATAGGTCACTCAGAAACTTGTTAAGGTTCCTCACCAAGAAGCATGGTGAAAAGTGGGATTTCATCATCTCCTAAGAATAATATTCCTATAATGACTCTATTACTAGGAGTATCGGAAGAAGCCCTTTCCAAATTGTCTATGAATTGAATCCAAGAGGTGTGCTGGAATTGAGAAACCTACCCTCAACTAAACATATTAGTTCTTGTGGAGAATAATTTACTAAAGGGATAAAGGAGATTCATGACCAAGTCACGATTCAATTGCAGAGAAGTACAAGGAGCAGGCTGACAGAAGAAAGAGAGATGTGCAGTTCCAATTTGGAGACATGGTATGGGCAAATCTGAAAAAGGAGAGATTGCCAAAAGGGAAACACACAAAGCTCATGATGAGAAAGGTTGGACCTTGTCAAATACTCAATAATTTTGGGAACAATGCATATGAAATCCAATTACCTTCAGATGTAGGTATATCCCCAATCTTTAATGTTACAGATCTGACACCATTCAAAGGTACAATGCAGTAAGATGGTTCATTCCCGATGAAATATGCTACAGACATACTAAAAGACTTTCCAAATCAAGGGCCACTAAAACTTGAAAGGATATTGGACACCAAGATTGTGAAGAAAAATAGGAATAAGGTCTACAAACAATACCTTGTCAAATGGAAAGGACTCCCTGAGGCAGATGCAATATGGATGGATGAAGACCATATGAAGAAACATGAGACTACATTGCAGGAACTCATATCAAGTGGACTTGAGATTCAACCACCTGGGGAGTATGGTGTAGGAGCACCCAAAGACACAAATGAATCCTAAAAGAGTCTAATATCACCCATGAAGTGAAAATGATCATATGTAATAGGTTTATAGGTTTGTGAGTCAATAAGACCCAATTGATGTAAGGCATTTTCATGTTTGCATTTTATAAGCCACCATGGACAAATGATCATGTGGGTTAGTAGGAGTCTAGGCATGAGTCAAGAAAATAGATATTGGTCTTAGAAACATCAAACCAATCCTTGGAAAAGGCTGAACACACCTTGGAGTCGCCAAATTTGAAAAGTACAAGTTGACAACTTTTGTTGTCATTACAAAATGTTGTAAAAAGGGGTAATTAATTCTCCAACGGTTCCAAAGTTTGAAAAGTGGTTTGAAACCATTAGGGAGGCTATATTATGCCCACTTGGATTGATTCTAGGGCATTTGTTGGTGTTGTTGTTGAAATTGTTAAAATTGGTAATGTTTTGGAGTTTGGAGCAATACAATATATTTGGAGTTTTCTGAAATTCTGTGTGTTTGATGATCTTTTTTGACTAGTATGGATTGGTGGATGCCTGAAACCAATTTGATGAGTTGGGGAAGGTTTTTACCTTTCATTTGAATCAAGTTTGAGGTCTTGTAACAATCGGGTTGTAGAGATCCATCAAAAACTAACCAGACTGGTCACAAACCCTCTCGACACCTAGGGTTTCATTGTAAAGATGCCCTTAATCTGACATTCTCACCAAAGGAACAAACAACCTGAGGGAAAATTTTAGAGGGGCCATTGTAACATAATATTTTGGTGTTGGTTTTTAGGGAGGCTCCAAGCCCGAAGAGACCGAATTGACCCTAGGCAGGCATCTCTCTGTGACCGCCTGAACTGAAGAAGTGAAAATCACCTACAGTAGACAAAGAAGATGGGATCAAGTCTTGAAACCTTGGATTTGGTGGTTTGACACCTTACCCTTAATTTCAAAAGTGTTTTTTTAGTCAGGGGATTAATACAAGGGGTACTTGCTTTGTAAATTAGGCCTAATTGGCTTAATTAGGTTTGGAAGGACAAAAGGATATAGACCCTTAAAAATGGTAGTTACGGTCTAAACCTTTGGGGAATTGTGTAACTTGATAAAGGGTATCTGAATTTTCCCTTATTTTATCTTGTCCATTGGAATTTTATTAAGTTGTGTGTGGAGAACACAACTGATAAGGCTACTAGTCTACCAATAGGGCTACTAGACAAATAGGATAGTTGTGAGACAAGTACCCCCTAACACATTTGATAGTCAGATCTTATGGATGTTTTGTGTTGATTGGACCACCAATAGACAAAATCTAATAGGCTTCCATCCCACCAGTACCGAAAGATTGTCTGCCATTCACACAAGGGTAGAGTGTTTTCATCCCACCGGTATCGGAAGATACTAAACTGGTATGGACCCGATCACACAGCTTGTTGTGTGAGTTGAGTACTTGGTAGGTGTGTTTTTTGACACCTTGAACAAACAAAATAACTTGATTTGGACATAGTAGTTGTGGGTGAGAGAAGGTTATCACCTAGTTGGTTGTTTGGCTTTGCATCAATGGTCCTATTTGGATCTAGTTAAACTTTTTGTTACTTCACTAAGGGTTTCTATCAGTTGGTGAAGCGTGTTGGATTTTCGTCTTAGCAGAAATTCCAGTGGATATAATTATTTGGTTATTTGATTTAGGTCCATTCTATGTAATGTAAATCATAATATTGGTCTGGTGGTATCGTGTGATGTAATTTTTGTTATTATGGTTTTATTGGTTAAGGGTTTAGTTGACTTTGTCAATAAGGTTGATGATCTGTATTTATAGGTGACTTATTCAATTAATTTGAGAATCGATGGTTATGGGTGGTTATGTCTATATTATCAGAGAAAGGATTATGTGAGAATAGAGTCAAATCATTACAGTAAAAGTTGGAAAGGTTTTGTATTGCAGAGCAAACATCAATGCTTAACTGGAACTGTATCAGGCATTAGTAGATGCTACTTTCATAGTTCATTTCTTTTTGGATTGTAGTCTGATGTTTATGTAAGTCAGTGAAAATTCCCTTTGTGATGAGCAGTGCACTCTTGGCTATTGGCCTTTCTGCAAGTGCAGACCCCATTGTAATTATTCATAATACTACTACAGTGTATTCATCTAATTGTGGGTAGGGTTTCCCACCATGGTTTTTCCCTTTCTGGGTTTTCCACGTCAAAATATTGGTGTTATGTGTGTTGTGCTTTCATAATATATGTTTCATTGTGTTGTGCTCTGGTATAAGGTTTATAATTGAATTAATTATTGTACTTGTGAGTAAACTGATTCACCCCCCCTCTTAGTTTACTGTCAGTATCAGTGCACTCCTACAATTGGTATCAAAGCAAGGTCCTCTCTACAGAAGCTTAACCGCTCGAGGAGATCCAATGGCAACTACATCAAGTTCTACATTAAATCCTTACTGGAAGGAGAGTCTTAGATTTGATGGTACAAATTACAAAATATGGAAGGAGCGAATCAAGATTCATCTTAGACGTCTTGGAGCTGAAATTTGAGAGATAGTGGAGAAAGGCTATATACCTCATGATCCTAATTCTGGAACACCGGCACCTGTTGATGAATAGAAGAGAGCTGAAAATTATGTGAGAGAAAAAGAACCATTGTTAAGCACCCTATCTGATGAAAATATATTGAATGTCATAGAGTTGGAGAATGCTAAGCTGATCTGGACAAAGCTTGAAACTCTTTATGAAGGTGACCAAGCTGTGAAGATTGCTAAACTTGAAGGTTTCTGGGTAAGATATGAAACTTTAAAGATGAAAGAAGATGAGAAGATAAGTTCTTTCATGGATAGAGTCAATGAGATTGTCATGGGTATCAAATGATGTGGTGGATCAGTTAGTGAGGATGAGATAGTGTCAAAAGTTCTGAGAGTTCTACCTTGGACTTACAAGATGAAGGCTATTGCTATCAATGAACTCTGGACAATATTAAGTACCCCTGTGACCAGAGATGCATTACTTGGGAAATTGATGGCTTTTAAACTTGAAGAACTTGGACATCAGAGTTCTGCTAAAACTGAGACTACATTTAAAGCATATGCCTCTGGTAAGCACAAGATAGATTGGAAAGAGATGTATGCTAAGGATATGGAGGAAATAGAGAAAGAAGAAAGAGAAATTGAAGAGTCGGAAGCCCTGATTGCTAGAAGAATTCCTAAAGGACAAGGTGGAAGTAAGTATGAAGGAAAAGTCCCTTTTAAATATTTTTTATGTAATAAGATTGGTCATTTTGCATCTAGATGTCCTGAAAGAGCTGCTAGGAATCATGAAAGATTTGTGAGGAATTATAAGCCTAATCCTGAATATCATAGCAGACCTAGATTCAAAAGAAATAAGGATAAATCATGTTATTATGTTGGTGATGATGATTTTGGTATTTGATGATGATGATGATGAACCTGTTAGTGGATCCGGTAATGGTGCCTCATTCAACAAAGATTGGGTCTTTATTACTATTAAGGATGATTCTCCAGAATATGTCATTGAAACAACACATAATGAAGAAAAGGCTTTAGCTGCAAAAATTGAAGAGAATGGTGAATGGGTTATAGACAGTGGTTTATCGCATCACATAACTGGTGACAAAAGAAAGTTCTTATCATTGCAAGAATTTGATGGTGGATTGGTCAAATTTAGAGATAACAAGGCACGTAGGATCAAACTCAAAGGAAAAATATCATCGGATGGTAAAACTAATATTGATAATGTTTGTTATGTTAAAGGCTTAAAGAATAATTTTTTAAGTGTAGGTCAGATGGTGGATATAGGATTTCTATTGCAATTCAAGGATAGAAAATGTAAGATCATCAATAAATCTGGATTGGAGATTGCTTCCGGAACTCAAACCAAAGGTAATATATTTCATTTGAACTCTGGTGAGATGTCTTGCTTGATTGCTCAGATTGACAAAATTTGGTTATGGCATAAGAGGACGTGTCATGTAAATTTTGATTGCATAGTAAAGATCAGTTCAATACCGCCTGTATGAGATTTGCCCAAGATTGTTAAACCTCATAATCCGGTATGTAGAGAATGTCAAATGGGTAAGAAATTTAGAACTTCTTTCATAATTTTACATGATAAATCTAATAAAATTCTTGATCTTATTCATACTGATTTATGTGGACCGGCAAGGACTAAAAGATTTCAAGGTGATAGATGTTTTATGTTACTTATTGATGACTATTCTAGAATGATGTGGGTAGCATTTTTGAAAGAGAAATCTGAAGCTGTTGAGAAATCCAAAATCTTTAAAGCTATGGTTGAGACTGGGACGGGGCTGAAGATAAAGTGCTTAAGATCATATCATGGCAGTGAGTTTACATCCGGTGAGTTCAACAACTTTTGTGAAAGGAATGGTATTAGGAGACAACTTTTTGCACCTAGGACTCCATAGCAGAATAGATTACTGAAAAGAAAGAACAGAATAATTTTGGATGCAGCAAGGACAATGATGACAAAAGCTAAATTACATGATATCTATTGGAGGGAAGTTGTCAATACAATAGTATATACTTTCAACAGGGTACACATAAAAGGTGATACCAGTAAGACTCCTTATGAACTATGGTTTGGTCATAATCCTACTATTAGATATTTCAAAATTCTTGGAAGCAAATGTTACATTAGAAGAGATGATGCGTTAGGAGAGTTTGATCATAGAAGTGATGAGGGAATATTTTTGGGTTATTATACTAAGAGAAAAGCATATAGATGTTATAACAAAAGATTGAATGGGATAATGGAAAGCATAAATGTCAAGGTGGATGAGCATGGTAGTAATCAGATCAAATCATTTGATTATGGATCAGAAGAAGAGTTTATCAGACCCGAACCAGTAATGCAAGAATCAGTTCAGAACAGTGAACCTGTGACACTAGTAGCATCATAAAATTCAACAGTGATAAATGGACAACAAAATGAGTCAGCAAATCAAGAAAATTCAAAGACTCCCAGGTATCTAAAACTAAATCATTCTGAAGATCAAATTATTGGAGATAAAAGGATAGGTGTGTTGACTAGGAGAAGGTTAGTTGCTGAAGAGGTATGTTTAATTTCTCAAATTGAACCAGAATCATTTATTGAAGCAAGTAAGGATGACAATTGGATAAAAAGCAATGGAAGAGGAATTAGATCAGATTGAAAAGAATAAGACCTGGGAACTAGTACCTAGACCTAAAGACAAGAACATTATTGGAACTAAATGGGTTTTTAGGATCAAATTGAATGAGGAAGGTCAAGTTGATAGTTTTGGTAATTAATATAAGTACAGATCCAATAACCAACAAGATGAGAGGGGGGGGTAAATCATACAAACTTAATCCTCCATAAAAACATCAGATTCAACCTCGGTAATATATACTTCAGTAATATAAGCAAAACTGTTAAACATGCAAACTCAAAAGCATATAAACATCATAAACCTCGTAACACCAGATTTAACGTGGAAACCCAAATAGGCAAAAACTACTATGGGATTTCAGACCCACTAAGAAATATACTCTTCTAGAGTATGCTCAGTTAAAAGCAAATCCTGTTAAAGATTACAAACACATTGCTAGATGTGACCCGGTTAAGGGATTTCCCTCAGATCTGTTAGGATCTTCACCTTGTTAGAAGTGACCTTGTTAAAGGATTTCAAACACTCAATCAGAATGTCACCTTGCTAGAGGGTTTTACAAATAAGACTGTTAAGTCCACTCGGTTAAGAGATTTTCTATCACTTTCACAAAATAACAATAATAAAATCTATTTGCAACTTTACATCTAAAATGCTAAAGCAGATTCCTATTTGTTCAATACATTCTAGACATAGAACTAATCTTGTCTATCTGCTAGGCTTCTATACTCTATTATTCTAACAGGTCTTCAAGCTTCTGTGCTCGGTAATCACTATGTAGCATCCATTGTTTATCAACAGTTTCCTATTTATAAACAATTAGGTAACCGCTTAATCTCCTTGATCACATTTCCCATGATCAATCATAGCCATCAGATCTTCGATCTTGTCCAGGTTCAATGCATCTTTCGATTTGAAAATATTTTACCCCACCTTGGAACTTGCATATTAGTCTTCGAACTTGTGCCAGGGTATTGCAGTTCAATCTGAGCTGTAGATTTTCATGCCGATTTTTCATTGCCTTAGATTCGTTAACAAACTTCTTCCATGGCTCACCAATCATTGATCAGTTCCAGCTCATTAGCTTCCTTCATTAAATAATGCATGCAAACATTTAATGCATTCTATTATAGCTCGGTTACAACTTGGTAACAACTCGGTGAATACTAAACTTCACTCGGTAGACATTCTGCCTTCATTAACCGATAGTGATAACCTTAGGGTTTACCGACTAGGTTCCTTGCTTGATAACATAGTATAGTATTGACCTTTACAATTTACAACATATGTATGATGTTAAAACAATCTAAAACATCATGATCTCATCAATGTCTGACTCGGTACTGTAGCATAGAAATTAGGAATCATCAAAGCAATATATAAAGGACATATTATTCATTATTAGCTCAATCACACATTGCAATGATCTAATCCTAAGCACACTCAATAGAGATATGAAAACAAAGCATTCAAAATGAAAGATTATGCAAACCAAATGCAGAATTGAATGCTCCTTCCATGCGGCTCCATTGTTCTTCTTTCCTCTTCAATGGGTTTATGGATCTCACCTACAAGTGCTCACACAATTGAAAGCAAGATTGATGAAAAGCTCAAGAGTACTAGAAGCATAAGTTCATTAGTTTGATAGGAATTTGGATCAAGGATTTGAAGGATCAAGGGATTTGATTGAAGAAATTCATCCAATTTATAGAGAAATTGGAGAAAAAGACAAGATTAGCATTAAATTGACATAAGAGGCAATTGATTTCAAAATGGGAAAATTGAGTGGAAAGAAGAAGGTTATGACACCTTCTATGTCATAAATTATGACATATTGCCAATGCAAAGCTTAGAGAACTAGAACCTTATGACATCTTGCTATGTCAAGAGTATGACGCACGAAGCACAAAAATAGGGAGAATTAAAGACAAGTTAATTAGGTGGAAATTGCAATTAGGAAATTAGAAAATAGGTGGAAATTAAGAATTAAGAAATAATGAAATTAGAAATTAGGAAATTGATGGAAATTAGAAATTAGTGAATTAATCAATAATTTTTCATTTATTAATTAATTCATTTACAAAGAGGAATAATTAGCCAATTAAATGAATATTTAATTGTAATGAGAAGACTTAGGATAAATAAACAATTTATTAATCCTAAAGGAAGAAATGACACACACAAGGTTAAATGATTAAATCACGAAACCCTAGAAGATGAATTAGGTCTTGAAAGATAATTGACTCGATTCGATTTGATTTTGGATTGATAAATGACCAATGTGATAAAATGATTCGATTGATAAATGATTTGATTGAGATTGGTTGACAAAAATCAATGACAAATTGACCAAATTGACATGATTGAAAAGGACAAGGATCGATGACGAATCGATCGCAATATGACAAGATTGACAAGGACAAAGATCGACCAAAATCATGACTGAATGTTGTTGTCGACAAGACCAAATTCGAAAGCGAGACAACTGAAGAATGTAGAAGAAAGACTTGATGCTCGCAAATGATAAAGACCAAGTGCGTGACATAGGAGAAATGTTAATGCAACGCAAAAAACCTAAAATGAGGCAATGCGCAAATGTTAAAGTATGATACCGCAAGCGTTGACAATTTTTGGGTGTCTACATTTTGCCCCTCTTTGAGACAATGTGATTCTGAGCGTTGTTTCAAAGAACAATAATGAAAATGCCCCAGACAATAATAATGACATATGCATGCCCCCTCGAGGAATTGGCCGAAAACATGCAGAAAAGAGGCCAATTGATCGATAAGAATGATAGAAAATGATAGGATCAAACGGACTGCCAAGACGGACCGAAGAAATGTTAGTAAGCAGAAATTAGACAGAGGACAGGTAGAGATGAAGAAAAACTTTCTTTCAGTAATGCACTTTGTAGGTGAGAACCTTTATTTTTATGTAGCAAAATGGATGCGGCGCTACATGGCAATGAAGGCCAGAGCGATAATGCAATCCCTTTGCATAAGACAGACACATCATAGACAAGTAACAATCACATAAAAAATAAAGGGATCATGATCCATCCCGGTCACTCTAAATCACTCAGTGACATCATTGAGCAACATAGGGACATGATCGAAGCCAAAGATAAATTAATAAAAAGATAAGACTCACAAATTCAAGCAAATCAAACAAACATCTTGATCTTCATTGTCAAAAGTTGAACGTGCTGATAGGACGATCATGCTGTCTGGTTTCAGGAAATGCGGTACCCCATCTAAGACAGGACACAGTCTGGTTTTGAGTATACCACACCCTGTATAAGACCCATGATATTAGTAGAGACAAGGACAAATGATTTTGAGGTTGATTGATATGACAATGTTGATCAGTTTGAATGTTTGGTTTGGATTGAAAAAGTTCATCTGGTTAAAGCATGATTTCATTAAAGCACAATGTTTGATTGCGAGTCATTAGAGGGATGCTCAGTGACTTGTCTTATGCACAAAAGGAGTTATTTATTGCAAAATGCAAAATGCCAAAGGAATTGTTTTTTGGATTTTAATGTTTTGAAATATTTTTTTGTTCATTTTTTCAAGACTTTATATGACTTTTTAGGGATTTTCTCAGGACAGTTTTTGAATTTTTATGATATTTTTTCAGGACATTTTTCAATTTTTTATGATTTTTTCAGTTAATTTTTAAATGTTTTTGAGATTTTTTCAGGACATTTTTCAATTTTTTTATGAAATTTTTTCAGGACATTTTAAATTTTTTTTTGTTTTTAGTTTTAAATTAATGTAGCATAGAAATTAGGAATCATCAAAGCAATATATAAAGGACATATTATTCATTATTAGCTCAATCACACATTGCAATGATCTAATCCTAAGCACACTCAATAGAGATATGAAAACAAAGCATTCAAAATGAAAGATTATGCAAACCAAATGCAGAATTGAATGCTCCTTCCATGCGGCTCCATTGTTCTTCTTTCCTCTTCAATGGGTTTATGGATCTCACCTACAAGTGCTCACACAATTGAAAGCAAGATTGATGAAAAGCTCAAGAGTACTAGAAGCATAAGTTCATTAGTTTGATAGGAATTCGGATCAAGGATTTGAAGGATCAAGGGATTTGATTGAAGAAATTCATCCAATTTATAGAGAAATTGGAGAAAAAGACAAGATTAGCATGAAATTGATATTTAGGCAATTGATTTCAAAATGGGAAAGATGAGTGAAAAGAAGAAGGTTATGACACCTTCTATGTCATGAATTATGACATATTGCCAATGCAAAGCTTAGAGAACTAGAACCTTATGACATCTTGCTATGTCAAGAGTATGATGCACGAAGCACAAAAATAGGGAGAACTAGAGACAAGTTAATTAGGTGGAAATTAAAATTAGGAAATTAGAAAATAGGTGGAAATTAAGAATTAGGAAATTTAGAAATGATGGAAAATAGGTAAATTAATTAATAATTTCTCATTCATTAATTAATTTACAAAAATAGGAGGAATTAATTAGCCAATTAAATAAACATTTAATTGTGACAAGAAGACTTAGGATAAATAAATAAATTATTTAACCTAGAGGGAAAATGCCAAACAAGATTAAATGAATAAATCATAAAACCTTGGAAGATGAATTAGAAATGCAAGGATGACAATTAGGTCTTGATGATAGATAATTAATGTTGATTCGATCATGATTTTGAATTAATAAATGATTTGATTGATAAATGCGCCGAGGAAAAATGACAAATTGATCCAAATTGACATGATTGAAGAGGACAAGGATCGATGACGAATCGATCGCAATATGACAAGATTGACAAGGACAAAGATCGACCCAAAATCATGATTGAAGATTGTTGTCGACAAGACCAAATTTGAGAGCGAGACAAATGAAGAATGTAGAAGAAAGACTCAATGCTTGCAAATGATAAAAACCAAGTGCATGACATAGGAGAAATGTTAATGCGACGCAAAAACCTAAAATGAGGCAATGCGCAAATGTTAAAGTATGACTTCCGCAAGCGTTGACCATTTTTGGGTGTCTACATTTTGCCCCTCTTTGAGACAATGCGATTTTAAGCATTGTTTCAAAGAACAATAATGAAAATGCCCCAGATAATGACAATGACATATGCATGCCCCCTCGAGGAATTGGCCGGAAACATGCAAAAAAGAGGCCAATTGATCGATAAGAATGATAGAAAATGATAGGATCAAATGGACTGCCAAGATTGACGGAAGAAATGTTAGTAAGAAGAAATTAGACAGAGGATAGTTAGAGATGAAGGAAACTTGCTTTCAGTAATGCACTTTGTAGGTGAGAACCTTTATTTTTATATAGCAAAATGGATGCGTAGCATCATGGCATTGAAGGCCAGAGCTGAAATGCAACCCTTTTTGCAAAAGACAGACATAGCATAGACAAGCAACAATCACAATCAAAGAAAGAGACCATGAGCCATCCCGGTCACTCTAAATCACTCAGTGACATCATCGAGCAACATAGGGACATGATTGAAGCCAAAGATAAATTAATAAAAAGATAAAACTCACAAATTCAAGCAAATCAAACAAACATCTTGATCTTCATTGTCAAAAGTTGAACGTGCTGATAGGACGATCATGCTGTCTAGTTTTAGGAAATGCGGTACCCCGTCTAAGACAGGACACAGTCTGGTTTCGAGTATACCACACCCTGTATAAGACCCATGATAGTAGGAACAAGGACAAATGATATTGATGTTGATGTTTGAGTGATATGACAATTTTGATCAGTTTGAATGTCTGGTTTGATTGAAAAAGTTCATCTGTTTAAGCGTGATTTCATTAAAGCACAGCATTGGATTGATTGTCGTTGGATGTATGCTCAGCGATTTGTCTTATGCACAAAAGGAATAATTTATTGCAGAATGCGTGTTTTTGACATTTTTCGATTTTTTTAAGATATTTTTTCAGGACATTTTCCGATTTTTATGAATTTTTTCAGGACATTTTTCAATTTTTTATTTTTTATTTTTTTTTCAGGACATTTATGTGATTTTTTTTATTTTTTCAGGACGTTATTCAATTTTTTTTTTGAGATTATTTCAGGACATTTATCAAATTTCTATGATTTTGCCCCCAGTCTCTAGCAAGGCAAGGAATATGACAGGTGAATAAATAGGCTTGCTGAAATGATGGTGGATAGAGGGAAGACAAAGGCCTTTTATCATGGAGACAATACGGATGCAATTTTCAAAGGCTATGGCGTGATGGGACAAGAGACTGGATATGACAATGTAAAGCAGTGACATGGCATGAGGGACATGTCAAGAGGTTTTTGAAACCATGTTTAAATTTTGCGTCCTTATGTCAGATCAAGATCAAGGAATGAAAAAGAGTGTATGGATAGTGATAAGATATGGATAGGATAAGCAAGACCAAGAATGGATAAGGGACATGGACTGAAGGTCGGGATAGGCTAAGGGACAGTGGCAGAAAGTTGCAATAAGATAGGGAATGTGGATGAAAGGTTGTAATAAGCAAATGGATAAATGACCAAAAGCTATGATGGACTAAAAGCTGCAAACAAGATGCATGATGCTCATGACGATCCTCTGCCTTGTCAAGATCAAAGGTGGAAAGAGAAATTGGACATGAGGGAGAATAGGATATGAAGGGTAATGACATGGTGTGATAGGATAATGAAGGGCAATAGGATATGAAGGAGGAAACCTACCCCCAAGTGTAGTGTGCAAGAAGTTCATAAATTACGCATGATGCTTGTTTGCCAGGTTATCATCACGGTACTTGCCCAAGGCGCCTGTTTGCTAGGTTTTCACCAGTGGACGAATTATTTTTCTTTACTTTTTTTCTTTTGTCTTTTTTTTTCTTTTTCACTTTTTTTTTTTTTGACATTTTCAAAAGAAGATGGACACATAATAGGGGATGGAAGAAGGACTCAAGCATCTTTTTTTTTTTTTGGATAGTAGCCTTGAAAAAAATGGACCATGACCTTTAAAAGTATGCTCAAAGACGTTGGTAGGATAAGGACATGGAAAAAGAGATGAAACTAAGGCAAGGATTTACGTAAAGGATTGGATCAGAGGGATCGAAGGATGGAAAATGTGCATTGGATAATGGATAGGGTATTGGAAGAATTGGGCTTCAGTGGGTGGAAATGAAGGCAAAATCGACATTGGCACACACCTTGAGGGGTGATGGACTGATGGAGGAAAGACGTATTTTGGATATTGAGATTTGGATGGAGGAATAGCTTGGGATTTTGGGACATAAGGGCCCAAAATGGATGAAGAAGGTGATGGAGGGACAAATTTGAGAGGTTTGGATGGAGGAATAGCAATTTTGGATGCCAATTTGGGTTGTTCTTTTTGTGCTTCAAGGAGCTTCTTGGGGATCCACATGGTTTTTGATTTTTCATGCTTTTGTGGTTCCTTGGAGTGCATTGCTTGCACAAGGGATTTAGGAACCCATATATATTTCGACTTTGCTTTATTTTGCTCAATGGGCCTTTGTGGCCTTTTGGATATTTCTTTTTCTTTATAGATCATATTGTTCTTTGTTTTGACATGTCGATTATATTGGACATGTTGATCCTTGAATACATGTGGATTTTTAGACTTATGATGCTTATACTTGGCACCCAAATTGCTTGGAGGGGGAAAGGAATGCATGGATGGATAGGAATGAAGTGGAGTTCTTTTGGATTGATGAAATTTACTCAAGGATGTGTGCCTTTGCTGACCTTGTATAGAGGACAAAGGGATATAAGGACCTAAGATGGATGGAAGGGATGATGGGGAAGGGATATGTTTGGATTTTGATGGAGGGATACCAACGTCTTGAGAGTGAGTTGTGTAGACATGACCCTTAAGATCTTCTTTGATATGGAGAGATTCTTGCTTATGGAGATCTACTCCTTTGCCTTTATGAATATCTTGACTTGTAGGAGACTCTTTTCTTTGGGAAGAAGACGCGAGTTCATTATGAGGTGGATGTGATATGAGAGAAATAATGAGATCTTGAAGTGGATTGGATTTCACCAAAGTGGAAGAACCCATTATGCATGTTGAGGGTTCATGAACATCTTGCACTGACACATTAGAATCATGAGGGGTATTAGGATCACTAGGGGGAATAGGATTGTGTAGTAGACATGGTTCAATGACAGGCTCTTCAAGAGATGGAATGGGAGAAATAATGGGATCATCAAAAGAAATACAATCGTGGAGTGTATATGCGGGATTAGGACGTGGAGATGGAGGAACAAGTGGATCTTGTGGAGGATCTGAAGGAATAATTTGATCTTGACAAGGAGGAAGATCATTGGAATCCTCTTTAAAGGTGCTTTGCTCTTGACTTTCAATGGGATCATCGAAAAGGATGGAAGGAATATCTTTATCTTGTTTAGGAAGTGGAATGTCAATGGGATTTGAAAGGACATTGTGTTCGTGAAATGGAAGGGGATCATTTGGGATTGGATGGACTAGGATATCTTGATCTTGCTTGAGGAGTGGAGTGTCAATAAGACTTTGGATAGGATGGACAAGAATAGGGGAATCATCATGAGTGTCTGGGAACATGGGATCCTGGTCAACAATTGGATGGGATGATATGGTTTGATCTTGATCTTGATCTTCTTTACGACTCATTTCTTCATGCTCTAAATTATCCTCTTGACATGAGGTTGGACTTTGAATATGCATGGAGGATTCTGACAAGGAATCAATGTTTTGGCATGAAGGAAATGCACTTTGAAAATTTGTGATGGATTCTGGCAAGGAATCAATGCTTGAACATGAGGAAGAGGGACTTGGAATGGGGTCCTCTAAAACAGGTAATGGCAATAAAGTGCATGGTGGCATTGGGTCTTGTATTTCTGAAACATGACAAGGATGTGCATCATGAATTGGATTATCTTGGCAATCAATTATGGATAGCCCCTGGGTAATTGCATCCTTGGGTGTATTGTTTGATGAGGACAATATGGAAGGTTCTTTTGAAACTTCTAAAGGTGTAAGGATAGATGCCACTGGAGAGTCAATTTGTTTGCGAGGGAATGAGGCATTGCTAGACATAAGTGTATTATTTTGATCTTCTTCAAAGAACTCACTTGGTAATTTCCTTAAGAGAATTGCAATAAAGCCACCTTTCTTTCGAGGTTTTGACATGGTTGTATCTGGAATTTGAACTTGTTTGGCAAGAATTTGGTCTTGGTTTGATGTCATGTTTTGATATTGGACTTGATTCAATTGTTCCGACATGCTTGAGACATGGGTTGGTGTGTGCTACAACCTTTTTTTTTGAATGTTTGATTGTTGTTGTTGATACCGAGTTGTCCATTGAGTTTGTTGTTGATACTTGATAGTCGGTTGGACATATTGTTGAGATTGGACCATTGATTGCGTTGGTTGAATATGTTGGACAATTGGTTGAACCATTGGTTGTATTGGTTGAAAATGTGATTGATAGTAAACACCTTCTTGTTCTTGTTGTGGAGGCACATAATGTTGAAATTGATGTTGTCTCCTTTCTTGAAATTGTTTCATCATCTCTATTTGTGAGAGGAGAGCTGGTATGTCTGATCGTTCAAGAAGAGATCTTACATCAATTGGCTCAATCTTTGGATTTCGACCTGGAAATTTTTGAAACACTTTAGACATTTGTGATCTAATTTTCTGAATGTTTTTCACTCTTTGTTCCAATATCTCATTTTCTTGAGCTAGTCTCTCCTCTAGTTTTTGTATTTGGAGACTTGTTTCATCATAAAAAGTTTGATCAATATTGCCTTGTTGTTGGGTTGGATAGAATTGTGATTGCATTGTTGGTTGATATGTCAAACTTTGTTGCATCATTGGTGCTTGGAACCTTGTTTCAATAGACATGTCACTATGCAAATGCAATATTTTTGGAATTTTTCAAGGATAATGTATGATATGCAACTAAATGCAAACTAAATGAATGAGAATGCAATCTATGTTTTTGGTTGTTTTTGAAGATTTTGACAAACTTATGAATGCAAATCTAAAAGAGACCCTTAAGAAATTGAAATGATGTCTAGACCTCAAAGGACAAAAGGACCAAGTGGCAAAAGGACAAAATGACGATGTCTCCCATATATGCTTGGATACTAAGCTAGGTTTGACGAAATGATATTGATGACAAAAGGACAAAAGATGTGATAAGGTCTAGACTTCTTAACAATGACTTAGGGTTTATCAAAGATTTGGATTGCTCAAGTATGACAAGACCTAGTTTTATATGCAAAGGGACAATTGCTATGATATGATAATGACTTAAGCTTAATGAAGAGACTTAGGGTATGGAAATATGAATGTATGACAATGGTATGACTTTAATGCAAGAGGACATATGCAAGTGGATGACTCTTATTGATATGCAAAAGAGTATGACTTAGATGAAAACCTAACCTTGATACTTGACAATGACTTTGCAAAATGCAACCTAGGATGAACCTAAATGCAAGTGACATAAATGTTAAGACAATATTTTGAACAATGTTTGACAACCATGTTTGAAATTGAGTTTTTGAATCTTGTTGAACCTTTGTTGGATGAATGTCTCTTGTGTTTAAATCTTATGCTAGATCAATGTGTTTTGCTTTTGAAAGGGGATGCAATTCAACTTTTGACAATCAAAGAATACAAGATATTGCAATTTAGACTCAAGACAATCATGCTCATTTCCACATTTCTTATGGTAGGCAAAGACATTAGGTACTTGAGAGGTAGACTCATTATGAGATTCAAGGAGAATACATAGATGCTTGACCCCACGGGCTCCCCTCCACGGCACTCACTTCTCAGGGCAGCCAAGCATCAATCCCCATGGAATCTCCCCATGGCGAACTTAGTATCTCTTCCAAGTATCCGAATTTGTCCTTCTCAAGCAACTAGAAGGGTTTTTGGCCTCTAAAAACAAGGTGTTTAGTAAGGATTTCTGTTAAGCGTTACTCCTTGATGTCATGCAAGTGTGATTGAGACATTAAGCCCATCAAGATACCAAACAAATGTAGTTGCGCAAGCACGATTTAGACCAAGAGGCCCTACTTAGATGTTGATATGAGAAAGAGTCCAAGGGTCATCACTTCCCAAGTAACTACAATTCCCACGTAACGCTTCCTTCAAAGCTTTCACTCATCAGGTATTTGTTTATAGTGAGTTAGAATGCCAAGGTATTCTAGCCATACTCACTTTGGGTCGTTCCCTTCTCACGATTATCACTTGCTTGCAAAAGCAAAGTGGTCGGGAAGGCAGGCCCTCTAAGGGTGACAAACAATCAAAGACATGAGCATGGTATTGAAGATCTGGATTTCTGATCACCCTAAAAGGATGAGAGCATACTCTCCTACTCCAATGTCAAACTCAACAATCAAATCAAAAACATGTTCATTCCAACCTATTTAGAAATCACTAGGTGCCTAAAACATTAATTTCAAACACAAAGTTTAGTTGTTTCTCTAAGGCAACCTGCAAAACCCAAGTTAGAAGTTTGATATGCTTATTCTTTGACTATCGAACCTGCATAAAGTATGTTAGTAGTTTGTGAAATAATTCTTTGTCAAGCGTTTCGCCCCAAAGCTACCAACAATGTTAGAAAATCAAGAGAAATGAATCACCATCAAAATTAATCCATAAATTTTGTGATTCTTTGTCCTCTTAGATTAATCTATGTGAAATTTATCAAATTTACCACCCTAGATTAATCTAGATAAAATTTGCATGAATGCATGATTAATTTGCCAAGCTAAATTAATCTAGATGAAAGTTGCATGATTTTGTTTTTTTCAAAATTTTAACCATTTACAGAAGTGTAATTAAAAATGTCATAACTTTGTCAATATTTATCCAAATTACAAACTGTAAAATGATCTAGATAGGTAACAACGTGATCTAATAAACCCAGAAATCGTTTATTTTAATTCTGTATGATATTTTTTACGTTATCAATTGATTATGACTATTTTTTTCTTCGAAGAAAAATCTGCAATTTCTCCACAAAAAAATCTGCAACTTCACAAAACATTCAAAAAAATATTAGATCCAAGCATGTTCACGTCGGGTTCACCAATTAATGTAGCATCAGAAATTAGGAATCATCAAAGCAATATATAAAGGACATATTATTCATTATTAGCTCAATCACACATTGCAATGATCTAATCCTAAGCACACTCAATAGAGATATGAAAACAAAGCATTCAAAATGAAAGATTATGCAAACCAAATGCAGAATTGAATGCTCCTTCCATGCGGCTCCATTGTTCTTCTTTCCTCTTCAATGGGTTTATGGATCTCACCTACAAGTGCTCACACAATTGAAAGCAAGATTGATGAAAAGCTCAAGAGTACTAGAAGCATAAGTTCATTAGTTTGATAGGAATTCGGATCAAGGATTTGAAGGATCAAGGGATTTGATTGAAGAAATTCATCCAATTTATAGAGAAATTGGAGAAAAAGACAAGATTAGCATGAAATTGATATTTAGGCAATTGATTTCAAAATGGGAAAGATGAGTGAAAAGAAGAAGGTTATGACACCTTCTATGTCATGAATTATGACATATTGCCAATGCAAAGCTTAGAGAACTAGAACCTTATGACATCTTGCTATGTCAAGAGTATGATGCACGAAGCACAAAATAGGGAGAACTAGAGACAAGTTAATTAGGTGGAAATTAAAATTAGGAAATTAGAAAATAGGTGGAAATTAAGAATTAGGAAATTTAGAAATGATGGAAAATAGGTAAATTAATTAATAATTTCTCATTCATTAATTAATTTACAAAAATAGGAGGAATTAATTAGCCAATTAAATAAACATTTAATTGTGACAAGAAGACTTAGGATAAATAAATAAATTATTTAACCTAGAGGGAAAATGTCAAACAAGATTAAATGAATAAATCATAAAACCTTGGAAGATGAATTAGAAATGCAAGGATGACAATTAGGTCTTGATGATAGATAATTAATGTCGATTCGATCATGATTTTGAATTAATAAATGATTTGATTGATAAATGCGCCGAGAAACAATGACAAATTGATCCAAATTGACATGATTGAAGAGGACAAGGATCGATGACAAATCGATCGCAATATGACAAGATTGACAAGGACAAAGATCAACCCAAAATCATGATTGAAGATTGTTGTCGACAAGACCAAATTTGAGAGCGAGACAAATGAAGAATGTAGAAGAAAGACTCAATGCTTGCAAATGATAAAAACCAAGTGCGTGACATAGGAGAAATGTTAATGCGACGCAAAAACCTAAAATGAGGCAATGCGCAAATGTTAAAGTATGACTTCCGCAAGCGTTGACCATTTTTGGGTGTCTACAGGTACTAGTTGCCCATTGAATACCTTATTCATCCCCTTATTCATCATATTCTTTCCTGTGTCTTTTACCGACATCTATATATTCTGCAATTCATACTTCTCATGATATGGCAACATCATACTGAATTAGAAAATAAATTTCTTGACATCAATGACAAAATAATAATATCAAGACAGTAAAACATCTTTAATCAGTTATATCCATAATCATCAACAACCTTCTCAATATCCTCATTGAAATGCCAACAATCTTTCATTGTCTGTTATAATGCAATATTGCCAACAATCTCCCCCTTTGGCATTGATGGCAAAACCAATTTATTTGACCTTAAAAGATTTGGATTGTTGTGATTCTGAAATGCTGAAATGCTCTCCCCCATATATTAGACTTCTCCTGTTTTCTTCAGTCTTCTTTCCAATCAGTAGTCTACTCAGTTTTCTTTTAGTCTTCTCCCCTGATAGGTCTTCTTCCTCTATATTAGTCTTCTCCCCCTTTGTAGGTCTTCTCCCCCTTTGACAACAATGCCAAAAAGTAAAGAACTAAAACATAATTACTTTCTGTAAGAAATGATTTCCTGCTGTTGTGTATCAACTGAGTCTCGGTCAGAGCATTTGTCTTCAATTCTTGTTCCCTGTAATATTTCCTGTACACCTTTAGAAAACATCCTAAAGTGTAGAAATTAGCATCAACTCTCAAAAGATATTCGATAAAGTCATCGGATTGATGCTTTCACCGAACTCGATCAATGAGTAGAAGATAGGGGTAGGACCCCTAACTTACTTATGAGATATTCAAAAGTGTCCCTTGGTAGTGGCTTGGTGAAGATATCTACTATTTGTTCCTTTGTGCTAACATACTCCAACACCACTTTCTTCTCTTGAACTTCTTCTCTAAGATAATGATATTTGATAGAGATGTGCTTTGTCTTAGAGTGCATAACAGGATTTTTTGAAATATTAATGGCACTAGTATTGTCACAGAATATAGTTACTGGCTTGATAACTTGCTCATTTATACCTTCCAATAGTTGTTTGATCCATGCAATGTTGGTACAATTCAATGCTGCAGCAACATATTCAGCTTCTACTATTGACTATGAAACACATCCTTGTTTCTTGCTAAGCCAACTCACTAGTCTTTCTCCTAAAAGGAAAGCTCCTCCACTTGTGTTTTTTCTGTCATCAATGTTGCCTGCCCAATCAACATCGGTATAAACTTTTAAATAAAAATCATTTCCTTTCTGATATACTAAGCCATAATCCTCAGTGCCTTTCAAGTATCTAAAAATTCTTTTGATTGCTATCATGTGTGTTTCCTTAGGATCTACATAGAATCTTGCAACTATACCTACTGCATGTGCTATGTCTGGTCTGCTGTGAACAACATATTGTAGTTTTCCAATCATGGATCGGTAAAGTGTCTCATCAACAGATGCATATTCATCATTCTTTGACAATTTATAGTTGGTAGTCATAGGAGTACTTACTGGTTTTGAATCCTCCATTCCAAATTTCTTCAAGATTTCCTTTATGTACTTGGATTGTGTAATGAAAATCTCATTTTTCATTTGCAGTATTTGTAAACCTATAAAATACTTTATCTCACCGATTAATGACATCTCAAATTCTTTTCTCATTTCATTTCCAAAGTTTTTGCATAGAGAGTCATTGCCACAAAATATAATATCATCAACAAATATGGCTGAGATCAGTATTCCATTTTCATCATTCTTCATGTACATGTTGTTGTTCTCACTTGTCCTTATAAAACCAATCTTAATCAAATAAGAGTGAAATCTTTCATACCATGCTCTAGGTGCTTGTTTCAAACCATATAAAGCTTTGTTCAATTTACATACCTAATCTTTATTATTGTCTTCAACAAATCCTTCAGGTTGTTCAATGAAAACTTCTTCTTCTAATATTCTATTCAGAAATTCAGATTTGACATCCATTTGATATATCTTGAAGTTCTTGAAAGTAGCATAGGCCAACAATGTTCTCACTCCTTCAAGTCTAGCAACAGGTGCAAAAGTTTCACCATAATCAACTCCTTCTTCTTGAGCATAACCTTTGCAAACTAGTCTTGCTTTGTTTCGAATGACCTCTCCTTTTTCATTTAGCTTGTTTCTAAAAATCCACTTTGTACCGATTACATTTTTGTCCTTAGGTCTTGGGATTAGTGTCCATGTGTCATTCTTCTTGATTTGATCAATCTCTTCTGTCATAGCATTTATCCAATCTTCATTGTTAAATGCCTCTTTCACTATTCTCGGTTCAAATTCAGATATCAAACATGTGTTCTGTCTCAGTTTGTTCCTTATCATCAGTAGATCATCCTTATCTCCTATAATCTGACTTGGTGCATGATGTCTTCTGACATACTTGGCTAATAGAGGCTCGGTAGGCTCTGCATGATCTTCTTCATCACTTGGTAACTGGATATTCTCTTCATTTTCTTCAACAGTCTTCTCGGTAGGACTTCTCGGTTGAACATAGACAAATTCCTCATAGTCTTATGGTTCCTTGGAATTTCCTTCATCATTTCTTTCTACAAATTCATCAATTTTCACATTTGCACTTTCTACTATTTTGTTAGATGATTTGATCAGACATTTAAATGCTTTGCTTCTAGAAGAATAACCTAGAAATGTTCCTTCTTCACTTTTTTGATCAAACTTGTCATTTCTATCATCTTTATGAACATAGCATCTACTTCCAAAGATTTTAAAATAACTTAAATTAGGTTTCTTATCATACCAGATTTCATATGGTGTCTTCAAAGTACATTTCTTCAATTGAACTTGGTTCAAGGTGTAAACTGTTGTGCTTATTGCTTCTCTCCAAAATGTTTGTGGCACCTTCTTTTCAATCATCAGTGTTCTAGCACAATCCACAATAGATCTGTTTCTTCTCTCAGCTATTCCATTCTGTTGTGGAGTTCTCAGTGCAGAGACTTGTCTTTTAATACCATGATCATTGCAGAATAAGTCGAACTCATCAGATGTGAACTCTCCTCCTCTATCTGATCTAAGACATTTTAGTTGTCTTCCTATTTCATTTTCAACTCTTGCTTTGTACCATTTAAACATTTGAAAAGCTTCTGATTTTTCTTTTAGAAACATTACTGACATCATCCTTGAATAGTCATCCATAAATAATATGAAATATTTATCACCATAGTAACTTTGAACTTTCATAGGACCACAAAGATCAGTGTGCACTAGATCTAAAATTCCCTTAGAGGTGTAAGAATTACTTGTAAAGCTTGATCTTGTCATCTTACCCATCTGGCATCCTCAACACATAGCATTCCCAGGTTTTTCAAGACTCGGTAGACCTCTTACTCTGTGCTTCTTGCTTATTTTGATCAGATTATCAAAATTTACATGACAAAACCTTTTATGCCATAACCAGGTATCATCAATCTTTACATGCAAACACTTATTCCAAGTTGAGTCAAGGTGAAATGTATTACCTTTTGTTTGTGTCCCGGTAGCAGCTAACTTTCCATTCTTGTCATGAACTTTGACAATTCCTTTCTGAAATTCTATTCGGTAACCTATATTGTTTAGTTGTGCTACACTCAACAAATTGTATTTCAAACCTTCAACCCAATAAACATCATTGCATCTTGCATTATCAAGAAGTGTTATAGATCCTTTACCTCTCACTGGACATGGTGCATCATTACCAAATTTGACATGGCCTCCATCATAATCTTCTAACATAACAAACTTGTGTTTATCTCCTGTCATATGATGTGAGCATCCACTATCTATAATCCAAGAATCATTAGTGTTTATGTGAGATATTAGGGCTTTTTCTTCATACCTTTCTTCATCTGATCCATCCTTGATAGCCACATAAACTACTTCCTCTATATTAGTCTCATCTGATTTATCATCATTAGATTCTTCATCAGCTATTAGGCATGTCTTTCTATCTCTTTTTCTGAAGTCTCGGTGTCCTCTGTAATGATTGTCTTTCTGTCTATCATCTTGGTAATCTCTCTTTTCAGTAGAATCTTTGTCAAGACAGTTAGAAGCCATATGTCCTATCTTATCACAATTGAAACATTTCAAAGGTAGCTTTCCTTTATACTTACCTTTGCCTCTCGGTAACCTTTTGGCTAATAGTGCTTCAAACTCTTCTTGCTTTCTGATTTCCTCATACAGTTTCTGTACTGCCTCCATATTCTTACAAAATCTTTCACTTGCTCCACTATGATCTCCTTCAGAGTACTTATACTTTCTTTCATTGTAATCATTAGATTCATCAAGATGAAAAGAACTAAATGTAGATTCAACTTTATTTACCAAAGATCCACTGTTATCCAAGTTACTTAACTCAAATGCATGTAGCTTACCAATAGTAGCATCTAAAGAAACTGGCATATTAGGTACAGACCTCAATTCATTGATTGCAGAGACTTGGATTGCATAAGCTGGTAGAAGGGTTCTCAACAACTTACTCATTATATCCTTTTCTTCAATAGTTCCACTTGCTCCTTTGATTTGATTGACAATCTCCTTTAGTCTTGTACTGTACTGAGTTATGCTCTCTCCTTCATTCATCCTCATAGATTCAAGTTGTCCTCTGAGACTATCTACTTTTGCTCTTTGAACATGTTCATCTCCTCCATATATTGATATGAGCTTATCCCACATTGCCTTTGCATCATTACAGCCTTCTAGATCATTAAACTCTGAGTCGGTCAATGCAGATGTTATTTCAATCATTGCTTGAATATGTTCTTGCTTTGACTTTATCTCTTCCATAGTCAATGGATAGGTGCTTGGTGTGACAAAATCATTCTCCAAATAGTATAAAACATATTCTCCAACTCCTGATAGATGTAGCTTCATCCTTTTCTACCATGTAGAGAAACTTGACTTGTTCAGCTTCAGTGCATCCCTCTTATACATCTTTGGATCTTTAACTCAAGTACCTTTAAACTTTCCTTCTGGAGTCCAAAGCTCTAATACCAATTGATAGTTCTAATACTTAATATAAGTACATATCCAATAACCAACAAGATGAGGGGGGGGTGAATCATACAAACTTAATCCTCCATAAAAACATTAGATTCAACCTTGGTAATATATACTTCAGTAATATAACCAAAACTGTTAAACATGCAAACTCAAAAGCATATAAACATCATAAACCTCATAACACTAGATTTAACGTGGAAACCCAAATAGGGAAAAACCACTGTGGGATTTCAGACCCACTAAGAAATATACTCTTCTAGAGTATGCTCGGTTAAAAGCAAATCCTGTTAAAGATTACAAACACATTGCTAGATGTGACCCAGTTAAGGGATTTCCCTCAGATCTGTTAGGATCTTCACCTTGTTAGAAGTAACCTTGTTAAAGGATTTCAAACACTCAATCAGAATGTCACCTTGCTAGAGGGTTTTACAAATAAGACTGCTAAGTCCACTCGGTTAAGAGATTTTCTGTCACTTTCACAAAATAACAGTAATAAAATCTATCTGCAACTTCACATCTAAAATGCTAAAGCAGATTCCTATTTGTTCAATACATTCTAGACATAGAACTAATCTTTTCTATCTTTTGGGCTTCTATACTCTGTTATTCTAACAGGTCTTCAAGCTTCTGTGCTCGGTAATCACTATGTAGCATCCCTGTGCATACACTTGCCTGCATACATTGTTTATCAATAGTTTCCTATTTATAAACAATTAGGTAACTACTTAATCTCCTTGATCACATTTCCCATGATCAATCATAGCCACCAGATCTTTGATCTTGTCCAGGTTCAATGCATCTTTCGATTTGAAAATGTTTTACCCCGCCTTGGAACTTGCATATTAGTCTTGGAACTTGTGCCAGGGTATTGCGGTTCAATCTAAGCTGTAGATCTTCATGCCAATTTTTCATTGCCTTAGATTCATTAACAAACTTCTTCCACGGCTTACCAATCATTGATCAGTTCTAGCTCATCAGCTTCCTTCATTAAATAATGCATGCAAACATTTAATGCATTCTGTTATAGCTCGGTTACAACTCGGTGAATACTAAACTTCACTCGGTAGACATTCCGCCTTCATTAACCAATAGCAATAACCTTAGGGTTTACCGACTAGGTTCCTTGCTTGATAACATAGTATAGTATTGACCTTTACAATTTATAACATATGTATGATGTTAAAACAATCTAAAACATCATGATCTCATCATTGTCTGACTCGGTACTAGTTGCCCATTGAATACCTTATTCATCCCCTTATTCATCATATTCTTTCCTGTGTCTTTTACCGACATCTATATATTCTTCAATTCATACTTCTCATGATATGGCAACATCATACTGAATTGGAAAATCAATTTCTTGACATCAATGACAAAATAATAATATCAAGACAGTAAAACATCTTTAATCAGTTATATCCATAATCATCAACAACCTTCTCAATATCCTTATTGAAATGCCAACAATCTTTCATTGTCTGTTATATTGCAATATTGCCAACACAAGTAAGGAAAAATTCTAGATTGGTTTGCAAAGGTTATTCACATAAAGAAGGAATCAATTATGAAGAAACTTATGCCTCGGTTGCTAGAATTGAAGCGGTAAGACTTTTTCTTTCTTATGTTGCACACAAGAACTACAAAGTATATCAGATGGATGTTAAATGTGTATTTCTGAATGGAGATCTTAAAGGGGAAGTTTACATTGAACAACCTGGTGGATTTTCTTTATCAAAAGACAAGGACATGGTTTGCAGATTAAAGAAAGCTTTATATGGACTAAAACAGGCCCCTAGAGCTTGGTATGCTAGATTAGATAAGTATCTTTCAAAGCTTGGTTTCATTAAAGGTAATGTTGATAGTAATTTATATTATAAAATTGAACATGATGAAATTTTGATTATTGAAGTCTTTGTGGATGATATCATTTTTGGAGGAGAAGGTCTATGCATGAAATTTTCTAATGATTGAAAGATTGAATTTGAAATGTCTATGATTGGTGAGATGAAATTTTTCTTCGGTTTGTAGATTACTTAGACTGATAAAGGTATTTTAATTTGTCAAACTAAGTATGTGAAGGAGTTACTTAAGAAATTTGGACTTGAGAATTATAAATGTGTCGGTAGTCCTATGATAACTGGTTACAAATTGTCAAAGGATGATGAATCACCTCAAGTGAATCTGAGCAGATACAAATCAGTGATTGGTGGTTTGTTGTACCTAACTCAAACAAGACCTAATATAATGAATGTTGTTTGTATTGATTCTAGATTTCAGGCAGATCCTAGAGAAACTCATGATATTGTTGTCAAGAGGATATTCAGATATTTGGCAAGTACAACAAACTTTGGGTTATGGTATCCAAAGAATGATGACTTCACATTATCTGCATATAAAGATTCTGATTGGGAAGGAGATGTGGATGACTGGAAGAGCACTATTGGTAGTGCATTCTTTCTTGGGAGGAATTTGGTTTCATGGCTTAGTAAGAAACAATTTGATGAATACTAAGAGGGGGGGGGTGAATTAGTATGCCAAAAATCTCCGCACTTAAACACTTTGCAAGACTAGCAGTAAACCAGTAAAATAGTTTAACAGACAAACCGGATAACAAACATGCAAACCAAATCGCTAATAATGCATTCACCCATAGAAGCACAAACACCATAACACAAGATATTTTGACGTGGAAACCCAAATGGGAAAAACCACGGTGAGATGGAACTCACAAGTAACTATCTGCAGAATAGGAACCAGACCGGTTAAGGTCTTACAATGTTCTTTACCAGAACATATCCTGTTAGGAATCTCAATCTTTGTTAGGAGACAAGTCTGATTAAAGACTACCTTGCTAGAGGATTTTAGATCCACAGATGTGAACCAGCTTGTTAGAGGATTTACAAAAGGCTTTTGGGCCTACTCGGTTAAGGGCTACAAACTTGTCAAAGATGTGAGTAATCAACAAGTGTTTGATCTATCTAATAGCATGGACTTCTTGGTTAGATCCCTAATAGCTTGTTCTTAATGCACTCCAGCATTACTTCAGTCTTCTACACATTCATAGTCTCTCCAACTCCTCAACAACCTTAAACCCTAGCCACAATATCAACTATCGCAACAACAACAACATCAACAACCTAAAACCCTAGACATGATGTCCCTATAAAGGAAACTAATTTCATGTCAGTCCAATAGGATTACATTACAATTTCCTAGGTTGAATGAACCTGGACATACTTGGTACCATGACACAAAAAGAACCATTAATGTGTCAGCACCGTCAAACAATCGGTGGATGGTAACTCATCACAAAATGTCGGTTGGTAACTCATCACAGAGTATTACCGGTTCATACAAAATGTCGGTTGCCAGTTTGACAAATATGAAGACTGGTAAAAATGTGTTATGCCGCTTTAATCCCTCGTACCGCTTGGGATCCACGAACTACTTGGGGTCAACATGTCGCTTCAGACCAAGAAACACATTCTGCAAAACACCAATAGTCTAAAGACTATAATACAACATACTGGTTGGAACAAATACCAGTTGTGCTCTAACTTATACATATAAAGAGCATCTCAATGCAAGTGTGTGTCCATCAATGACAATCACAACATAAACATAAAAAATGCCAACAATCTCCCCCTTTGGCATTGATGGCAACACTTAGGAAAATAAAATTTTGACATCTAAGTGTTTTACAACAAAATCATGCCATTAGCAAAATTGCTCCCCCTAAGCATATACACTATCGGTTTAACAATACAATGTATAGCACTTTTGCATATAGAGCATAAACATTGAGATATATAGAGCATAGAATCAAAATTTTGATTACCAGATACTTCTCCAAATAGAATTCTTCTCCCCCTTTGCCAACAATGACAAAGTACAGCTGAACAACCCTATTTTCATTTGATATTAAAAAAAATAAAAGTTTATGACAATAAGGAGTGATACTTGTCAAAAACAGATTTAAAGTCCTGCAAGAATTATTTCATCGACAAAGACCAGGACTCAAGTAGGGAGGTGGCTACTTCTTGCTTTGTCTACATCTGGGAGACCTGTTCTTCCATGGTATCAATTATGCTCATCTCCTATATAACTGTTAAGGCATCCAGGTTCAGATAGCACTTCTAAAGAATTTGCAATCGTGGTAGTAGAACCAATTGGAGCTCCTGCAAATCTCTAGACTGAGTATTGATCTCTTGCTCCATTTTTGCTGACTGGATGTGAAACCGGTGAATGGTTTTCCCATAAGTTGTAAAGGAATCATAAGGTGGCTTGAATGTGCTCAAGTAGGACTGCAAGTCCATTTCAAGTTTTTGCTTCTGAGCTAGCACATCATCATAGAACATATGGGGTTGGCATATTTTGCTGAGTAGTAGATTCCCCTCATCTAGAGTGTCCCTTATATCCATTTGTTCTTTCTTCAATTCAGTCCGGAGCTGATTCAACTTCTTCAGCAGAGCTATATTAAGAGCTTTTTGATGCTCCTTCTTGACATTAGCCTCTGCTGCCTCTTCAAGGCTCTGCACCTGATCATCCACTACTGTGCATAGGAGCTTGAGTTTAGCTAGTGATGAATCAGTGTTGGGAAGATTTGTACTGGGTATCAAATTGGTAAGCGCATCCACAGCCGCTTGAATTACATCCTGCTCCTTCTTCCATCAAATGATTTCAAGGCGCTCTTGAGCTACCTTGATGCTCTGCATTAGCTTTGTTTCACTTATAGACTGGAGATCGATAGGGCTGGAGAGATCAGTTGGTTTGGGTTGACTCTCGGTTGCCTTTAGAGTCTCCATCTGGGTGCTCTTCTCTGCTTCTCCTACCTTGTCCTCTTCCGCTTTCTTCTTCTCTGCTTCTCTCCTCTTCTCCGCTTCCTTATCCTCCTCTTCCTTCTTCCTTTTCTCTGCTTCTCTCCTCTTTTCCTCTTCTTTTCCTTCCTCTTCCTTCTTCTTCTTCTCTGCTTCCTTCTTCTTCTCCTATTCCTTATCTTCTTCTTCCTTCTTTTTCTTTTCATCTTCTTGCTTCTTTTTCTCTTTTTCATCCTTCTTCTTCTTCTCCTCTTCATCTTTCTTCTTCTTCTCTTCTTCATCCTTCTTCTTTCTCTCTTCTTCACCTTTCTTCTTCTTCTCTTCTTCATCCCTTTTCCGTTTCTCTTCTTCATCCTTTTTCCTCTACTCTGCCTCTTCCTTTGCTGCTTCCTATCTATCCTCGGCTTGCTTATCAACCTATTTAGCCTGTTGCTTCTATCTTGTTGCCTCAGATGGTGTTTCCTGAGTAACATCCTCAACGTACAGAGAATCAACATCAATGGTGTCGATCGGTTCAACAACTAGATTTCCTTCATCATCAAATACTTCATCCGGTTTGGATATAACTGATTCTTTTTCATCTTGTCAGTTGGCTAGATGCACTTTCTGAGTCTGGATAGTAGTTCTCATATATAGATGAGTGTCTTTTTCGACATCATCAACTCTACCTTCTAACAACCAGAGTCTTCTTTTTCTAGTGAAGAAGAGTCCTTTATTTTGGTCAATAACATCAAACAATTCAGAATTTGACAAGTCGAAAAAGTACTGTGCAAAAACTTTCTCCCTAATTTCCTATTCCTTTTCTATGGCAATTTGCCATCTATTGTCTAATGACATATATAAATAATCCGGTGTCTGAGACTTCATCTCTGAGGGTGACCAGTCATTAACACATAAATACTAAATTATTTCCTTTTCAACCGCTTCCTTTTCATCATCATTAAAGTCATCAAAACACTCAATTAAGTCATTTAGCACTTTTCTCCTAATATTCTTTATTGTTCTTTGACAATGTGTCAAAGGTTTGTAGGAAGAAATATCTATATTTACCAGTGCAGATGATGTAGGTTCATTCTCTGTCTTCCTTTTTGCTTGACATGTTTTCTTTGGCTTTTCCTCAGACACAGTTTCTTCTAAATCTGGAGAGGTATTCCTCATCTTCTTCTTTCTCTGGAACACTTTAGCCGGTGCAGCTTCTGGTTTCTTCTTGGCTGGTGACCACTTGGTCAGTTTTGGAGTTGTAGTAGTAACCGGTGCATATGCTGCAGGCACTGCCTTTGCCTTCTTTACTGCCAGTTCTTTTTCTTTCATTGTTGGGGGTTCCTCAACCGGTGCTATCCTCTCTAGGTAGGTATCAGGTCTCTTTGCCTTAGGATCAAATGGTGAGGAAATAAGGGTAGAGGCATACCCTTCCAGCATATCATACATCACCTCATAGCCCATTGGCTCCACTTCTTCCTGTCTAGGCTCAACAACCTCCATTATGCATTTATCTACTTGGATGGTGAAGCAGATATCGTCTTCATATTTCTTGACGATGTCACCTGATATCCTCATTCTTTGGCTCATTTTCCTTCTAAACTCATCAAAATACTTATTCAGAACATCAGGGTAGTCAGTTCCAATTGCTTCAATGCTTTCCTTGATTTGCTTGGTCACCGATTGGTCACCAGACCATTGGACATCTCCTACTCCTAGAAAGTAGCCTTGGAAATAGAAGAACAACCCAACCAGTAGTTGTCCAAACTTGAACCTGAGTGCATTATCCTGTTTGATCGACTTCAGATTCAATAGGAGTTGTCTCTGCATACCGGTGCATAGATCAAATGATGCATCCTCCTTTATCATCCGGTAAGTGACATTTACCACTGCAGCAGATACAAAGTTAATTCTGCTGGCTGAGATTGTCTGGTATCCAATCACCATGCATGCATACTTCACCAGATCATCCTTGATAGAATTTACTGTCATGTCTCGTGAGTCGCTCACTGAACCGGTGAGCTTGGACATTTCAGTTTTTCTGACCGTCCTTAGGGCTGGCACTTCCCCTGTGTTGTAGAATCTGATGACTACATGAATTGCCTACGGCGTGATGTCATGTGTTCTCTCCAAGTACATCTTATCCCTATGGACTTTGCTTAGAACGATCCTTATATGATCCTCTGTGAAATCCTCCAGGAAATAAACAACATTGTGGAGCTTTTTCTTCTCTAAAATATTAAACTCCGGTTTGATCTTCTTATCTTTTCCACAAAATAAACCTAACTGGGTGTGGATAGTTATAGACCCTAGGTCTTGAATCTTGCAATCTATGTAGTCATAAATTCCCTTTTCTACTATCACACCAACTAGAACTTGTGATAGGGCATTATACTTGGACTTCCGTTGAATAAAACTTGCAGACTCGACAGATGCACTAAAACTGGTATGAGATGCGAAAGCCATGATAGAAATCTTAAGAACTCGAGAAATACCTTTTGAAACACGTGAAATTAGGGCTTGCCAATTCTCCTTCACTTCACACTCTGTCGGTTGCTGAATCACTGCTTTGTGTTCTCCACTTGACCGTTTCCAATTTGAATTTGAATCTCCTTCGCGGTTTCTCAATTTCTCAAAATCTCAACTCAAATCACCTTTTCGTCACTCCTCTCTTTGAAAAAACTTTTCTTCGCTTGAAAACTAATAGTGAGAAATGATTTGAAAAATGCTTTTAAACATATTCCTCACCTACCGTCATTAATGCTCCTTCATTAGGGCGTGAACCCTAATTTGTCTTTTTACCGTTTCTGGTCTTCTGCCAAATGACAGGTATCACATAATGGTTAAGGACTTTTATCGGTGTAAACTGGGGGTTCGAAACATTTCGCCATTTGCACCCCCTAAGCTTTTTTAAAGCTTAGTTTGTCGGTTCCATGATTTCCACACTAGGTGTAGAAACTAGTTCCTCTTGTAAAACCACTGGTTTCTCCTTCCAGATTTTGTTCATGTCCACTTGAACAGTGTCAACATCAATTTTTCCTTCCGGAGTGACTGGTATATCATCAGATATGCTTTTTCTTGATCTACAGAATTTGGCAATGTGACCCGACTTGTTGCAGTGATAGCAGACCAATCTAGGTGCTCTCCAAGGTCCATTGTTCATGTTTCCATTCTTTCTTCTGCATGTTGCAGCAGTGTGACCATGACCATGACATACCATATAGTTTGCTCTCCATCCAGTTGCCACTTGATAGCCACCGCCTTTTTGTTGATGATTGAAGGCATTAAACCGGTTGTCATTCTGGTTCACAAAAGGTTCAGGACCAGCTCCTTGGGTCCTCTGAGGATATCTTCTAGTGTTATTCATAACAGACCTGCATTCAAATGCTCTATGCCCATACTTGTTCCATGCATAACAGTTACCATCAAATCTATAGGATCTAGGCTTATCATTTAGGAAATAAGGAAAATTGTTGTAAGCCTTACTCCTACACACATTTGCAGTATGTTCTTCTTTAAGACAGTTAAAGCAAACAGGTTTCAACTTTTTCTTACCTTTATCCTTTGATGTTGGTTGTTTCTTTGATGTTCCATCATTTGTACCAGAGGTCTCACCTTCCTCATGACCGGAATAGCCAAGTCCATTGGTATTCTTGACTAGTTAGGCAGATTCAAGCTTTTTCTCTAGCTTGACAGTACTATTGTTGAACTTAGCAAGTATTTCCTTTGACTCAAAGAGTTCTTTGGAAATAGCAGCATTTGTTTTCAACAAGTTTTCATTCTCAGAGATGGCAACATTTAGTTCTCCTTGCATGTCTTCCTTTTCCACTTTGTTTGCATGGAGTTGAGAATTTAGGGCACTCATCTCTTGTTTCAACTTGGAGATCTCACGATCTCTTTCTTTCACCAGATCTTCAGCTTTCCTCCTATTCTCAAGCTCTTGACACATCCGGATAGTCAATCCTTCCAACTCCTTTCTCAGGTTGGAGTTTGATTCATTCAACTTATTTACTTCAGCAATTAGGGCTTCCATGTCTGCTTCATCTGAAGAACTATTTTTCAGATAGCTCCATCAGCTTTTCTGCATGTTCTCTTTGTTTTGCTTGAGATGCCTTATATTTGACCATAAGATCATCATAGGCTTGCTTAGACTGAGTGAGTCGGTGGGTAAGTTCCCTCAAAGTGTATTCCCCCATATCTCTTTCCAAGTGGTTAAACTTATAGAAAGGTTGGCTCTGATACCAATTGATGAATACTAAGAGGGGGGGTGAATTAGTATGCCAAAACTCTCCGCACTTAAACACTTTGCAAGACTAGCAGTAAATCAATTAACAAACATGCAAACCAAATAGCTAATAATGCATTCACCCATAGAAGCACAAACACCATAACAAGAGATATTTTGACATGGAAACCCAAATGGGAAAAACCACAGTGAGATGGAACTCACAAGTAACTATCTACAGAATAGGAACCAGACCGGTTAAGGTCTTACAATGTTCTTTACCAGAACAGATCCTGTTAGGAATCTCAATCTCTATTAGGAGACAAGTCTGATTAAAGACTACCTTGCTAGAGGAATTTAGATCCACAGATGTGAACCACCTTGTTAGAGGATTTACAAAAGGCTTTTGGGCCTACTCGGTTAAGGGCTACAGACTTGTCAAAGATGTGAGTAATCAACAAATGTTTGATCTATCTAATAGCACAAAATACTCAGTTAGATCCCTGATAGCTCATTCTTAATGCACTCCAACATTACTTCAGTCTTCTACACATTCATAGTCTCTCCAACTCCTCAACCACCTTAAACCCTAGCCGCAAAATCAACTATCGCAACAACAACAACATCAACAACCTAAAACCCTAGACATGATGTCCTTATAAAGGAAACTGATTTCATGTCAGTCCAATAGGATTACATTACAATTTCCTAGGTTCAATGAACCTAGACATACTTGGTACCATGACACAAAAAGCACCGTTAATGTGTCGGCATCGTCAAACAATCGGTGGATGGTAACTCATCACAAAATGTCGGTTGGTAACTCATCATAGAGTATTACCAGTTCATACAAAATGTCGGTTGTCGGTTTGACAAAAATGAAGACTAGTAAAAATGTGTTATGCCACTTTAATCCCTCGTACCACTTGGGATCCACGAACCGTTTGGGGTCAACATGCCGCTTCAGACCGGGAAACACATTCTGCAAAACACCAATAGTCTAAAGACTATAATACAACATACCGGTTGGAACAAATACTGGTCGTGCTCTAACTTATACATATAAAGAGAATCTCAATGCAAGTGTGTGTCCATCAATGACAATCACAACATAAACATCAAAAATGCCAACACAATCATGCACTTCTTTGTCTACTGTTGAAGCAGAATATGTTGTAGTTGCTACCAACTGTATTCATATTTTATGGATGAAACAAATATTAAAGGATATAAGGGGAAGCTATGATGGGCCTATTGTTATTCACTATGATAATATTGTTTCTATTGATATGTCAAAGAATCAAGTATTTCATTCCAAATCAAAACACATTTCTATAAGGCATAATTTCTTGAAGGAAAAGGTTGAAGTAAAGGAAGTCAAATTGGTTTATGTGCCTACTAAGGAATAGATTGCAGATATTCTAATGAAACCATTGCCTAAAGACACTTTTGAATATCTTAGAGATCAGTTGGTGGTTACCAACCCTCTAGAAGAAACTTAGAGATGCAGAGATGCATCAATCCGGTGAGCTTATCAGACATACTTTTCTAATCTGGGTTGATCAAGATGGTGCTACAACTCAAGGGGAGTAGTCAGTTGTTTGGTTTAGTACTCTTGGTTTAGTATATGTCATTTTTCATTGATGTCAAAGGGGTAAAAGGTATTCATGTGAAAAAATGTCAAATCTTTTGATGGTGTTTATTTCAGATTAGTCTTTTCTCTTTTGGAGATTGTTGGCATTCCTTGGCACTTGGATGTTTTTCACATTCAGTGTTGCCATCAATGCCAAAGGGGGAGATTGTTGGAAATATGTTGTATTTTCTTAAGTTTTTTCATTGATGTCAACACTATATCCTGGTTGGATCTATCTCGGTTAGTCTTGGTGATCTTCATGGTTTTGGTTGTGATTCTGATCTGGTATGATCAGATATCTGGAATCAGTTTTAGATGTTTATTCTAGCTGGCTATGTGCTTGCTATATTATGTTGGTTCATTATTTGGTGCTTTGGTTTTTATTGCTTTTGGTATTTTCCTTTATCGGCTTGCCTCTGCTATCCTGGTTAGGTTTACCAATATTCTATTTTGGTGACTTGGTCAGTGGATTTTGGGTCCGGCTTATGGAATCAATTTCTCTAATGTTGAAGGTATTTCTTGATCATGTCTCAAGCATTTGGTGACTTTGCATTGGATGGCATGTTTTATGATGGTCCTATTTGGATCTGGCTAAACTTTATGTTACTTCACTAAGGGCTTCTATTGGTTGGTGAAGCATGTTGGATTTTGGTCTTAGCGGAATTTCTGGTGGATATAATTATTTAGTTATTTTATTTAGGTCCATGCTATGTAATGTAAATCATAATATTGGTCTAGTAGTATCGTGTGATGTAATTTTTGTAATTATGGGTATATGGGTTTAGGGATTAGTCGACCTTGTCAATAAGGTTGATGATCTGTATTTATAGGTGACTTGTTCATGTAATTTGAGAATCGATGGTTATGGATGGTTATTTCTGCATTATCAAAGAAAGGATTATGTGTGTATAGAGTCATATCATTCCAGTGAAGGTTGGAAAGGTTTTGTATTGCAAAGAAGACATCATTGCTTAACCGAAACTATATCAAGCATTAGTAGATGCTACTTTCAGAGTTCATTTATTTCTAGATTGTAGTATGATGTTTATGTAAGTCAATGAGACTTCCCTTTGTGATGAACAATGCTCTCTAGGTTGTTGGCCTTTCTACAAGTGTAGACCCCATTGTAATTATTCATAATACTACTACATAATATTCATCTGATTGTGGGTAGGGTTTCGCATCATGGTTTTTCCCTTTCCGGTTTCTCCACGTCAAAATATTGGTGTTATGTGTGATGTGTGTTGTTCTTTCATGATATATCTTTCATTGTGTTGTGCTCCAATATAAGGTTTATAATTGAATTAATTATTGTACTTGTGAGTAAACTAATTCACCCCCCCCTCTTATTTTATTGTCTGTATTAGTGCATTCCAACAAGATCATCCCAAACAATATCCCAAATCCTCAGCACAAGATCTGATCACACCAGAATATAGTGGAGGAAATACCAGATTCTGCAAAACAGTGATCAGTATAACCAAACTACAAAACCAAATCTGAAGATCTTCCCAAAGTCATCAGAATAAATCACAGGAATATGTTGACATCAATGACAACAACATATCCTAGCAGCAACAATGAACAACCATATCCAACAATCTCCCCCTTTGGTATTGATGGCAACATATGAATGCAAAAAATAGTCAATGCAAAGAAAGAAGATATCACCAACAAACTCCCCCTAAGATCAAGATAGATAATGCAGTTTTTCACATGATCTCTCTCCCCCTTTGATAGCAATGCCAAAGATCTCTAAAATAGAAAACCAAACTCTCTCCCGTAAAACACAGACTACTCCAGTAGAGGAGCATCACCAACTCATTAATCCAGATAAAAGAATAAGATGAAATCCACCAGATCAATGCAACTCAATGCATCTAGTTCTCATCAGGAGGGGTGGATACCCCTAACTTGTCTCTAAAGTAAATAAATGTATCTACAGGCAAAGGCTTAGTAAAAATATCAACAATTTGTTGCTTTGTAGATACATATTCCAGCTTCACCTTCTCTTCACTGATTTTCTCTCTTAAGTAATTATATTTGATTGATATATGCTTAGTCTTTGAATGTTGCACCAGATTCTTTGACATGTTTATAGCACTGGAATTATCAAAGTATATAACAGTAGGCTCATCATGAATAATTCTGATATCTTTCAACATTTTCTTCATCTAAACTATCTAAGTGCAATTACTAGCAGCAACAATATACTCAGATTCATCAATAGATAAGGATACTGAATCATGTTTCTTGCTAGCCCATGAAACCAAATTCTTACCTAAAAATAATGCTCCACCAGTAGTACTCTTTCGGTCATCAATATCACCAACCCAATTTGCATTAGTGTAGGCACACAACATGAAATCATTATTCTTTGGATACCATAAACCATAATCCATAGTTCCCTTTAGATATTTGAATATCCTCTTAACAATAGTGGCATGACTCTCCTTCAGATCAGCTTGATATCTAGCAACCATACACACAGTATGCATAATGCCAGGCCTAGTCTGAGTAAGATATAGCAGTCCACCAACCATAGATCTGTACAAACTGATTATCTTTCAAAGATTCATCATTTTTGGACAATTTACAACTAGTCACAATAGGAGTTCCAAACAGTTTTGAATCATCTAATCCAAACTTCTTCAACAGTTCCTTCACATACTTATTTGACATAAAAAGATGCCTTTTCCTATCTGTGCAATCTGCAAACCTAAGAAAAACTTCATCTCACTAATCATAGACATCTCAAATTCTTTCTACATATCACCGACAAACTTCATACTCATATCATCATCACCACCAAAAATAATGTCATCAACAAAGACTTCAACAATTAGAATGTTATCATTTTCAATCTTAAAGTACAAATTATTGTCAGCAACAATTTTAGTAAATCCCAATTTCAACAAGTATTTGTCTAATCTAGCATACCAGGCTCTAGGAGTTTGTTTCAATCCATAAAGTTATTTCTTCAACTTACATACCATGTCTCCATCATCTGACAATGAAAATCTATTAGGTTGCTCAATGTAAACTTCTTCCTCTAGATCACCATTCAAAAATGTAGATTTGACATCCATCCGATATACCTTGAAATCTTTATAAGAATCATAAGAAAGTAACAATCTAATAGCTTCAATTCTAGCAACTAGAGAAAAAGTTTCTTCATAATCAATTCCTTCTTGTTGTGAATATCCTTTGCAGACCAGTCTAGATTTATTTCTGACAACTTCATATGCTTCATTCAATTTGTTCCTAAAAACCCACTTAGTACCATTAACATTTTTATCCTTAGGTCTAGGCACAAATTCCCAAGTGCTATTATTTTGAATCTGATCTAACTCTTCTTCCATGGCTCTTATCTAGTTATCATCTTTACAGGCTACAACAACATCTTTAGGTTCAACTTTAGAAATCAAACATACTTCTTTTGTAGCTAACCTTCTTCTAGTCATCGCACCTTTATTCTTATCACCAATAATTTGATTCTCAGAATGATTCAATTTAACATACCTTGGAGTCTTCTGTTTGTTTATATCCTTAGGATCTTGAACATCTTCACCAGCAGCAACATCCGGATTAACAATCTCAGCCAAATCATTCTGCTTAGGCTCTTCAGGCTGAATAGGAGCTAAAACAATATGTTGACCATCATCATAAGCTTTGATCTCTTTCCCAAGGTTATCATCCACCTTCACATTTGAACTCTCAACTATCTTTCTCAGTCTCTTATTATAGCACCAATAGACTTTGCTCTTTGTAGAATATCCCAAAAAGATACCTTCATCACTTCTAGCATCAAACTTTCCAATATCCTCATCTCTCTTGATATAACATTTGCTACCAAAAACTTTAAAATATTTCATAGTAGGAACATGACCAAACCAAAGCTCATAAGGGGTCTTACTGGTATCACCTTTGATATGAACTTTGTTGAATGTGTAAAAAACAGTGCTAATAGCTTCTCTCCAGTATACCTTCAAAATATTTCCTTCAATTAACAAAGTTCTTGCAGCATCCAAAATAGTACGGTTCTTGCTCTCAACAACTCCATTCTGTTGTGGAGTTCTAGGGGCAGATAATTGTCTTCTGATTCCATGTATCTCACATAATGAATTGAATTCACCAAAATAGAATTCTCCACCTCTATCGGATCTCAAACACTTCACCTTCAATTCGGACTCAGCTTCAACTTTATCTTTGAATATCTTGAATTTCTCAAATGCTTCTGATTTTTCCTTCAAAAAGATAACCCACATCGTCCTGGAATAATCATCAATCAGCAGCATAAAGTATCTATCACCCTGCACACTTCTAACATTTGTAGTTCCACATAGGTCAGTATGCACAAGATCTAGTAGTCCATCAGATGTATATTGTTTACTCTTAAGAGAAATCCTTGATTTCTTACCTAACTGACATTCCTTACATACCGGATTAACATGTTTAATAATATTAGGAAGATCTCTAACAGCTTGTGTAGAACTGATCTTAATCAATGAATCAAAGTTTACATGACGCATTCTTCTATGCCACAACCAAATCTCATCTATCTTTGCAATCAAACAACTTTTCTCACCAGCATTCAGATGAAAAATGTTACCTTCAGTCTTAGTCCCTGATGCAATCTCTATACCAGAGGCATTTAAGATCTTTCATTTACCATCCTTGAATTGTAGATCATAACCCTTATCAACCATCTATCCAACACTCAAAAGATTATGCTTCAAACCTTCAACATACAATACATCATCAGTGTTATGCTTACCATCAAAAGAAATAGAACCTCCCATGGATCACACAGGCTTTGTCATCTCCAAATCTAACTATTCCACCATCATACCTTTCCATACTTACAAATTTGCTTTTATCATCGGTCATGATGTGAACAACCATTTTCAATCACCCATTCCCCCTTTTCTTCTACCTTAGCAGCCAAAGCTTCTCCTCGACAAAACAACAAGTGAAATCAATAGGTACAGGTCTATCTTCTTTAATGGCAATAAACACAACTTCATCATCTATAACACCTTCATCTGTAGCATAATAGCAGTTCTTTTGGTTCCTAAATCCAGTCAGACTTATAGGATTATCATATTTTTCATGCTTCTCATATTTATCATTCCTATCATACTTATCAAGCTTATCATGTCTATCATACGTAGCCATTCTTTTTGGGCATCTAAAAGAAAAAAGCCCTATGTTATTACAAGAAAAAAATATCAAGGGCAACTTTCCATCATACTTACCGGCACCTTTAGGCAATCTCCAGGAAATCAATGCTTCAAGCTCATCAAGCTCTCTTTCTTGCTCTACTATTTCTCTTCTTTCTCTTAAATATTTAGATATCCTACACTCATTGGGATCATATTTATCCTTACCAAATATAGATGTTGATGCTCTAAATGCAGTCTTAGACTTTCCATGTGATTCTCCAAATTCGCTCAGCTCAAATGCAGCAAGTTTTCCAACCAAAATATCTCTTGTTACTGTAGTCACACTCTGGATCTCATCAATAGCAACACCCTTTTGTTTATAAGCAGAAGGTAAAGATCTCAGCACATTAACAACAATATCATTTTTCTTAATCTTTCCACCAGCACATCGGATACGAAGGAAAAGCTCATTCACCTTATCCATGTATGAATATATGTGCTCATAATCTCCCATTTTCAATGTCTCATACTTTCCTTTCAAACTCTACAACTTAGCAACTTTCACTTGACCATCACCTTCATAAAGGATCTCAAGCTTCTCCCAGATCTCATGTGCAGTCTAAAGTCCCATAACATTTGTCATTTCAGAATAGGTTAGGGAACTAAGTAATGCTTCATTCGCTCTAATGTTATATTCTGCTTCCTTAACCTCGTTAGGAGTAGATGATCCATTTTGAGGAACAACATAGACATTCTTAGTAATCTTCCAATAATCCTCTCCATGACATTTTAAGTGCACCTCCATCTGGCTCTTCCATACAGTATAGTTACTTCCATCAAACCTTGGATTATCCTTCTTGAAAAGAATACCTTGACCTGCCATCCTGAATCACCTCAAGTGATTAAGCTTCTACCAGAAGATCTAGCTCTGATACCAATTGTTAGCGGCAATCAAGAAGGAATACTGAGAGGGGGATGAATCATTCTTCACCGAATCTAGAAAATTAAACTCCAAAACAAAAATTGATAAACTGTAGCAATAAAAAGATACGCAAATTAACAGCACAACACACAACACCAAGATTTTTGACATGGAAAACTCGGTTAAGGGAAAAACCATGGTGGGAATCTACCCATAGTAAGATGATACTCTGCAGTAGTATGTAAAAAATATTATAATGGGGAATGCACATGCATTTAGGCACACTATCTAGAGCTCACTGGTCAAAATATATTTTCCTAGAAGGCTACAACCCTCAGGAAAGTCTCACTGACTTACAATATGATTCGGACTAGAATCTAAAAGAAATGACCTACAATGATAGCATCTAGAAATGCCTGATGACAATTATGGTTAAGCACAATTGTCTTCCTTGCAACACCAATCTCACCTCAACACTTCACTAAATGATAAATTTCTTGTTCACACATTTACCTCTCTTCAATAATGCAGACATAATACCGACACTAAAACTAAGTGAATAACTCACCTATATATACAATTCATAAACCTTGATGATAAGGTCGGCTAAACACTCAACCCTCAACTCACAAAATTACATTACATGATGTAAAGATCAATCACTAGACCAATAATTATTTACATTGTATAGCATGGACCTAATTCAAATTTCCAAACAATCACATCCATCGGAAATCACACCAAGATCAACCGCAACACGCTACATCATCAGAAATATCGCATAACACAAAAAATCATCACCGTGTTGGTGCCCAAAACCACGGATTGGATAATCAAAAGGTTTTTCAAATCTTTCAACAACCCAATCAGCCTTGGCCAACAAACAGGGATGGTCTGAAACCAAATCCCCCTACACTTTAGGCTCCACTAAACCTAGGAGGGTGTACCTATGTCTCCAAAGCACTAAAAGACTTCTTTATAGTGAATTTAAAGTTTATTAAGACAACCTTATGCAAAAATGGCAATGATTTCTTGCTACTGTACTTTATTGTGTGCTTTTATTTGAATGCTTCTTGAAATTGATAAAAGGAAATGAATGTAGTTGAATAATGTAAAATAGTGTTGTTAGGACTTAAGACGATTATGAAAGAGCAATGCTTATAAGAATCAGAATGATTGCTTTTCTCTGATGAGGACCTAATGCATAACTGAATTATTCTTCAAAAATTAACAATAGACTAGTGCCTCTATCTGACAATTAAAGAATAACTTTGTGGACAATAATCAACATCAAACTCAAGAGACAATATTAGACCATCACTGTGAAGGTTTCATTATGTGTTGCATGAACAATAAAATCCCAATTCCACATTCAATACAACATCATATGATGGCACATCACAACAAATCTTAAAAGATTTATCAAGAGGACATATGACTTCATCAAACACAAAATTATCAATAACGATATGAAGATAGAAACATGAAATCTTATATATTAACTTCTGGAATAATAAAGTATACAAAAGTTGCACTCATAGATATATCAATACACTTTGTCTGCATAGAATGGATTCCTCATCCTATTAGACCTTTCTTAGTATAATAGCATGTAGTCCCCTTTAGCAGTATCCCCCCCCTTTTACATATAAGAATGACTCCCTATAAGTATGTGAATCAAATGACACATATGAAAGGACACACCCTTTCATACACAGAAGGGAGTTACAGATAGTTGCATTCCAAAGGACACACCCTTTGGTTTTAGAAATAATTACAAATGAAACCTAAAATACATACTAAATAATAGCTTTAATAATATTTTTTTTAATCTTTCACTTTGATAAAACTCCACTTCCACTCTTGAACTCCTTGATATTCCTCGTCACCAAACTTTGATAAAATATCTTGCACACAAACTAAACCAATCAAATTCATTGATTCAATTAATTACTCTCGATTTAGGTTTTGCTTATGAAAGATTAATAATACCTTTCCCTAATGCAAGATTAATACTCCTTAATCAAAGTATATTATCAAGAGGGTATTTTGCAAAGTGATATTTATACTTGGGACTTTAAAAACATTAATTTGTATAACAAAACAAAATATTTACCCTAGTATATATTTCCAAATAATAACAGAAGGTAAAATACTTTATACTAAATAATAATACTTCCCTTGGAAAATGATAACCATGGGTAAATATTCCACTTTGCAATACATTTTCATCCTTTTAGGGCAACTTCATCTTTCTTGGGAATATTTTATCATATAGGATAAATACTTTGCAAAAATCAATCAAACATTAACTGTATGATAAAGATAATTTACCCTCATGAACATATTCAATTTATTAACTTAGGGCAAATAATATGTATATGGAAGGATCACTTTTCATCATTTTACTTATGGTAAAAATACATTTTCTCCAAAATAATAATAATCATGCTTTGATCTTGCATTAAATCAACCCTAATATATACATGTTCCATTTTATTCACTTAGGGTGAAATATATAAATAATAAAATGATAATATCAAAATGCTAAACTTTATTAGGTCATCAAATTAAAGAATTAACCACAGTAAAAGAACTTATAAAATATAACTTCCTTTGTGATAAAATATATCCTTTTATAACCTCTCAAAAGGTAATTTCAAAGGATAATATCAAAAACTATTATTATCATATCAAATGTTATAAAAAAGATTTGTTTTACCAAGGTGCTCCTGAAAATCATCAAATTATAATATCAAAACATTAAATTAAATTTCTTGAGTAAGGGATACTTCTTGTTAATATGCACCCAAGAAATATAATATTTGCCTATAGTATCCTGCACAAAACATAAGAAAATCAAATAGATTGATAGGTCATATGTTCCTATTTCATAGGGATATATTTAATTAAAAAAATAGGACATGACTAGGAAACACCAACAAGCACATTAGAATCATCACCAACAGTTGCACCAACACCACTTATCAAATCTTCATCGATCAACATCAGAAAGCTCAAGAACACAACGAATCAACAACTTCCATGAAGAAAGATAACTTGTGGGGCACCAAATCATGAACCATATGAAATGAAGATACACAATATCATCCTAAACAATATCCCAAAGCCTCGACACAAGATCTTATCACACCAAAATATACTGAAGGAAATACCAGATTCTACAAAACAGTGATCAACACTACCAAACTACAAAACCGGATCAGAATATCTTTCCAAACTCACTGGAATAAATCATAGGAATATGTTGACATCAATGACAACAAAATATCCTATCAGAAGCAATGAACAACCATATCCAACAATTAGATTGTTTTTAGAGTGTGGGGTTTTTCTCCCAAAAGGTTTTTCAGCACATAAATCATTGTGTTGTGGTATGCATTCTATTTGCGTTTATTTTTGTTAAGTATTTGTAATTATTGTAAGGATTGATTAAAGTTTTTGCATTATCCTCCTCTCAAGTTTAGTGTAGGAAATTGTTTTACTACTTAACTTCCTTACACTGTTGATATTTATCATATACTATGTGTGTGTTGGATATTAGAGTTGTTGGAATGTGTTGTTGTTATTGATGTCAACATATACCTGTGTTGCAAAGAATTGGTATGTTTGTAGAGAGTTGGTTTGGATGATCTATTGTAGATGTGTTGATGTAGATTAATGGGTTTTAAGATTCTTATCTATAGTTGCTTTAGTATGAGTTTCAGTGTTCCAGAAAGTGATTTAATCAAGTTATGTGATCCAGTGTGATGGTTGGTTTTTTTGATAGTTTTGTATTGCAGATTTGTGATTTTTGGATTGGTTTTCTCTGGAATTGATTCCTTATGAGATGTGGATTTCAGAGAATGATTGGGGCATTCATGTGTGTCCTCGGATTGGATGGTTCATGATTTGGAACTTCACAAGCATATCTTTGAGTTTGTCAGTCAGTTTTCTTGAGCTCCGATGATGAAATAATGATGATTCTTGTTATCCGCATTGTTGCGGTGATTGCAGTGGCATTCACATTTCTTGTTGATGTTCTTTGATCATGTCCTATGCACTTTGGTGGTCCACATTGATCGTGGTGTGCATTATTGATTATTTTATTGGTTTGGTGGTATTCTTCATGTTATGTGACATATTCAGTGGTTTAGCATGTTGCATATGATCCTGGCAATTTATTTGGTGGTGTTGCATGTTCGAGGATTTTATTTGGATCCATGGTATGTCATTTCCAATATTGTATTGGTTTGGTTATGGATTTATGTATCGTGTGATTTAATCTTGTAATTAACTCTTTTGTGTTGAGTCGACCTTGGGGTCAAGGTTGATGATTTGTATATATAGGTGATGTAATCATGTAAGTTGTGTGTCTGCGGTTGTATCTATGATCTGTGAGAATATTGTATGTATGAACAAGCGAACCTATCATTCAGAAGTGTGGAAGAGCAGAGAAGTGTTGTTGTGTAAATAGTGTGATTAATCAGAACTGTAATTAGGCATTTGGAAATGCTATTCTTTCAGTTCATGCAATCTGGATTTTTGTTCGATCTTTGTAAGGTAGTGAGCCTTCCCAGGGTTGTTTCCCTTTGTTGTTTTGAGTAGTGAGCTCTAGGAAGTTTACTTGAATGCATGTGCATTCCCCATTGTAATATTTACACATGCTATTGCAGAGTATCATTTCATTATGGGTAAGTTCCCATTGTGGTTTTTCCCTTAACCAGGTTTTCCACATCAAAAATTTGTGTTTATGTATGTTGTTGATGTGGTTATTGTTTATGTTATTACTGTTCATGATCAGATCTGAAGTTAAGGTTAATTTGGTTGAGTTTGGTGAAAACCGATTCACCTCACCCCCTCTCAGTTTTCCTACATTGTTGTTGCCAACAATTGGTATTAGAGATAGATATTCTGGAAGGAGCTTGACGGCTTGGGGAGATCTAGGATGGCAGCTATTGTTTTCAAGAAGGAGAGTCTAATATTTGATGGAACTAATTACTCTATATGGAAGAACTAAATGGAAGTTCACTTGAATTGTCTTGGAGAAGATTATTGGAAGATCACAAAGAGTGTATACATTGTTCCTCTGAATGGTCTTGTTACTGCAGTTGAGATCAAAGATGTTGAATGTAATATAAGAGTTAAAGAAGCATTCATGAGTGCCCTAACTAATGCAAAGATGACTAATGTGATAGGATTGCAGACTGCACATGAGATTTGGGAGAAGCTAGAAACCCTATATGAAGGAGATAAACATGTGAAAGTTGCTAAATTGTAGATCTTGAAAGGAAAGTATGAGTTGCTAAGAATGGGAGAAGAAGAGAATATTTCATCCCTTATGGCTAAAGTAAATGATCTTGTGTTGAATATCAAATGTGTTGGTGGAGTTCTTGAAGAATATGAGATTGTGGCTAAAGTGTTGAGATCTTTGCATCATGCTTATAAACATAAAGTTGTTGCTATTGATGAGATCTGGACTATGACAACTGTCACAAGAGATATGTTGGTTGGTAAGATTGCTTCTTTTGAATTGAGAAAACTTGGTGAATCAATGGAAAATTTGAGATTGCATTTAAAGCTATTGTATCCAGGAAGCAGAAGTATGATCTAGGACAGAGTTCAACTAGGGTGTCCATAAATGAAAGAGAAATGAGAGAGATGGAAGAATAGGAAAGAGAATTGGAAGAGCTTGAAGCACTTATTTCTAGAAGATTTCCTAAGGGAGTCGGTAAATATGAAGGGAAGTTGCCTTTGAAATGTTTTTCTTGCAATAAGATTGGTTGGTCATTTTGCTTCTACGTGTCCTGAAAGAGCAGATAAAGTGTCAAAGTATGATAAGCCTTACAAGCCTAACTGAAGTATAGATATCGGAAGAAATTTAATTATGTTGTTGATAAAGGTGTAATAGATGAGGAGTCTGAGAAAGGGAATTAAGAGGATGAATTTGTGTTCATTGTTATCAAGGAAGATGATCTGGTACCCGTTGATTCTGCAAGTTGTATTGTTAAAGAGGAAGCTTTGCCTGCTAAAATTGATGAAAAAGATGAATGGGTGGTGTTGGCAATTGACACCCATCCAGTGATTTTCGATGCTTGATTTATGGTTTAGGGTTGTCATTGATGGCAACTCTTCTTTGAGATTTGATCTAGTGGTCATAATTCTTCTTATTCGGAAGCAAGTGTTAACCAGTACCTAGTTCATCAGTAAATTAGGATTATTCCTGTGTAGTTTTGGTCCGGAAAGATTTTTGGTGATTGCGGTGATTGCAGTGATTGGGGTGACTAAGCTCAAGGTGAAAATGATGAGGCCATCATTGGTGAAGCATTTTGGTAAAAAAAATTGGTCCGGTGATATTTTTTGTTAGAGATTGAAGCCGACATGAACCTATATGTTACATTTTTTATAGCCGACTTGGAGGAGATTATCTTTTATATGTTCGAATATATAAGATTGAATTGGTGATTGGATTTTGGATTATTACTGTTGTGGTGATGCATTTTGGTGTGATTGAGCACAGTTTCACGTACGCATTTGATTCTTAGGTGATCTAGTAGTTGACTGAGATAGAAACAATGCATATTGCAGAGCAAGTATAGTCAGAGATCTTGTGCTTAACCAGCACTCATTCTTTCATTGTTATATGCTATTTTAGAGTTCTTTAATTGTATTTCCTTATTTTAATTAAATTGTAGGTCAATGAGACTCCCCTGAAGGTTGCAGCCTTCTGAGTCATTGTAATTGAGCAGTGAGCTCGAGGCAGTGTGCCTAAATGCACATGAATTCACCATCTATGTAATATTTATGTACTCCTGGCCATATTATATGAATATTGTGGGTTCTAGCCCCACCGTTGATTTTACCTTTCCAGGTTTCCACATAAAAATTCAAGTGTTGTGGATATGTGGTTTATTTATTGCTTGCTTATGTTCTTTACTATTATGCATTGCTAATCGAAGGATAAAGAATAAGGTTTTGAGTTTGATCCTCAACAGAATACTGATTCACCCCTCCTCTCAGTGTTTCTTGATTCCAACTGGTGATTGGAAGTGGTTGTTCATGTATACGGTGAAAAATGATGATGAAAACTATTGTAAAACCACAAAGATCCAACGACAATGAAAATCCTAGTTCTACGAGCAAAAATTCACCATACACCAATGAAGATACCTACGAGATACCTAAGAACATGCAAATCCACAAAATAAAATAATATTATCATTTGCATGCCAAGTAGGGTTTCAATCTCCATTGTCTCCTATCTCCATTGATCTCGTTTGATATATTTGCTCTCAAATTTTATGTGTGCAGAAGAGCTCAACAAAGAACAGATTGTGGTTGAAGAGCTTGATCATAAGAAGGCTTGATTGCATAAGTGTTGATTAGATGATTAGGATTGGTAATGAAGGAAATATCTTCTTATATAGAAGATGGTTTATAAAATAGAGGGATAAGATTAAAAGGTGAAAGAAATAAATGGTCGACTAGGATTAAAGGGTAGGTAGAAGAAATAATAAAATAATGAAGGGGGTAGGCAAAGGAGGATTAAGAGATAAGTGACATGTGGCATAGAGGAAAAAGATAATGAATTAATTAAATAAATAAAGATTCATTTAATTAATAGAGGAAGTGGGGCCTATTAAATAAATAAAACATTAAATAATTTAAGAGAAAAGGATAATTTAAATAAATAAAAAATATCTATTTAAATGAGGAAAGGGGTAGAAGAGGCTAAATGAATTAATTAAACAAATAAAAATATCTATTTAATTAAAAAGGACAATTTTAGGTGTCTACATTTTGCCCCTCTTTGAGACAATGCAGTATGCCGCATTGGCTCAAAGAAGAAAAACTGATACAAAGCTACCCCAAGATGGGAATTATATGCCCCCTTGAGAGATTGGATGGAAAAAGATGCAGACAATCTCGTGATAAGAAAGAAATACTAATAGGATAAGGTGACAAGGTCACATGAGAAAAAGAGATTGACTCAGGAAGAAAATACTGACACTAGAGACTAGGGCTAAGAAGCCTATATGTACAGGTCACAAGGAAAACATCCTCATTTGCATCCACAACATCAATGAGATCTGAGTACGTAAAGATTAGAGGGTAGTTAGCAGAGCAGGAGAGATGATATATAGGCTGCACATATTTGATCATGTCCAACAGCTCCAGAGACCAGACGACATGGGTGAATTGATATGTACCTAAACCTCACTTTGTATGTTTTTGCATTTATTGCTTCAATTAATGCATTTTAGGATAGTTAAACAAAAACACAGAATCAACATTTTAGGGCTTAGTGCGTCTAGCATGAATAGTTGCATCTAGGTCGAATTAGGGTGTGTCTATGATTGTAATCGCGTCTATGCATGGATACATGTACATCTATGATATACACACACGTCTATGACAAAGTTGCATTTAGGAAGAAGAGAGCCATGTCTATGATAAACAGACACGTGTGTGAGGTAAATGTATGTATATGTTCAACAGTGTTGTGTCTGTGCTAAGAAAGCACGTTTTTGCTATCAAAATGCATATAGGTAGGGTAAAAGCACATCTACATAGTAGGTAGAAATGTTTTTGTGTCTGGGATAGGCAGAAATTGACAGTTCTGTGATAATCATATGCTACCAATTAGATAACCCGTTGAGAGGATTCACTCAACAAGTGCCCTAGGGAGACAAATTGAAAAATAAGATAGAATTGAGAATTATGTGACAAACATATTTTGCCAATTGGATAAACTACTGAGAGGATTCACCCAATAGGTGCCCTAAATAGATAGGTTTGCTAAGTTGAATATAGGATAAGCTATCGAATTGATAAAATCCGACGAGTACTCTAGCAAAATAGGATCAAGTGCAATGTGATAAACATATACACTGATAGAATACAGGGCCATGTGATAAACATAAACACTAGGATAGAAGTAGCACTATGTGATGAACATGAGTACCACTAGGATTGACATGATTGGTTTGACTGGATGCAGGAATATTTGCTCTAGATAGAGTCTAGAGAGAGATTTCCCATGACTCAGAGATTGCGACTAGAGTTGACCTTTGAGGAGCATACTTCTATTGAGGCTATGGGCTTGAGACACGTGTTAGACATTCCAGAGATTAGGACAAACACTAGATTGTTGACTACTCTTGCAGAGAGATGGCACTCAAAGACATGCACGTTTCATTTATCGACCGGTGAGATATTAGTCACTTTAGAGGATGCATACATGATACTACAAGTTTTGATCCACGAGGATCTCATAGTGTATGACCGGGAGGGAGATAGGGATGCACTCTGATGAGTCTTTGTGGACCCAGATCTGGAGTTGAGTCCAGGACACCTAAGATGGGATGTCATGTATTTCAGTGGACAGAGGTTAGCAGTTGAGGTAGGAGGGATGATCAGTGGGTTTTATGTCCCGACAAGGCTACATGGGGGTTAGTTATTGGATGGGGGAAGACTTTGGAGATCCTCATCACAAAGCACATGATATTTTCATGGGGCCATGCATTTTGGCATATATATACCATAAGTTGTCCCAATTTGTTTACCTCGATGGCTGCAGGTTGGGGTGTAGGGTTACACTACTGTAGGTGTGGGCTTACGAGCATATTATTGTGACTAGGCCAATTCACTAGAGATTCATAGGACACGGGCATTCCTATGCGCATTTATATAGCATGATTACTTCCCAGCCATGAACTGGAAAGATAGACTACTGGCGGTGAGTTCTAAATGATATTGATAGTGTTATATGGAGGCCATACTTAGACTACGAGGCCTGGGCGGAGGATGCTACAGAGCTACCATTTTGTTTCAAGAGCAAATTTTGATTGGGTAGACTCCATATATTTTGGATAGACACTTAATTGATAGGGTATGCAAGTAGTTTGGCCGACAACAAAGGATGCCTCGGAGTTCGGGTGAGTTTGCCCAGACAGTTAGGGAGCAAAGACATTGGGGACCTATTTTGTCATATGATGCGATATTTTCACAGTTTGAGCATATGGTACCGATGCCTTTGGATATGTTGGAAGATTTTATTGATGCAAGGATGGACGATAAGTACACAGCTTACTTTGCATCTCATCCCTTTCCTATACTGATAGACCCAGCAGAGCCCATATCGACAACAGAGGAGGAGGAGGATGATAAGGATGGGGGTGGAGGCCGATGAAGGAGATAGAGGAGAGGGGTGGACCCAAGGATGGAGGAAGGGTAGAGGATGCTAAGAGAGGTGGAGAGGCAAGGCAGGGAGGTAGACCACTGTGGTCACCTAGGGGAATAGGAGGACATGTGTTACAAGTTGTAGCCCATGTACATGGATAGGGGTAGGTACCAGTCAGACAGGAACAGGTACATGTACAGGATACCCCACAATAGGGTAGGCAGGATGAGCGATCCTAGGGAGGAGAGGAAGAGGATGAGCTACTCATGCTTTGAGAGATCACAACAAGATAGGTCAATGAGATTGAGGATCTCGAGAGGGATGTGACTCGGTTGAGGTGATAACTGACAGATATGCAATGAGAAAGAGATGAGGCCATATAGAGATATATGGCTATAAAGGAGACTATATGGGTGGCTAGGGCTACAGTTACAGGTGATACTACATTAGGGTTTCCTTTTTGCCTCCAAGCAGGGCATGAGATAGCCTACTGGAGAAACCTCTACTATGTTGCAGTACCTTTAGAGTTGAGAGCAGGGATCTATAGGAGAGCTTTTCACTCTACTACTACTAGTAGAGGTAGGAGGGGATCATCTAGTGACAGGGTCATGGGTCCACCTGCACCACTAGGAGGAGGAGGAGGGGACAGACAAGGTAATCTAGGGGCGAGTACTTTAAGTGCTTAGATTACACCAAGACCAGTTGGCTCTGAGGGAGGGTCATCATCTAATCTCTCTAAGATCCCATTTGTATTAGTTTTTGTATGATGACATAGACACCTTGGGGTGATTTTGTAGCCATATGAGATTTTGACATCATTGTATCATGACACTAATATTTTTGATATATATATGTATTAGATGACCTATCCTTGCAGCAACTATATGCATGTGTTCCTATGTGATGTTTCTATATGTGTTATGATTATGTAATGTGATGCAATGATTCTATATGATGATTCATGTTTCATGTTTTATTATGATGTTATGATTCTTGTGATGCTTAATGAGATGGATATGTAAATGATGGAATGCAATATATTTTTTTTCTTTTCTAGATTTATATGTACTAAATGCATATTAGTATATGGTTATGATTAGATGCATGATGTATATAATTTTGTATTTTTTATGTTTTATATGAGAATGAAAATGCTTATTATTAGATGCTAATCATTAGTGTGTGTAGGATGTGATGCTATCATGATTTCTAAATGCATGTGTATTATGTGCTAACATGTAATGATGTAGGGGAAAGCTATATAAAACGTAGATCTTTTTGGCATGTCATTATACTTAGTCATATGATAGAAGCCTACATGGAATCAAGAAGGGACAATAGATAAAGGGGATGGAAGGTAGAAGATATGAAAGTGAAAAACCTTCGCGTGTTATTATCATCATTGAACTTTATTATGGAAAAATAGGTTATGACAATCTAGGTATAGGTTCGACCCAGAAATTCATTGTACCTATTTGCATGGAGATCAGATAGTCACAAACAAGGAATGCCCTAGTTTATACTAGACTCACAACATCCTCATATCCTTGGACGAGCCATAACATTACTAAGAGACAATCTGCAAACAACAAAATAGGTGAACATACCCCATCCTCGCCTTTCTAGTCTAAGGCATCATGGATATAGAATCTCTTGTCAAAGACATCTTGGAAAAGCTAAAAGATGTCACCACAAAACAAAACCAAGACTTGACACCAACACTCAATGAAATCCTCAAGTTATTTGTGTTTCTTGCCACATATGTTAACATGTTTGATTTGGTCACTATGTTGTTATCCTGATAAAGGGCAAATAATGCTGAAAAACCTTGTTGTTGCCAAAGTCTACTAAAAGATTTGATTTTTTGGAAGACCACTGTTGATTGCATCTCATCTGAAATTGACTAAATCCATGAAATGAAAACCTTTATTGCGGAGAAGAACATAACTTTATTGTAGATCGGTGATGCAAATGACTTTTTATTGCGAACTTTGCGCAAAAAGGCGACGCTCCTCAAAACATGCGATGCTCAGGGTACCACTTCCATCACTAGATTTAGGATTTTTCCCTAGTTATAGATTGGACCTGATTTATCATGGGAGGAAAGGGGTGAAGAAGAGAGGTTTATTAGGAATGGCTAACCAATCTTAGGTATATCAATAACAAGTCATGATGGGAATGGGTAAATTTATTATGGGATGATAGGTTGTGAGTATGTGCAAAGTGAAAGAATGAGATTGAATTGTGAAGGAAGGAGGAGCAAAGTTTCTACACATGGCACCGGTAACCCTGTTTTTACCATGGTACTTTCTCATGGCAATACCGAAGAGGTTTTCACTATTGAATGAATTTATTCCTCTTTACTTTTTTTTATTTTTTTATTTTTTGTGTCACAAGGTGTCTGTTTGTCAGGTTTTCACCAAGTAAAGATTTTTTTTTATTTTTTTTTTGTATTTTTGATATATATATTGTTATATTTTTTTTTTGGTATTTTTGACAATGGGATATTCTGAAAAAATTTGTAAAACCTTCGAAGGTACATGTTGTTGATAGGATCCTCCAAAGGTTTTCCATCTAGTGTTGAGAGATGATGTGCACTTGATCCATAGATCGTTGTGATGGCGTAAGGACCAAGCCAATTTAGTTTGAACTTTCCCTTCTTCTTAAGATCTTGTTGAATTTTATGATTTTATCTAAGAACTGAGTCACCCAACTCAAAAGTGTGAGGCTTTACCTTATGATTGTAGCTATGACTCATTTTTTATTTATATGTTTTGAGATGATTAAAATCAGTTTGTCTACGCTCATCCAATAATTTTAGATCTTGTAAGACCCTGTAATGTGCATCATTGATTATATTGTGCAAAGAGAATCTTAGGGATGGTAAGTTTACCTCAATAGGAAAGATAGATTTGGCACCATAGACAAGAGAGTAAGGTGTATCTCTAGTAGGTGTGCGAACACTTGTGCGGTAGGTCCAAATTGTAGGGTTGAGTTGGATATGCCAATTACAGCCAACATCATCGACTGTCTTTTTATGGATTTTGAGGATAGTTTTATTAGATGCCTCAGTTTGACCATTACCTTGGGGGTAATATGGGGTGGAAAAATGATGATGGATATGGAAACAATCATAAAGCTCATGAACATCTTGGTTCTTGAAAGGATACCCATTATCTGTGACAATAGAAAGGGGAACACTATAGCGACAAATGATATAATTAAGGATAAAAGTTGCTATCTATTTTCTAGTGACTTGGGTGAGAGGAATGACTTCAATCCATTTTGTAAAATATTTTTTGGCTATGATAAAAATTTTTGACCATTGAAAGAGGGAGGTTGAATCTTACCTATGAGGTCAAGTCCCCACTGGCAAAAGGGCCATGGAGTAACAATTGGCTGAAGTCCTATGCTGGTACATGAATAAGGTCTTCATGAATCTAACATTTCTTACATTTTCTAACAAACTGATATGAGTATTTTTCCATACTAGGCCAATAATATCCAGTCTTCATCAATTTCTTGGCTAAGGTTGGACCGCTAGAGTGAGCACCACATATACCTTCGTGAACCTCACATAACGCAATTTGAGCTTTGTCACTTTCTAAGCATCCAAGAAGAGTACCATCTAGACCCTGACGATAAAGGGTATTGGCTAAGATGATATATTGGGAGGATTGACAGATTAAGGTACGAAGTTGATTGTTGGAAAGGTCAGTGGAACGATATTTTCACAGAGGTAAGTAAAAGTGGCACCATACTAAGGGGAATCAAGACCAACAACACATATCGTCTCAACAAGAGTAATCTCATATGACAGACCAAAAGACTATCCACCAAGAACTCGTAGTGGGTCTCGTTCTGAGGCATATCGATCAATGAAGGAATGGTAGTCATGGAATCTACAGCTCGATTGTTATCCCTTGGAACCTGTGCAAAGGTTGTTATCTGTGTGAAATATTGCTTGAAATCATCCACCATTTTCTTCCAAGGCATTAACTTTTCATCTTTAGTTTGATAATCATCATTTTCTTGACGAATTACAAGTTGACCATCCCCAAAAACATGAAGTTTCTGGACCTTCCACTGAACTGCAATTCATATTGTTGTTGTTCATAGTTTGTACTCTACTATATTATTGGTGCAAGGGAATGAAAATTGATATGACTTAGGAATGGAGTCCCCTTGAGGTATGATGAAGAGGATACCAACTCCTGCGCCATGCTGCATGTATGAACCATCAAAATATAGTTGCCAAGGCTTTGCATTTGTCACCGTAAGAATGGATTCATCCAGGAATTCTGAGACAATAGGAGTGTCATCAATCATAGGTGCATCCACCAATTGATCTGCAATAGCTTGTCCTTTAATTGCTTTTCTATCCACATATTCAATGTTGAACTCGCTCAGAATCATAACCAATTTAGATAATATGCCAATGAGTGTTACCTTATTAAGAAGATATTTTAGTGGATGTATACTTGCAATGAGCTTTGTTTTATGAATTATCATGTAATGTCATAATTTTTGCGAGGCAAAAACCACAACAAGACATGCACGCTCAATTAGTGTGTAGTTAAGCTCATAACCAACCAATGTGTGACCGATATAATATACTACCCTTTCTTTGCCTTCATTATCCTATTGCGGTAAGAGTGCCCCCAGTGTTATTTATGTGGTTGATATGTCTAGTAGTAGGGTTTTCCTAGGATCAGTGGCATTAACACTAGTGGATTCAAAAGACAATCTTTGAGAATTTGAAAAGCCTGTTGACACTTATCATCGCATTTGAACTTCATATTCTTATGAAGGAGATGTTGAAAAGGATGACATTTATCTGCAAGTTGTGCGATGAATCTGCATATCGATTGAAGTCTTCCCTATAGAGACCAAATTTGACTAATATTCTTTAGTGGTTGCATCTCTAATATAGCTCTAACTTTGGTTGGATCTGCTTCAATTCCTCTTTGTGAGACAATGTATCCAAGGAGCTTCCCAGAGGTCACCCCGAAGACACATTTCTTAGGATTTAGTCTGACTTTGTATTTTTCCAGACGTTCAAAAACCATTGATAGGATATCCAATTGTTTTTCTCTTATTATTGACTTTCCCAAGAGATCGTCAAGATAATCTTCCACAGTAATGTGCATGAGATCATGAAAGATTGTCGTCATTGCTCTTTAGTATGTAGTACCTGAATTCTTTAATTAGAAGGGCATAACATTCCAACAAAAGGTACCCCAATGACAAGTAAATGCTATTTTATGTTGGTCTTCAAGTGCTATTTTGATTTGGTTATACTTGAAGAATCCATCCATGAGAGATAACATTGCATGACTAGCTATAAGATCCACTATCAAATCAATGTTTGGCAATAGGAAATAATCTTTAGGACAAGATTTATTGGTGTCTCTGAAATCTATACATATTTTGATATTGTGATTAGTTTTACTGATAGGTACTAAGTTAGAGATCCACTCATGGTAGTCAATTGGTCTAATGAATCCCACATCTAACAATTTCTCCAGCTCTACTTTGACTAATAATGCCACTTGCAGATGCATCTTTCTCAATTTTTATTTTATGAATTTAGCTCCTGGAGTAACTATCAAATGACCATGCAAAATTGATTTGTTGCTCTATGAAGAAATTTATGAACTTTGGTCTTTCTTTTTCTGTCAGAGATTGTGCTTAGAATATGTTATGTGGAACTTCCTCTATGCCAATATTTGTCTTGATAGTCTCTCTCACTAACATTGATGATTTCTCTTCATATGATGTCATAGGGAGAGTGTCAAACATTCCATCCTTAGGCACCTTAGAGAGGCTTTCACCTTCATATACATCCTTTATTTTTACCTTTTTAGGGTCAGATAGCGCCACAATGTGGTTTTCACCATAAGACCCATTATTTGTTTTTATTTTTATGCTTTTATGACTAGAAGGTTTAGCATTCTCCACAAGATATGTCACGATATCGAGTTCTATGATGTATCCATCTTTGTGGTCCCTGATAGGTAAATCATTTCTTATGCCAAGGTAATCAATAGCCTCACCATTTTGGAAGGTGTCTAGTTGTGGAGGCTCTTGTTGGTTCCAATCAATGAGTTATGGATGAATGAGGGGAAGGCCATCAATTTTCTCAAAATAAATAGGGGTAAGGGTAAAGACACAAGAGTCTTCAAGTATCTCTATGCAATCGTCGAGGTCATCACTAGAACTCTCCTCATCAACCTTGATCATAGATGAATCCAAGTCAACATCACTAGAGGGACACTCAACAATGGGAGTCTTCACTCTTCATGGTTTTGACCTAGAACCTTGAGATGTTGAGGGTTCAGGATCCCAAAATATTTGTATCCATGGTTCTTAACTATCCTTCTTCTCTAATAGAGTTACTTGACCAACTCTGAATTTTCTATTAAACTCTTCTTCTTCCATGGGTTCACTGGTTCTCTAAATGTTTTGGTAAGCTCATAATCACTAGATGACTTATCCAAACCCCATTCCCATTCATTAGAGTTCATGGAATAGCTTTTGTTTTCTTGCTGGTCATTAGAGTTTGTGATTTGTAATGCTTCCATATAATTATGAGTGCCTATTCTAAGGGGTATGAATCCAAGTCCTTTGGAGTGCTTATTTTTGAATGTTAACTCTGGTTGCAATGATTCAACTCTTCCTTTCTTTTGTAACTCAAGAGGACTCTTTCCATCATATCCAAAAAATTTCAAGAACTTAAATCCTTTGCCATACTTTTCACATGGTATTTTTATGTGATCTTGTGTAGATTCCTCTTCAAGTTCTTTGTAAAGCATTTTGTGAAGATCTTCTTCCATCTCACCCCATCTGTATAATATAGTGGGATCCCATTTTATGGTAATTGTAAATACTTTTTTAAAGGTATGTGGTTATCCATAATCTTTAGGAGAATACACTATTTGTCTTAAATACATGGTTTGATTCAAAGTATATTCTCCCATGCCTTTGTCCTTGTATTTTCCTTTAAGCTCACCTTGTTTTGATGTTGAAGTTTTTAATGATTCTAGGTCCACATATGTTGATGATGGAGTTTCTTCTTTGTTGATTGGAATTATTATTTATGTTCTTGGTCACGGGTTATTACAATACATGAATGGATTTGGATCCCCTTTTATCGTTACTTCAACTCCATTGTAAGGGAATTCAATACATTGATATGTTGATGGTACTACTCTCATCTCATGAATGTATGGATGTCCCAAAAGAATGTTGTATGTGAGATCTAAATCAAGGACTTGACAAACCACATCCTTTGTGACTAGCCCAATTCTCAGAGGTAAGGTGATTGTTCCCTTAGATGAGCGTTCTTCATCCTCATATGCTTTAATGGTGATCTTGTTCTTTGAATTCACAGTTTGTTTAGAATATCCCAAATGTTTAATAGTATTCAATGTACAAATGTTCAGACCTACTCCTTCATCTATTAAGACTCATTTGATACATTTTTTATGGAGAAGGCTTCAATGTAGAGGGGTACATTGTGTGGTTGGCATAGGGATATGTCATCGGCTTCTATAAATGTAAGGCAATGTGGAGTGGAAAGGTATCCCACCATGGCTTGAAACTGGTCCACATTCAAAGTAGTGGCTACAGAGGTTTCTCTCAAGGTTTTGTCATGAATGAATTTATGTGAAGGGGATATACGCAAAAGCTCAAGGATGGAAATGAGGGCGGGTGTCTTCCCTAACTAATCTACAAGGTCATATTCATTTTTGGTATAAAATGAGATTGCGGTCTTGGGTGGTACACCTTGAAAGGTGAATTTACCTTGATGGGTTGTGACATTACATTCAGAGGTTTCGTCATTTAAGGATGAAGAAGATGGTCTAACGCCTTTTAAAACAACTTTACTTATTTGGGTAGAACCTTTGACAGTTTTGTCCTTTATGATAATGGTAGAAACATAATTATCCATTGAAATGTGGTTAACAATAGAATCATAATAATAGGACATCTTAACATAATTGGCTTGATTATCTATTTTGGATTTTCCCTTATCATGTTTAGGGAATGGCTCCTTAAACATTGCATGTTCCTCATTGGAGGTATGACCATCAGCTTCTATGTCACCCTTGTCAATAATATCTTGTATAACATTCTTCAATCTGTGTCAATTGCTAGTTGTATGTACTTTGCTCTTGTGATATTCACAATACTCATCATCATTCCACCATGCAGGTTTCACTTTTGGTTCATAAGGTGGATTATTTGGTAGCTTTATGAGCTTGTTTGCAACCAATTTCTTGAATGTTATCTCAATTGGCTCTTCCAATGGAGTGTATTTCCTTCAAGGCTTTGATGCCCTTTGAGTGTTCACTTGTTTTCTTGTGTTAGATGAACTTTCACTAGGAAAAGTCACTTTTGGTTTTACAACATTTATATCTACTACCCCGTCATTGATTGTGTTCTTATTCTTGTTCCAAAAGTGGGGCTTGTCTTTTCCATTTGATTTCTCTTTGTTCTCTTTGAATAACTTAATGATGCCTTGTTTAATGAGGAATTTATCAGTTGCCAATCCTTTTTCTATGACTTCCTTAAAAGTAGACAAACAGGCCTTTCTTGGTTCATATCCAATATCCTTGTTAACATTCTGAGTGAGCATTTCTACAATTTGCTTTTTTGGGATATCACAAGAGCATCAACTAGCAAGACCTCTCCATCACTATAAAAATGAAGCAAAGGACTCCCCATTTTTTTACTTAGTATTACATAAAGTAGCCACTGACACATATGTTTCAATGTTGTATGAGGTGTTGTATAAAATCCTCTACTAAATCACTCCATGATTTGATTCCACGTGGGAGTTGTGAAAACCATTCCATAGCTTGTCCAGCTAAAGTTTGTGGGAACAATCTCATCAAGTATGTTTCTTCATTTCCTACCTCAATACATTTTGTGAAGAATTCTCTTATGTGTGCCTTAGAATCTCCTTTGCCTTTATATTTGTCAAATTTTGGTGTCACAAAATATGGAGGAAATGGAGGCATTGGAATACTTCTATCAAATGGATAAGGACGTATGTCCTTCATTGTATACTCATGCTTTGGTGAATTTATGTCTACCATTTGCTTTTGAAAATACTTAATTTGTTGCTGCAAGTCAGTCTTCAATGGTGTCTTTTCTCTTTGAGCCAGTCTCATGCCTGAGCCACTGGGTGGAGGCGGAGGGATATAATGCATGTATGGATGGTATTGATCATAAATGTGTTCATATGGAGGAGGGACATAGTTATAGCTTGCATATGGACAATCTAACTTCTAATTAGGTGATTGTGGGTTCGAGTCCCATCAGGTGTGTCAAAATGTATACGGTAAAAAATGATGGTGAAAAATATTGTAAAACCACAAAGATCCAACGACAATAAAAATCATAGTTTTAAAACCAAAAATTCACCATACACCAATCAAGATACCTAAGAACATGCAAATCCACAAAATAAAAAAATATTACCATTCACATGCCACGTAGGGTTTCAGCCTCCATTGTCTCCTATCTCCATTGATCTTGTTTGATATATTTGCACTTAGATTTTATGTGTGCACAAGAGCTCAACAAAGAACAGATTGTGGTTGAAATAGCTTGATCGCAAGAAAGATTGATTGTATAAGTGTTGATTAGTTGATTAGGGTTGGTAATGAAGGAAGTATCTTCTTATATAGAAGATGTTTTAGAAAATGGAGGGATAAGATTAAGAGGTGAAAGAAATAAATGGCCAGCTAGGATTAAAGGGTAGGTAGAAGAAATAATAAAATAATGAAAGGGGTAAGTAGAGGAGGATTAAGAGATAAGTGGCATGCGTCATAGAGGAAAAAGCTAATGAATTAATTAAATTAATAAAGAACTATTTAATTATAGAGGAAGTGGGACCAATTAAATAAAAAAAATATTTATTTAATTTAAGAGAAAATGATAATTTAAATAAATAAAAATATTTATTTAATTAAAGAGGACAATTTTAGGTGTTTGCAATTCACATCACGTGACAAGAGATAAAGGTAAATTTGTGAATATGGAGAAGTATGGTGGCAGTGTAGTGAGATTTGGAGACAACAAAGCTTGTGTAATCCGGTAGAGGTTCTATTTCTCTTGATGGTAAACATAATACTAATGATGTTTTATATTTTGAAGGTTTGAAGCATAATATTTTGAGTGTTGGATAGATGGTTGATAAGGGATATGATTTGCAATTCAAGAATGGGAAGTGTAATATCTTGAATAGCTCTGGTATAGAGATTCCATCAGGTACTAAAACTAAAGGTAATATATTTCATCTGAATGCTGGTGAGAATAGTTTCTTCATTGCCCAGATTGATGAGATTTGGTTGTGTCATAGAAGAATGTGTCATGTTAACTTTGATTACATGATTATGATTAGTTCTACTCAAGTTGTTAGAGATCTGCCTAAGATAGTGAAGCCTACTAATCTGGTATGTAAAGATGTCAATTGGAAAAACAAACAAGAATTTAATTCAAGAGAAAAGTATTACATCTAATGGGTTATTAGTTCTTGCACATACTGATTTATGTGGTATGTCTAGAGTGAGAAGCTTGTAGGGAGATAGATAATTTATGTTGTTGATTGATGACTATTCTAGGATGATGTGAGTCACTTTTCTAAGGGAGAAATCTGAAGCACGAGAAAAATTAAAAATATTCAAAGCTAAAGTGGAGATAGAGACAGGATTGAAGTTGAAGTTCTAAGGTCTGACAAAGGAGGAGAATTCACCTCTGGTGATTTTAATTCTTTTTGTGAATAGCATGGAATCGGGAGATGGTTATCTACTCCAACAACCCCTCAGCAGAATGGAGTTGTTGAAAGGAAGAATAGAACTATTTTGGATGCTGCTAGAACTATAATGATTGAAGGAAATGTTTCATATATCTATTAGAGAGAATTTGTTAGCACTGATGTATACAAATTCAACTAGGTGCATATAAAAGGTGATTCCGGTAAGACCCCTTATGAGATATGGTTTGGTCATGTTCCTACAGTTCTAAGATATTTCAAAATCTTTGGAAGCAAATGTTATATCAAAAGAGATGAGGATATAGGTAAATTTGATGCAAGATGTGATGAAGGAATATTTTTGGGATATTCTACTAAGAGCAAATCCTACCGATGTTACAACAAGAGACTGAGAAAGATAGTGGAAAGTGCAATTGTGAAGTTTGATGAGAATCATGAGAAGCAAATTAGAGAATCTGGATATGAGTCTAATGATCGAGATGTTAATTCAAAGTAAATGCTGAGTCCGAGCATGAAGCATAGTGATTCGGTAGAGATACTGAATGCAGATGTTGTTGTTGGTGAAGAAGTTCAAGAAACTAAAAATTAGAACAATCAGAAGACCTCGAGGTATGTAAGACAATCATTCAGGGAATCAGATTATTGCAGATAAAAATAAAGGTGTGATGACTAGGAGAAGAATTGTAGCTGAAGAGACATGTTTGATTTCCAAAATTTGAGCCTAAAGATGTTATTGAAGCTTGTAAAGATGAAAATTGGGTAAAAGCTATGGAAGAAGAGTTAGATTAGATTGAGAAGAACAAAACATGGGAACTTGTTTCGAGACCTAAGGACAAGAATCTAATTGGTACTAAATGGGTGTTCTAGAATAAGCTAAGTGAAAATGGAGAAGTTGTTAGAAACAAATCAAGACTAGTATGTGAGAGATATTCACAAATGGAAGGTATTGATTTTGAGGATACTTTTGCTCTGGTAGATAGAATTGAAGTTGTTAGACTATTTCCTACATATGCCGCTCATAAGAAATTCAAGGTATATCAGATGGATGTGAAGTCAACCCTTTTGAATTGGAAGAGGAAGTCTATATTGAGAAACTAGATGGATATTCATTGACATATGAAGAATACATGGTATACATATTGAAGAAAGCATTGTATAGACTTAAACAAGCCCCTAGAGATTGGTACGCTAGATTGGACAGGTGTTTGATGAAGTTGGGATTATGTAAAGGTATTGTTGATAATATTTTATACTTCAAGATTGATAATGGCAATCTTTTGATTATTGAAGTCATAATTGATGACATTATCTTTGGAGGAGATGATGATTTGAGTAAGAAGTTTGCTGATGATATGCAAAATGCATTTGAGATGTCTATGATAGGTGAGATGAAATTCTTTCTGGGATTGCAAATTTCACTAACTGATAAAGGCATTTTCATATCTCAATCTAAGTATGTGAAGGAATTGCTAAAGAAGTTTGAGTAGATGATTCCAAACCCGTTGGAACTCCTATGGTGACTGGATGCAAGATGACAAAAGATGATGAATCTCTTAAGGCTAACTAGACCCTATATAGATCAATGATTGATGGACTGTTATATTTGACTCAGACTAGACCTAACATTATGAATGTTGTATATCTTATTGCAAGATTTTAGGTTGATCCTAAGGAAAGATGTTACCGCTATAAAGAGGATATCCATATACTTGAAGGGAATAGTTGATTATGGTTTGTGTTATCCGAAGAATGATGATTTCACTTTAAATACTTATACTGATGTTGATTGGGTAGGTGATGTTGATGACCAGAATAGAACTACCGGTGGAGCATTCTTTGTGGGAAAGAAGTTGGTTGCTTGGACAAGTAAGAAGCAAGATTCTATTTATTTATCTATTGCAGAAGCTAAATACATTATTGTTGCTAGAAACTGTACTCAGGTACTTTGAATGAAGCAGTTGAAGGATATTAGAGTTTTTTATAATGAAACTATTGATATATATTGTGACAATTCTAGTGCTATCAATATTTCTAAGAATATCGTGTTGCATTCTAAGACAAATTATATATCAATCAAGTTTCATTTCTTGGTAGAGAAGGTGAATGAGAAATAAGTTAGACTAGAGTATGTACCTACAAAGGAACAGATTGCAGATATATTTACTAAACCTTTGCCTGTAGATACATTTGTATATCTAAGAGAGAAGTTAGGGGTGATTGTCCCTCTTGTTGTGAACTAGATGCATAGAGTTGCATCGATCTGGTGGACTTCATTGTCTTATCCTGTTATCTAGATTGATGAATGGGTGCTACTGCTCCAGGGGAGTAGTCAGTGTGTGGTTTAAGTGTTCATAATTATTTGAGTGTGTAAGAGGGAGAGACTATCTGTAAGAAGAGAATAATGACTTGTGTGTGTCTTTGGCATTTCTCTCAAAGAGGGAGAGATGCATGTGAAAAATTATCTTATCTATCTATTGCAGAAGAGTTATGTATGATCTTAGGGGGAGATTGTTGGAGTTTATTTCTTTCTTTGAATTGATTTTTTTTCACATTCATATGTTTCCATAAATGCCACAGGGGGAGATTATTGGATATTAGAGTTGTTGGAATGTGTTGTTGTCATTGATGTCAACATATTCTTGTGTGTGTGTGTGTAAATAGTCAAATCTAAACTATTAATAGTACTGGAAAAAAACAACAAGGGTTGAGAGGAGCGGCAAGCAGAACAACGAGCGGGAAATTCAAATTTCAAATCTGGGGATGGCAGAATTCATGGGGATGGCAGACTTTATGCGGTTGGAGTTAGTAATCATGCTGGTCCCCAAGCTTCTCAGGGTACTAAGGGGGACAAGGTGATAGTCAAATCAGTGGAAGATAAAGATTCCACAACTAGGGACCCACATGATAGAGGTAAAGAAATGGTCTGCTCTTTTTGGAGTCAGGCCTCTAGTGAAATATGGTCTTTCGGAAGTTAAAAATATCTCTGATCCGACGACATGGGTTTTTGCTATTTTCGTTCCAGATAAGCTGGTTGATTTCACTGTGTCTGGCTTAGCTATGACCTTGGTGGGAAGGTTTGCTAGTTTTAGACCTAACATTGATGTCGTAAGGAATTTTATGAGGAAATGGGTTCTTAAAGGTCAAGTGGATGTGGCAGCTTTGCCTAGGGTTTTTTTTTCCTTTGCCTTTAATAATCAAGAAGATATGAATAAAGCACTCTATGAAGGGCCATGGATGTTTGACAAGTCAACCTTGGCTTTACAGAAATGGGCTCTTAACCTCCCACTGGATGAGTCCTTTTTTTGTATTGGCGCCTGTGTGGACACATCTCCCTGGCCTTCAATTTGAATTCTGGAATGAGGAAGTCTTTAAAGGGATCGTGGGATCATTTGGTGAACTTCTTTCGATCGACCTAATGACAGTAGCAAAATCAAGGTTGGTTTTTGTTCGTATTTGTCTTAATGTTAATCAAATGACAGATATGCCTCAATCTATTGAGATCCTGTCTAAATTGGGGAAATGGACCCAAGCGATTGAATATGAATCTCTCCCATTTGCTTGTTTTCATTATAAAAACTTGGGTCATTGGGCAAAATCTTTCCCACTTAAGAAGAGTAAGATTAGTAAAAATGATAGCAACTTGAAGCAGAAATGGCAAACAAAAGGGAATAATGATGATCTACCTTTAGAGGTTGTCCCTGAGAAGGAAGTGAATGAGATGGAAAATGAGGAAAAGAAGGGTGTGAATAGTAACAATGAAAAATCTGTTTCTGACTGTTCTAACAATTATAAAGAAAGTAACAAGGAGGAAGAGCATGGGAAAGAAGAAAAGGTTCAAAAATTTGAATCAGAGGCTCAGAAGGTTGGTCCTATCATCCAGGGTAAAGTTGATGAGAGTTCCTATGATGATTCTTCTGCTTCATCTAATAATAAATAAAATGAGGAAGACTTTAATGAAGCACGGGACTGTAATGTTTCAGATACTGAGCCTTTGTTGTTATTAACCAATGGAAGTCCGAAGCTGATTGGAAATATGATCCTAAATTCCCAATGTAAAACTCCTCCTAAAAGTTTGGAAATGGCGGTTCTTGAGGGAAATCTTAGGATTTTCAGTAATAAAGAAGGCAAGTCAAATAATGGAGGACCCAATGTAGGTATTTCAACTAGAAGCAAGAATAAGAAAGGGGTGGATGTTGGAAGTCATAGCAAAAAGCAGGGGAGACCTTCCCTAAAGAATCAGAGGGAACAGGAAAGTTGGAAGAACCATGCTGATGGAACTCAAAGCTCCATTGAGTCAGCCTTATCCCCAATTAAAGTATGAAGATAATCTCATGGAATATTAGACCGTTGAATGCCCCCCATAAGTAGGATGTGTTGTGTAATATTGTTCGAGATCATAAACTGTATGTAGTACTTATTCAGGAAACTAAGATGTGTAAGGATAATGTGGAAAGGATTAGAATATTCAAAAGTAATGGGGTAATAGGAACCAGTTTGGAGGGTGCCTCAGGAGGTACAGCTATCTTTTGGAACCAGAATACTATTATAAGTAAGTAAATTACTTCAGAGGTCAATAGGACCTCAGTCTTGCTTGAGCATATTAAGGATAACTTTGTATGGGTTATCACTAATGTCTATGTGCCTAATTCTAAAGCTAGAAGATCTAAATTTTGGAGGAGTCTGGTTGAAGATAGATTAAGTTTTGCTGACAAAAGCTAGATGATCATGGGATATTTCAATACTCCTTTAAAAGAGGATGAAAAGATGGGAGGCCTCCCTTTGCAACTGGAGGGTAGACAGGATCTTATGGATTTTATTAATGATCAAGCTTTGATGGATGTGGATCTCCAAGGAATTAATTACACTTGGACCAATCAAAGAACCAGTTCTGATCTTATTCAAGTAAGGTTGGATAGATCCCTTATTTCTCCTAATTGGCTTTCTAAGTATAATTATTCTTTGGCATCAATCATTAAGATTGGATCTGATCATTACCCTATTTCTTTCACGGCCAATTCAACTTTTGCTAAGTGAAATTTTCCTTTTAGATTTGAAAAAGCATGGTTATCCCACTCGTCATTGGAAGTCTGTGTTGCTGAATGGTGGAGTTTAGAGATTGAGGGAATGGCCTTATTCAGAGTTGCCAATAAGCTTAACATTATAAAAGCTAAAGTCAAAATCTGGAACAAAGAGACTTTTGGAGATATCTTTAAAAGCAAAGCTCAAATTAAGACCGATATAAAAGATATTCAAGAGAAAATCCAAGAGGAAGGGCTTTCTAAGGATATGAGAAATGTTGAAAATGGGTTACTGTCTAAATACCCTAAAATTATCTCTAATGAAGAAACCTTTTGGAGACAAAGATCAAGAGCATTGTATTTGAAGGAAGGTGACAAAAACACCCAGTTTTTTCACTTGACTACTCTTAAGCATAGGGCGGCCAATAGGATTTCTAGATTATCCTACATAGGGGGATTTTATCAGATGAAAATGAAATAAGAAAGGAAGCTATGGAGTTTTTTAGCAATCTGTTGGGAGGGGTGGACATTCTGGATATCAGAAATCAAGACCTTCTTGCTCAAGCTATCCTTCCTATTTTAAATGAGGATGACAACAAAAATCTATCTCAGATCCCTTCAAATCAGGAAATCAAAAAGGCTGTGTTTTCTTTTCATGGAGATAAGTCTCTTGGTCCGGATGGATTCCCTATGTTCTTTTTCTAGAACTTTTGGCATATTGTGGAGAGTGATATTTCTAATGGAGTTAAAGAATTCTTTGGTTCAAGGAGGCTTCTAAAAGAACTCAATGCTACCTTTATCGTTCTTATTCCTAAGATCTTTGGAGCTGACTCTCTTAATAAGTTTAGACCTATCAGGCTTTGTAATTCTGTTTACAAGATTATATCTAAGGTTCTTACTTCTAGAATGCTAGATATTCTCCCCCACATTATTTCGGCTCAATAGAATGGTTTTGTCCCTGGTAGATAGATTCTGTATTCTATTATTTCTATTCATGAGAATATTCATTCTTTAACTGCTGCTAAAAAATGGGGCTTTTTTCTTAAGCTAGATATGTCTAATGCCTATGATAGAGTGAATTGGCAATTCCTTTTCGGAATTATGAAAGCTTTTGGGTTTGGGGAAAAGGTAATTCAGCTTTGTTCTCATTTGACTAGAACTTCAACCTATTTAATTATTATTAATGGATCCCCTTCCATTTTCTTCAAAAGTTATAGAGGCCTAAGACAGGGGGATCCCATCTCTCCTATCTTGTTTACTATTTTGGCTGAAAGTTTGGGTAGATTTATTATGAGAAATGTGGAAGAAGGGAAACTCAAAGGCCTTAAACCTTCATCTTCCAACATAACCTGTACTCATGAATAGTTTGTTGATGATTCAATCACAATGGGAGAAGCTACCATTAGGGAAGCGAGAAACATGAAGAGTGTTATGGATTCCTATGAAACTGCTTTTGGTCAAAAAATAAATTGGGATAAGAGTTCTTTGTTCTTTATCAATACCCATGAGGATAGACAAAGAAGGATAGAAAGAATCCTTGGAAGTAAAATTGTTGAGTTTCCTTCAACCTATTTGGGTCTCCCTCTATGCCTGAAGCCTTCAGAGAATTTCTGGATGAAGCTGGTTGATAGATTCAATTCCAAGTTGGCTAGGTGGAAAGGAGCCCTCCTTAGCCAAGCGGGTAAGGTGGCATTGCTTAAAGCTACCCTTCAAAATTTGCCTATCTATGCCCTCAGTTTGTTCAAAATCCCCAGAAAGTTTGCGGAGGCAATTGAAAGAATTGAAAAAAAATTCTTATGGTCAGGAGTGGAAGATAAAAATAGACTCCCCCTTAATGCTTGGAATAATATTTGTACTCCTAAGGCGTATGGGGGTTTGGGATTAAGGAATATTATAACTATGAATAATGCCTTGTTATCTAAATGAATTTGGAGAATGAAAGGGGAGGATAGAGAATGGAATTTAATTTGGAAAAAGAAATACCTTTACATGCAACCATCTGAGGAAGAATTTATGGAAAATTATTTTTTTGTTGAAGGATCTGCAATTTGGAATGCAGTTCAAACGGCTAAAGATTGGGCAGCAGCTGGAAGAATGTGGAAATTGGGGAATGGGAGAATTATTAAATTCTGGGAAGACAGATGGCTTATGTATAAACCGTTGGAGGAAATTCCTATCCTTAAGGAATGGAAAGACTGGTTCAAAAGTAGGTATGGAGTCTTTGTTAGAGATTACTGGAGAAATGGGAAGTGGATTGAGTTCAGCCAACTTTGTCCGGGATTAAAATTTCTAGAGATTCTACTTTCTTCTAAAAATTTTATGGACAATGTTGAGGATTGTCTGATTTGGAGGGAAACTTCAGATGGGAAATATTTTGTGTCTTCAGTGGTGTCTATCCACAACAAAGTTCTGGATGAGATCCCTTTGTGAGCTAAAGTGTGGATAAAGAAGTTGACGCCCAAAATTAATATCTTCTTTTGGATTTTTATCCAAAATAAGGTGTTAACTCTTGATAATCTCCATAAGCGTGGATTTGTTTTTCCTAATAGGTGTTCTCATTGTTGTAGGGAGGAGGAGTCTGCTTGTCATATCCTCTACCAGTGTATTATCAGTCATGAAATCTGGAATATTATTTTTAGTAGGTGGAAGTTGAGCTGGATTTTCTCGAACTCTTTGGAAGAGTTATGGCAGCAATGGTATTGTCCTACTTCCAATTCTAAGAATGTTGAGCTTTGGAAACTTACTCTCCCTAATGTAATATGGAACATCTAGAAGGAGCGTAACAACATGATTTTTATGGATAAAAGTGCTAACCCTGAAGTGGTGGTGGATAAAATCTATAGAGGGATTTTTGAATGTTTAAATGGAACTGATCATGGTTTAGCTGCTAAAGAAGACTTTAATGAAAGATGGAATTTATCCAATAATAGAATCAGTTTGGATAAGGGTAGGGATGGTGTTGTCTAGTTCTTTCCTTCTTGGGGATGGATTAAGGCCAAATTTGATGGGGTGTCTAAGGGGAACCCGAGGAAAGCTGGTTATGGGGGCATTGTCAGGAATTTTGCTAGAAGTTGCCTTGTGGCAGTTGTTGGCCCCTTGGATAATCAAACTAGTCATTATGTTGAAGCCTTTGCAGCTTTGAATACTTTGATTATTGCAAAAGATCTTAATCATGATAATCTATGGTTGGAAGGAGACTCACTTAACATAATTAAATGCCTTAAGGGAGAAATTGAGCCTTCATGGACTATAGAAAATATTATTTTTAAAGCTAGAGAAATAATTGCTAGCTTTAAATCTATTATCATAGAACATGCCTTTAGAGAGAAAAATGGGGTTGCGGATGGGTTAGAAAACCTTGGCGTAAATTCTAAAGCTCAACATATATGGAATGGGGAAGTTAATATAGATTTTTATATTAAAGAACTTATCAGAAAGGACAGATTCATGGGGAAAGAGGGATCGCATGATTAATCATGAATGTTGTAATGAGTAATATTCAATTTTTTAGAAAGGTAATGATGACACATCAGAAGGGTAGAGTCCTAATCAAGAATGTTAATTTTCCACACACTTTGTGGGTATGCATTTTCAAAAATTTGAGTGTCATTGGGAAGAAAGCTCTGAAGTTGCAGAAGAAGAGAGATTGTAAAATGAAATCTAAAATTGGGGGGGATCTAAGAAGAGAGGAACCTGATAATATTTCTACATGGAAGGAGATACCTAAGGTTTGGGCAAAGCTAGAGAAAGGATTCATGATGAATTTCATGGAAAAGTTGGTCGACTATGATAAAGGAAGAGTTAACCTAGCGGTCACCAAAGTCACTGAAACTAGATAAACGACTCCTTCAAAATTCATGGTGTTAGGTTTAAGCTGGATGCGGATCTCATTGCAACAGTCACAAATATGCCTCACTCTGGTCTTAACTTCTTTAGAGACCTGAAAGTGTCTAATAATGCAGTTAATTTTTTTCCACGAAAGAGAAGGAGAGAGTGAAAATAGGAAAAGCTATGGGGGGTATTATGATGCTTCCAATATTAAGAAAATTTGGGGATGTGTGCTTAATGCAATTATGGAATATATTACTGTGGAGGTTCATTTGACCAGGGTCCACACATACCATTTTGTTCTTTCAAATCATTTTAGACATGAGAAGAGGATTTCTCTACCCTATTACCTCTTTAGGTCTTTGTCGCGGTCTCTGAATAAGCATAGCAAGAACCCTTCTTCGCCTGTGCTTCATTACGGCCTTATTTTGCTCATTTATGAGCATTGCAAGATTCTAGCTATCCAGGAAAATAAGAGATTGTTGGTGTCACTAGGGAAAGGAAAGAGGAAGATGGAGGAAGGTGGGCCTAGCAAGGATGAGGGGACACAGAGCAAAAAAGGTAAAAAAGCTACTATGGAGAAAATTCAAGAGGATAAGGGTAATCAAAAGAATACAGAGATTGATTCATAGGACATTGGAAAAGATGGAAGTGAGATGGAGACCGATGAGTCTAAAGGAGAGGAGAGCTGGAAGGAAGAGGAAGTGGGGGAAGAGGAAGGAGGAGCTGAGGAAGTTTCTGATCAAAATAGTCTGACCCATAGTGTGAGCATAGGAATTGTTAACAACCAGCCAATGGAGGAGCAAGACAAGATTAATGAGGAAAGGTTAATGGAAATTGAGCAAGAGAAGGACAAGGAAACTAAGAAGGAGAAGGACAAGGAGAATTTGAGTAGGGATCAGGATAAAGCTGGAGAGGGGATAATTCTAGATAAACTCAAAAGCCAATCCAAGGCTTGTATGGGTTTTGATAGGTGGGTTTATGAAGGAATCAAGAATCTGGAAAAAATTGATAAGCAGCAGGAAGAGAAAGGGAAGAAAGCTGAAATAAACCAGGAATAGTGGAATAAAGGTATGGAGGAAAAAATGGAGAAGCTGGAAGCTCAGATTGGTAATCTAGAGGAAGGAAAAACAGCTATGAAAAACTTTCTGGTAATGATTCTGGATATCCTTACCTCTGTGACTAAGAATTTAGTGGAAATTACCAAGTTCCTTGATGGTTCCAACACCCCCAAACCTATCGTGGATCTAGATATTGATGAGGATGCTATCGAGGCAGGGACAGTGGAAAGTGCTCCTGGTCGTGTGGCGAAAAGAATAAGTGCAAGCATGAAAAAAATTATTTTGGCCTCTTCCAAGGATATCCCTAAGCTTAGGGACAATATTAAAGATTTGCAAGGGATTAGCAAAAATTTAGCTAATGCCCCTAAAAAACTTTAAGTAATTTATTTTATGTATCTTTTATGTTATGATTGGATGTGGCTAGTTTTGTTGGGCTTTTTTGTTGTTTTTTGCCCATAACTGTGCTGGTTTTTTAGCAGTTTGTCTTTTCATGTTGCTTAATGCTATTATCTTTTAAGGATCTTTTGTAAAGGGTTTCAAGATCCCTTCAAAACTTTCTTTTCCTGTAATCAAAAACATATTCTTGTGTTGCAGAGAATTTGTTTATTGTAGAGAGTTGGTTTGGATGATCTGTTGTAGATGTGCTAATGCAAATTAATGAGTTTTAAGATGCTTATCTCTAGTTGATTCAATATGATTTTTAGTGTTCTAGAAGGTGATTTAATCAAGTTATGTGATCCGATTTGATTGTTGGTTTTTCTATTGGTTTTTGTATTGTAGAGTTGTGATTTTTGGATTGGTTTGCTCCGGAATTGATTCATCATTAGGTGCGGATTTTGGAGAATTATTGGGGTGTTCATGTTTGTCCTCAGATCAGATGGTTCATGATTTGGAACTTCACAAGCATATCTTTGAGTTTGTCAATTGGTGTTCTTGAGTTTCGGTAATGAAATAATGATGATTCTTGTTATTCAAATTGTTGTGGTGATTGCGATGGAATTCACATTGCTTGTTGATGTTCTCTAATTGTGTCCTATGTGTTTTGGTGGTCCACATTGATCGTGGTGCACATTATTGAGGATTTGATTGGTCCAGTAGTATTCTTCATGTTATGTGACATATTCAGTGGTTTAGCATGTTGCAGATGATCTTGGCAAATTATTTGGTGGTGTTGCATAATCAAGGATTTTATTTGGGTCCATGCTATGTCCTTATCAATATTGTATTGGTCCGGTTATAGATTCATGTATTGTGTGGTGTAATTTTGTAATTAGGTCTTTTGTGTTGAGCTGACCTTGAGGTCAAGGTTGATGATTTGTATAAATAAGTGATGTAATCAAGTAAGTTGTTTGTTTGCAATTGTATTTATGATCTGTGAGAATATTGTATGTGTGAAAAAGTGAATCTATCATTCAAAAGTGTGGAAGAGAAAAAAGTGTTGTTGTACAGAGAGTGTGCTTAATCAAAACTGTAATCAGGAATTTGGAGATGCTATTATTCATCTCATGTAATCTGGATTGTTGTTCGATATTTGTAAGGTAGTGACCTTCCCAGGGTTGTTGCCCTTTGTTGTTTTGAGTAGTGAGCTCTGGGCAGTGTGCTTGAATGCATTGCATTCCATGTCAAAAATTTGTGTGTTATGTGTGTTGTTGATGTGGTGATTGTTTCTATTATTACTGTTCATGACCAAATCTGAAGTTAAGGTTAATTTGGTTGATTTTGGTGAAAACTGATTCACCCCCCCCTCCCTCTCAGTTTTCCTGCATGGGTGCTACCAACAATGTGGAACAAAATAAGATTCCCAATTAAGTGTTTTAGTGATGACTACAACTATCGCCATGTCTTGTGTGAATAGGAAATCTAGATTGATTTGTTTTGGTCCTAGACAACAAAAGAATTATTTGATTTGATCATATAGTCTAGCAAGACATGTGATTAACTAGATAAAGAAAGGTCTTATTACATCTTTAATAAGCTGCAAGTACCACATGTCAATTTCAATCTTCAAAAATAGTAAAATCATCATAATCATGATTATAGTAATAAGGAGTGGTGATGAATCTAAGGTTTTCTAAGGTCTCAACATTTACTAATACACTTTGAAAATGTTTTTGGTTAAAACTTTTCATCAAAATGTCTCTCTGGGATAATTAATTTAAACCTCTTAAATAAACATTTAATTATCTCATCATATCAAAATATGGGTTACTAGAGCCAACAACAAGATTTTGCCTAAAGATACTAGGGTGTTGTCTCCTAAGATAATCTAAAAGACTATTTGATTTTTCTAGAATGTGTTGCACTTCATAATTGAATTTATTTAAATATTCTTTCTATCTAGAATACTTTCCTCTACCATCTTTCGTACCATTATCCTTTGTCTTGAAGGTTGATAATTGAATACAATATATTTTGATGATAAAGGGCTTTAGATGCATTAATTTCAAAGTTAACTTCTTTAAATTCTTGATAATTCCATAGATTTGTTTATCTAAAAAAAAATTGACTTCTTGATGTAGGGAGACTCACCCTCTCAAGCCACACACATCGCAAGCCAATCAAATGACTTGACTTAAATTTGAAAACTCAAAACTAAAAAGATGTTTAAACATGAAATAAGCATGAGAAGATTCATAAATATTAAATCTTATTTTAGATCAGCATAACCTAGAATAAACAAGCAACATATGAAAATTCAAACTATGTGAAAAGTTATATTGTTCCTCTTTGTCTTCTTCAATAAACTAACTTACCAATCACATCACATGACCGCCATCATATGAATCCTCCTAAATAGAAATTACAACATTGTTATCAAATTAAAGGTTTTCAACCACAAAGGAAACATTCATAAATATGGAATCTAATTTTAGATCAGCATAACCTAAAATAAATCAGCAACATACACAAATTCAATCTATGTGAAAAGTTTTTTTGAATCACCATCACATGAACACATGGCCATCAAATATATGATAACTCAAAGATGAATGACTAGTACCAAATCGGTACTGAGAGGGGGGGGGGTGAATCAGTCCAAACAAAAATACAGTCCAAAACTGGTTTGATAGCAAATACTCCAAATGACTAGCAAATAGTAATACTAATTGAAACAGAGTGCAACTGGTAAGACCCAGAATAACTAAAACAATCATAAACCAGTCACTCACTAAGCTTTCCTCTTAGCTCAATACTATAGCACCATTACACCCTTATGCATGAACAGGTAAACTATCATCAGATCTTCACAATAGTTAGTTCAATATGTTTTATAGACAGGCATAAAACACAGAACCATCATATGCTCAACAAGTAATAACAAAGCATCACAAGATAAAAGCATTTCACATGACACACATATTTTTCATGTGGAAACCCAACTGGGAAAAACCACGGTGGGGATGAATACCCACAAGCTGCTTTTTGAACTCTTTAGAAGTCTGCTCTGTTAGGAGCCTTGTCCGGTTAAAGACATTACAATAGGTTCTGCTAGGAACCAATCCTGTTAGGGATCACCCGGTTAAGGGATGGCTACAATACCTGGTTAAGGGTTAAACCTGGTTAGGGTTACCTTGTTAGAGGATTTCAAGAACTCAATAGCTAAAGGATCTCCAGAGCTCTATAGCTTCCCAAAACTCAATAACTTCAAGTTACCCTATCAAGGGATTTGTATCAAGCCAGTTAAAGCTACCCTATTAAGGGATTTGAATCAAGTCGACTAAGGCTACCCTGTTAAGGGATTTCACAACTGTTGAAGTGGTTAGAGATCAACAAGAATTACAATGATCTAGTAACAACACTCAATACTAATGCAGATCCGTTTTGGCTCCTCTTCACCTTCTACACATTCACTTTGCAGGTATCTCTTCTCTCCTTTGGTTTGGCAAGAATCACGTATCACTTCCCTTGGATACACACACACAAATTTTGCCAACAACCTTGGAAATAAACACAACATCGACCTTATAGGAAACAGACAGGTCGATAGCAAAAACCCTAAACCCTAAACCTGTTAGGTTAAGCAATTCAAGCGGTTCAATCCCGACCATTGAATCATACTGCATTAAATGCAACAATATTGAATCGATCTCAAGACATTCTCCATCATCCATTATCCACTGATTTCATGGCGGCTGATAACCCATCACGCGTTATCACCATTTGACAAACTTTGCACATTCCCGAGGTAGATAGGAATAGTCTTCTTCATGCAAGATCCTTCACGCGCATAGGGCTTACATGGAAACATGATCTGTTCTTCATTATACTGCTAACTCATCACACAAAGATCACCAATTGAGTCACATAGGCTTGAGGTACTCCAACCGGAAATCCTGAAGTGGAAACTACCTACCAACCAGTAGAAATACAATGCTTCCATGTGTCGGTTCCCATAACTACATGTCAGTTCACCTTGAGCAAATACACCGCTTCACTTTGGCATATATACCGGTTCACACATATGCCAGTTCTCTCTTCTCACATATCACATATGCCGGTTCACTTCATATCACATATTGACATCAATGACAACATACAATATCATTATGTCCTTATAACAGTTCACATAATGCCAACAATCTCCCCCTTTGGCATTGATGGCAATATACAAAGATATCTCTCCGCTTCACATCTTCTCCCCCATTTTTTGTAGATATCTTTTTCACTTCACTCCTTCTCCCCCTTTGACAACAATGCCAAAGTGGAGGCACAAGCATCCCTATTCCATTGAGCTGCTCCCCCTGAGGAGAAGCATCCTTCAACACATCAATCAACAAAAATTTGACTATGCAATACCTGTCTGATGTGGAACAAATACTTTTAGTTCACCTCCTGAAGGGGCAGTACCCCCAATTCACCTCTTAGATGCAAAAATGTAGTCTTTGGGAGAGGCTTGGTGAATATGTCTACTAACTGCTCCTTACTGGAAACATGTTCTAGTACAATCTATTTATTCTAAACCTTTTCCCTCAAGAAATGATACTTAAGCTCAAAATGCTTGGTTCTAGAATGTAAAACCAAATTCTTTGAAATATTGATAACACTTGTGTTATCACATAATATACTTACCGGTTCAGATATAGGGATTTTGAAGCCATTTCAAACATGTTTCATCCAGATTCTCTGAGTGCAGTTCATGAAAGCTGCAACATACTCCGCTTTCGCTGTAGACTGAGAGATACAACTCTATTTTTTACTCATCCATGAGACCAGTCTACCATTGAGAAAGAATGCACCACCGATTGTGCTTTTCCAATCATCCACATTACCTACCCAATCAGCATCTGTTAACACTTTCAGATTGAAATCATTGTTGTATGGGTACCACAATCCATAGCCAACTGTTCCCTTGAGATACCTAAGAATTCGCTTGACTGCAACCAAGTGGGATTCTCTTGGACTTTTCTGGAACCTTACAGTAATGCCAACTGCATGTGCAATATCTGGTCTACTATGCACTACATAATGCAACTTACCAATCATTGATCGGTATTCCTTCTCATGAACCAGTGTAGAATCATCCTCTTTTGTCAATTTGCAACCGGTCACCATCGGTGTACCAACCGGTTTGCTATCTTCCATGCCAAAGGTCTTCGACACCTCTTTGACATATTTGGACTGAGTGATAAAGATTCCATCTTTCAACTGCTAGATTTGTAGTCCAATGAAGAACTTAATCTCCCCTATGAGTGACATCTCAAACTCTTTCTTCATCTCATCAGCAAACTCATGACTCATCTTGTAATCTCCACCAAAGATAATGTCATCAACAAAAACCTCACAGATCAAAATCTGATCTCCTTCAGACTTCAAGTAAATATTGCTATCTTCACTTGTTCTCTCAAATCCAATCTTCACAAGATGGGAATGTAGACGCTCATACCATGCCCTAGGTGCTTTCTTTAGACCATATAAGGCTTTATGTAGCCTACATACCATGTCACTATCTTCAAATAGAGCAAACCCATCTAATTGCTCAATATACACCTCCTCTTCAAGTACACCATTTAGGAATTCAGATTTTACATCCATTTGATATACTTTGAAGCCTTTAAAAGCTGCATATGCAAGAAGCATACGAACTCCTTCTAATCTAGCTACAGGAGCAAAGGTTTCTGCATAGTCTTCTCCTTATTCTTGAGCATATCCTTTGCACACCAATCTGGTTTTATTCCTAATCACTGTACCATCCTCATTCAGCTTGTTTCTGAACACCCATTTGGTGCCAATGACATTTTTATGCTCTGGTCTGGGTACTAGGGACCATGTACCATTTTTCTCTATCTAGTCAAGTTCCTCTTCCATTGCCTTGATCTAGTCTTCATCTTTATGAGCCTCTTTGAATTATTTGGGCTCAAATTCAGAGATCATACATGAGTTTTCTCTAATCTTTTTTCTTGTAAGGATTCCTACATCCTTATCTCCTATGATCTACTTACGATCATGATTTAGATTGACATACCAAGGAATGGTCTTGATAGGTTCTTCTTGCTTTTCCTCTTCATCCTCATCTTCATCAGTATCAACATTCACCGGTTCAGGAACATTGTTACTAGTACTTAGTTGACTGACAACCGATTCCCAGAAGGTTGCAACTGGTTCATTTACAACTTGCTCACTGCCATTTTCCTCAATTTTCTTAGAGGATTCATCAACTCTTACATTGACACTTTCCATAATTCTCTGAGTCCTATTGTTGTAACACTTGAGAGCTTTACTCTTGGTGGAATATCCTAGGAATATTCCCTCATCGCATTTAGCTTCAAATTTGCCCTGATGTTCACTTCTCTTGATGCCAAAGACCCTAAAGTAGCTAACCATAGGTGTCTTACCGGTTCAATACTCATAAGGAGTTTTGTCCTTACCTTTCTTGATGAGTACCCGGTTCATAGTGTAGACTCCAGTGCTCACTGCTTCTCTCCAAAAGGTGTGAGCTACCTTCCCTTGAATTAACATGGTTCTAGCTGCTTCCACCATAGTCTGGTTATTCCTCTCTGCTAGGCCATTCTGTTGTGGAGTCTGGGGGGCAGACAATTGCCTCTTGGTGCCAAATTCTTCACAATACTTGTTGAATTCACCGGAAGTGAATTCCCCTCCTTGATCAGTTCTTAGACACTTGATCCTTTTGCCGCTTTCCTTCACCACTAATGCTCTGGAAGCTTTGAATTTCACAAAGGCTTCAGACTTGTCTTTCAAGAATGTGACCCACATCATTCTTGAGCAGTCATTAGCGAGAATCATGAAGTACCTATCACCCTACACACTTCTAGTTTTCATAGGACCACACAAATCAATATGCACAAGATCAAGCAAGTTGTCAGCAGTGAAAGATTTACCTTTAAAGGTTGAGGAAGACATTTTCCCCAATTGACACTCTCTGCACAAGGTATTATCCAGTTTGCTTGGCACCGGCAACCCTCTAACTACCTTGATCTTACTAGCCTTCACAATGCTATAAAAGTTTACATGGCAGAGTCTCCTATGCCATATCCAGCTATCATCAAGCTTAGCCATAATACATGTACTTATATTTGCATTCAGATGAAATAGGTTACCTTTGGTCTGCATGCCGGTGGCCACCAATTCACCATCTTTTACTTTGATTCTACAAACTCCATTCTTGAATTCTAGAGTGAGGCCACTGTCATTTAGCTGGGCAACACTCAGAAGGTTGTGTCTAAGACCATCAACCCAGTACACATTGTCAGCTCTACTCTTTCCATTCAGAGAGATGCAGCCTCTGCCTTTGACCATGCATGGTGTATCATTGCCAAATTGAACCACACCACCATCATACTCTTCCAAGGATAGAAACTTGCTCTAGTCACCTGTAATACGGTGAGAATAGCCACTGTCAATGATCCACTCATTGGAATTATCAAACCAGGAGACAAGAGCCTTCTTGTTTGCCACATCTTCCTTTACAACAACAAACACAATGTCTTCATTCTCTTCATCTACTGATTCCTCATCTATGACATCTTCATCAACTGCCACAAAACAGTTTCTCCGGTTTCCTCCTTTGAATTTCCTGAACCTTTCTGGTTTGTCCATGTTATCGCCATTAGGACAATTTATAGCAATATGTCTTATCTGGTTACAAGAAAAGCATTTCAAAGGTAGCTTACCTTTGTATTTACCGGTTCCTTTAGGAAGCTTCCTGGCAAGGAGAGCTTCAAATGCCATCAGAATCTCCTCATCATTCATTTCTCTACTCTTACTCAGTTCACCACTAGTGCTTGCTTCTTTTCCTTTTCTGGATGGTAAAGTAGAGGCTTTAAATGCTAATTCAGTCTTCTGAACACTGCCATCAAAACTATTTAGCTCATAGGCTATCAACTTGGCTATGATGGAGTCCAAGGATACCTTAGTCTTGTCTATTGATCTCAGCTCCTGAATAGCAGCAACCCTTATTGCATAGACCGGCAACAGGGATCTCAATACTTTTCTTACCATACTGGAATCTTCTATTTTACCACCTGCACTCTTGATTTCTCCAACAACTATTTTGTTTCTTATTCCATACTGCTGAATGGTCTCACCTTCAACCATCTGCATATCTTCAAACTTCCCTCTTAGGCTTTCTTCCTTAGCCTGTTTTACATGTTCATCACCACCATAGATATTTTCAAGAGCATCCCATACCTCTTTGGGATTTACCTTGTCCTAAACATCAATAAATGCAATGTCAATTAGACTACTAATGAGGGCTTCCATGACTTGCCCATTTTCTTGTATCTATCTCTTTTGGTCATCGGTGAGAGTACCAGTATGGACAACATAGAAATTCTCAACATAACTCCAGTGTTGAACACCCATGCTTCTGATGAATATCTTCATCCTATCTTTCCATTATAAAAATTTTCCCTGTTAAACTTTGGACCTTCCCTCTTCATCATTTGACTGGGATCTTTACCTCAAGCAGTTAAGCTTACAACACAGAGGACCTAGAGTTCTCTAATACCAATTGATAACTCAAAGATGAATGACTAGTACCAAACCGGTACTGAGAGGGGGGGTGAATCAATACAAGCAAAAATACAATCTAAAACCGGTTTGACAGCAAATACTATAAATGACTGGCAAACAGTAATACTGGTTGAAACAAAGTGCAACCGGTAAGACCCAAAATAACTAAAACAATCATAAACCGGTCACTCACTAAGCTTTCCTCTTAGCTCAATACTATAGCACCATTACACCCTTATGCATGAATAGGTAAACTATCATCAGATCTTCACAATATTTAGTTCAATATGTTTTATAGACAGGCATAAAACACAGAACCATCATATGCTCAATAGGTAATAACAAAGCATCACAAGATAAAAGAATCTCACATGACACACATATTTTTCATGTGGAAACCCAACTTGGGAAAACCACGGTGGGGATGAATACCCACAAGCTACTTTTTGAACTCTTTAGAAGTCCGCTCTGTTAGGAGCCTTGTCTAGTTAAAGACATTACAATAGGTTCTGCTAGGAACTGATCCTGTTAGGGATCACCCGGTTAAAGGTTAAACCCGGTTAGGGTTACCTTGTTAGAGGATTTCAAGAACTCAATAGCTAAAGGATCTCCAGAGCTCTATAGCTTCCCAAAACTCAATAACTTCAAGTTACCCTATCAAGGGATTTGTATCAAGCCGGTTAAAGCTACCCTATTAAGGGATTTGAATCAAGTCGATTAAGGCTACCCTGTTAAGGGATTTCACAACTGTTGAAGTGGTTAGAGATCAACAAGAATTACAATGATCTAGTAACAACACTCAATGCTAATGCAGATCCGTTTTGGCTCCTCTTCGCCTTCTACACATTCACTTTGCAGGTATCTCTTCTCTCCTTTGGTTTGGCAAGAATCACGTATCACTTCCCTTGGATACACACACACAACTTTTGCCAACAACCTTGGAAATAAACACAACATCGACCTTATAGGAAACAGACAGGTCGATAGCAAAAACCCTAAACCCTAAACCTGTTAGGTTTAGCAATTCAAGCGGTTCAATCCTGACCATTGAATCATACTGCATTAAATGCAACAATCTTGAATCGATCTCAAGACATTCTCCATCATCCATTATCCACTGATTTCATTGTGGCTGATAACCCATCACGCGTTATCACCATTTGACAAACTTTGCACATTCCCGAGGTAGATAGGAATTTGAATCAAGCAAGTTAAGGCTACCCTATTAAGGGATTTGAATCAAGCAGGTTAAGGCTACCCTGTTAAGGGATTTCACAATTGTTGAAGTGGTTAGAGATCAACAGGAATTATAATGATTTGGTAACAGCGCTCAATGCTAATGCAGATCCTTTTTGGCTCCTCTTCACCTTCTGCACATTCACTTTGCAGGTATCTCTTCTCTCCTTTGGTCTGGCAAGAATCATATATCACTTCCCTTGGATACACACACACAAATTTTCCCAACAACCTTGCAAAGTAGCACAACATCGACCTTATAGGAAACAGATAAGTCGATAGCAAAAACCCTAAACCCTAAACTTGTTAGGTTAAGCAATTCAAGTGGTTCAATCCTGACAGCTGAATCATACTGCATTAAATGCAACAATCTTGAATTGATCTCAAGACATTCTCCATCGTCCATTATCCACTGATTTCATAGTAGCTGATAACCCATCACGCGTTATCACTGTTTGACAAACTTTGCACATTCCCAAGGTAGATAGGAATATTCTTCTTCATGCAAGATCCTTCACGCACACAGGGCTTACGTGGCAACATGATTTGTTCTTCATCATACTGCTAACTCATTACACAAAGATCACCGATTGAGTCACACAGGCTTGAGGTAATCCAATAAAAAATCCTGAAGTGGAAACTACCTACCAACTGCTAGCCATACAATGCTTCCATGTGCCGGTTCCCATAACTACATGTCGGTTCACCTTGAGCAAATACACAGCTTCACTTTGGCATATATACCGGTTCACACATATGTCGGTTCTCTCTTCTCACATATCACATATGCCGGTTCACTTCATATCACATATTGACATCAATGACAACATACAATATCATTATGTCCTTATACCGGTTCACATAATGCCAACAATCTCCCCCTTTGGCATTGATGGCAATATACAAAGATATCTCTCTGCTTCACATCTTCTCCCCCATTTTTTGCAGATATCTTTTTCACTTCACTCCTTCTCCCCCTTTGACAACAATGCCAAAGTGGAGGCAGAAGCATCCCTGTTCCATTATGCTGCTCCCCCTGAGGAGAAGCATCCTTCAACACATCAATCAAAAAAAATTTGACTATGCAATACCTCACTGATGTGGAACAAATACTTTTAGTTCACCTCCTGAAGGGGCAGTACCCCCAATTCACGTCTTAGATGCAAAAATGTAGTCTTTGGGAGAGGCTTGGTGAATATGTCTGCTAACTGCTCCTTACTGGAAACATGTTCTAGTGTAATCTCTTTATTTTGAAACTTTTCCCTCAAGAAATGATACTTAAGCTCAAAATGCTTGGTTCTAGAATGTAAAACCGGATTCTTTGAAATATTGATAGCACTTGTGTTGTCACAGAAAATACTTATTGGTTCAGATACAGGGATTTTGAAGTCATTTCAAACATGCTTCATCCGGATTGTCTGAGTGCAGTTCATGAAAGCTGCAACATACTCTGCCTCCACTATAGACTGAGAGATACAACTCTGCTTTTTACTCATCCATGAGACCAGTCTACCACCATGAAAGAATGCACCACCGGTTGTGCTTTTTCGGCCATCCACATTACCTGCACAATCAGCATATATGAACACTTTCAGATTGAAATCATTGTTGTATGGGTACCACAATCCATAGTCAACTATTCCCTTGAGATACCTAAGAATTCGCTTGACTGCAACCAAGTGGGATTCTCTTGGAATTGTCTGGAAACTTGCAGTAATGCCAACTGCATGTGCAATATCCGGTCTGCTATGCACTACATAATGCAACTTATCAATCATTGATCGGTATTCCTTCTCATCAACCAGTGCGGAATCATCCTCTTTTGTCAATTTGCAACCGGTCACCATCGGTGTACCAAGCGGTTTTCTATCTTCCATGCCAAAGGTCTTCAACACCTCTTTGACATATTTGGACTGAGTGATAAAGATTCCATATTTCATCTGTTGGATCTGTAGTCCAATAAAGAACTTAATCTCCCCTATGAATGACATCCCAAACTCTTTCTTCATCTCATCAGCAAACTCATGACTCATCTTGTAATCTCCACCAAAGATAATGTCATCAATAAAAACCTCACAGATCAGAATTTGATCTCCTTCAGACTTCAAGTAAATATTGCTATCTTCACTTGTTCTCTCAAATCCAATCTTCACAAGATGGGAATGTAGGTGCCCATACCATACCCTAAGTGCTTGCTTTAGACAATATAACACTTTATGTAGCCTACATACCATGTCACTATCTTTAGATAGAGAAAACCCATCTGGTTGCTCAATATACACCTCCTCTTCAAGTACACCATTTAGGAATGTAGATTTTACATCCATTTGATATACTTTGAAGCCTTTAAAAGCTGCATATGCAAGAAGCGTATGAACTCCTTCCAATCTGGCTACAGGAGCAAAGGTTTCTGCATAGTCTTCTCCTTCTTCTTGAGCATATCCTTTGCACACCAGTCTGGCTTTATTGCTAATCACTGTGCCATCCTCATTTAGCTTGTTTCTGAACACCCATTTGGTGCCAATGACATTTTTATGCTCTGGTCTGGGTACCAGGGACCATGTACCATTTTTCTCTATTTGGTCAAGTTCCTCTTCCATTGCCTTGATCCAATCTTCATTTTTATGAGCCTCTTTGAATGATTTGGGCTCAAATTCAAAGATCATACATGAGTTTTCTCTGATCTTTCTTCTTCTAAGGATTCTTACATCCTTATCTCCTATGATCTGCTTAGGATCATGATTCAGCTTGACATACCAAGGAATGGTCTTGATAGGTTCTTATTGCTTTTCCTCTTCATCCTCATCTTCATCAGTATCAGCATTCACCGGTTCAGGAACACTGTTACTGGTACTTGGTTGAGTGACAACCAATTCCCAGAAGGTTGCAACCGGTTCATTTAAATCTTTCTCACTGGCGGTTTCCTCAATTTTATCAGAGGATTCATCTACTCTTACATTGACACTTTCCATAATTCTCTGAGTCCTATTGTTGTAACACTTGAGAGCTTTACTCTTGGTGGAATATCCTAGGAATATTCCCTCATCGCATTTAGCTTCAAATTTGCCCTGATGGTCACTTCTCTTGATGTAACATTTGCTACCAAAGACCCTAAAGTAGCTAACCATAGGTGTCTTACTGGTCCAATACTCATAAGGAGTTTTTTCCTTACCTTTCTTGATGAGTACCCGGTTTATAGTGTAGACTGCAGTGCTAACCGCTTCTCTCCAAAAGGTGTGAGCTACCTTCCCTTGAATTAACATGGTTCTAGCTGCTTCCACCACAGTCTGGTTATTCCTCTCTGCTAGGCCATTCTGCTGTGGAGTCCGGGGGCAGACAGTTGCCTCTTGATGCCAAATTCTTCACAATACTTGTTGAATTCATCGGAAGTGAATTCCCATCCTTGATCAGTTCTTAGACACTTGATCCTTTTGCCACTTTCCTTCTCCACCAATGCTCTGAAAGCTTTGAATTTCACAAAGGCTTCAGACTTGTCTTTCAAGAATGTGACCCACATCATTCTTGAGTAGTCATCAGTGAGAATCATGAAGTACCTATCACCCTACACACTTCTAGTTTTCATAGGACCATGCAAATCAGTATACACAATATCAAGTAAGTTGTCGGCAGTGAAATATTTACCTTTAAAGGTTGAGGAAGACATTTTCCCCAATTGACACTCTCTGCACATGGTATTATCCGATTTTCTTAGCACCGGCAACCCTCTAACTGCCTTGATCTTACTAGCCTTCACAATGTTATCAAAGTTTACATGGCAGAGTCTCCTATGCCATATCCAGCTATCATCAAGCTTAGCCATAAGACATGTACTTATATTTGCATTCAGATGAAATAGGTTACCTTTGGTCTGCATGCCCGTGGCCACCAATTCACCATCTTTTACTTTGATTCTACAAACTCCATTCTTGAATTCCAAAGTGAGGCCACTGTCATTTAGCTACGCAACACTCAGAAGGTTGTGTCTAAGACCATCAACCCAGTACACATTGTCAGCACTGCTCTTTCGATTCAGAGAGATGGACCCTCTGCCTTTGACCATGCATGGTGCATCATTGCCAAAGCGAACCACACCACCATCATACTCTTCCAAGGATAGAAACTTGCTCCGGTCACCTATAATATGGTGAGAACAGCCACTGTCAATGATCCACTCATTGGAATTATCAAACCGAGAGACAAGAGCCTTCTTGTCTGCCACATCTTCCTTTACAACAACAAACACAATGTCTTCATTCTCTTCATCTTCTGATTCCTCATCTGTGACACCTTCATCAACTGCCACTAAACAATTTCTCCAGTTTCCTCCTTTGAATTTCCTGAACCTTTCTGGTTTGTCCTTGTTATCGCCATTAGGACAGTTTATAGCAATATGTCCTATTCAGTTACAAGAAAAGCATTTCAAAGGTAGCTTACCTTTGTATTTACCGGTTCCTTTAGGAAGCTTCCTGGCAAGGAGAGCTTCAAATGCCATCAGAATCTCCTCATCATTCATTTCTTTTCTTTGACTAGGTTCACCACTAGTGCTCGCTTCTTTTCCTTTTCTGGATGGTAAAGCAGAGGCTTTAAATGCTGATTCAGTCTTTTGAACACTACCATCAAAACTATTTAGCTCATAGGTTGTCAGCTTGGCTATGATGGAGTCCAAGGATACCTTAGTCTTGTCTATTGATCTCAGCTCCTGAATAGCAGCAACCCTTATTGCATAGACTGGTAAAAGGGATCTTAGGACTTTGCTTACCATACTGGAATCTTATATTTTACCACCTGCACTCTTGATTTCTCCAACAACCATTTTGATTCTTATTCCATACTGCTGAATTGTCTCACCTTCAACCATCCGCATATCTTCAAACTTCCCTCTCAGGCTTTCTTCCTTAGCCTGTTTTACATGTTCATCACCACCATAGATATTTTCAAGAGCATCCCATACCTCTTTGGGATTTACCTTGTCCTGAACATCAATAAACTCAATGTCAGATAGACTACTAATGAGGGCTTCCATGACTTGCCCATTTTCTTGTATCTCTCTCTTTTGGTCATCGGTGAGAGTACCAGTACGGACAACATAGAAATTCTCAACATAACTCCAGTGTTGAACACCCATGCTTCTGATGAATATCTTCATCCTATCTTTCCATATACCAAAATTTTCCCTGTTAAACTTTGGACCTTCCCTCTTCATCATTTGACTGGGATCTTTACCTCAAGCGGTTAAGTTTACAACACAGAGGACCTAGAGTGCTTTGATACCAATTGATAACTCAAAGATGAATGACTAGTACCAAACTGGTACTAAGAGGGGGGGGTGAATCAGTACAAAAAAAAATACAGTCCAAAACCGGTTTGACAGCAAATACTCCAAATGACTGGAAAACAGTAATACTGGTTGAAACAGAGTGCAATCGGTAAGACCCAAAATAACTAAAACAATCATAATCACTCACTAAGCTTTCCTCTTAGCTCAATACTATAGCACCATTACATCCTTATGCATGAACAGCTAAACTATCATCAGATCTTCACAATAGTTAGTTCAATATGTTTTATAGACAAGCATAAAACACAGAACCATCATATGCTCAATAGGTAATAACAAAGCATCACAAGATAAAAGCATCTCACATGACACACATATTTTTCACGTGGAAACCCAACTAGGAAAAATCACTGTGGGGATGAATACCCACAAGCTGCTTTTTTAACTCTTTAGAAGTCCGCTCTGTTAGGAGCCTTGTTCAGTTAAAGACATTACAATAGGTTCTGCTAGGAACCGATCCTATTAGGGATCACCCGGTTAAGGGATGGCTACAATACCCAGTTAAAGGTTAAACCCGGTTAGGGTCACCTTGTTAGAGGATTTCAAGAACTCAATAGCTAAAGGATCTCCAGAGCTTTATAGCTTTCCAGAACTCAATAACTTTGAGTTACCCTATTAAGGGATTTGTATCAAGCCGGTTAAAGCTACCCTATTAAGGGATTTGAATCAAGCAGGTTAAGGATACCCTATTAAGGGATTTCACAACTGTTGAAGTGGTTAGAGATCAACAGGAACTACAATGATCTAGTAACAGCACTCAATGCTAATGCAGATCCATTTTGGCTCCTCTTCACCTTCTGCACATTCACTTTGCAGGTATCTCTTCTCTCCTTTGGTCTGGCAAGAATCACGTATCACTTCCCTTGGATACACACACACAACTTTTTCCAACAACCTTGGAAAGAAACACAACATCAACCTTATAGGAAACAGACAGGTCGATAGCAAAAACCCTAAACCCTAAACCAGTTAGGTTAAGTAATTCAAGCGGTTCAATCTTGACCATTGAATCATACTACATTAAATGCAACAATCTTGAATTGATCTCAAGACATTCTCCATCATCCATTATCCACTGATTTCATGGCGGTTGATAACCCATCACGCATTATTACCGTTTGACAAACTTTGTACATTCCCGAGGTAGATAGGAATAGTCTTCTTCATGCAAGATCCTTCATGCGCACAGGGCTTACATGGCAACATGATCTGTTCTTTGTTATACTACTAACTCATCACAGAAAGATCACCGATTGAGTCACATAGGCTTGAGGTACTCCAACCGGAAATCCTGAAGTGGAAACTACCTACCAACCAGTAGAAATACAATGCTTCCATGTGTCAGTTCCCATAACTACATGCCTGTTCACCTTAAGCAAATACACCGCTTCACTTTGGCATATATACCGGTTCACACATATGTTGGTTCTCTCTTCTCAAATATCACATATGCCGGTTCACTTCATATCACATATTGACATCAATGACAACATACAATATCATTATGTCCTCATACCGGTTCACATAATGCCAACAATATATATCTCCAATATTATATAAATCATAAATAAGCAAGAAGAATCTACAAGGAATTCATCCCACACTTGAGCTATTGTTGCACTTCATTCTTTTTCCTTCAACCTACATCTGACAATAGAGATCACAGTCAAAACAACATAAAATGACCAATGATGGATTTTAATCTAGAAGGCACATATCCATCCTACAATTACATCATATCATAGTAAAATTAATGTAACCTTTAATCATATCTTAGAAACATCATAATGATGCAAGAGTTAACACATTTGGTGGGCACTACATGGTATATTTCCCCAACATAGTCATGTTCTTGGTGACCACATATTGTGACAATGTTTTGAAATGTAGTTGTTCACCATTACTAAATCAAAGGTTCTCACTATACAACCAACTACCATCTTTCTTATAACAAAATGTTGGTGGAAAGTCATGAAAAATAAAAATACCAAATTAAAAAGAAAAAGGCTTAGTTTGCAAAGTAAGTTGAGTATCGAAAACATGTCATGGTGTGTGCAAAAAATGTAACATTGAGAAAAGTGTGTGCTCCCATGTTCAAGTGATTGCACACTACTTAATGGGATCAATTGCTTCAAGGTAGCATGCATCCAAAATACAAGCACATTACCATGATGAGATGCCACCAACAAAGGACAAATCAAAGGATAATGGTCACAAAACATATATGAAAAAGCACATAAGTGATCCACTAATTATGGGGTCAATATGCTCTTATGATAAATAATGTATATCAATAATATTTGTATTGAATTGACCTCATCCCCCAAAGGTAGTGGAACTACAAACACGATGGAAGAAGAGAAAAAGTGTCATTTTGAGTCAACATGGAAGAGACCAAAAAGAGATCTTAACGCTTTGCATCGTCCTCAAGTAGACAACACAAGAGACAAATATATAGAAGAAAGGAGATACAAATAGAAGAATGTCACACTAGATTCAACATATTTATTACCTTGCACCAACAGAGTAATAAGGGTCATCCAAAGTGAGCCTAACAAAGAACAAAAATATATCAAGCAACACATCACGGGGGAAGCACATTATAAACAAGAAAACACACAAGAGAGGATCCATGACATGAATGAAGCTAATCAAGAAAATCATTCACCTCTTGATTTTATTGAATGTTATTTATGGAAGGTGTAAAAGATGAAAGAGGAGCCACTCCGAGCATAGTAGATGGATCTACTACAAGTTCAAAACAAGGATCGTGCTCTAATGATGAGTCACATTGTTTGTCACTAGGAGCTAGGATTAATGTTTTTGAAAAAAATAAAGATAAATCATGATTAACATCAATAAACTCATACATATCATCAAAATCATTAGAATCAAAATTGATAGCATGAACAACATTGTCATCCATATCATCATCCAAATTAATAGAAATAGGATCTCTAACGCAAAAATAACTTGAACCATCATATTTCTTATGCATTTTTTTAATTTGGTGATTTACGTTGAACTTGCTCCCTAGGGTTAGCTTAAGGTTGGACAAACGGGATCAAGTCAACATTTGGTGTCTTTGGGGAAGAAATGTTTTGTGAATCAATCTCACAAGACTTGGCATGACTTCTTTGTTGGTGTTCTCTCACACAATGGTTCCTTTTAGTTGTATCTAAGGTTTGCAAAGGTTGAGGATTAATGGACATAGGCTAGTTTTCTTCAAGGACAAGGAACAAGAGAAAACCTACTAGGTTAAGATATAGAATATACCAAGCACTTTTTAATATAAGATGTATGAGGTGAGATTGAGGTATATATTATGAAGAGGGGGAACATCCATGGGTATAGGATCTCTAGGTTTACTCAAGCACATGTTCATCTTATTTTTCCACTTTTGATAAAATAAGAAAAGGATCTCACTTCTATGCTTAAGAGATTCAGGTTGTTAAGGCTAAAAGTAATCAACGGGAAAATTACCATGCTTTGGTGTGGGTTGGTAAAGGCTATGCTTAATTATTATTATAGTGTCATTATGAGAAAAACTCAAATATTTATGGATTTTAGAAGAAATAGCCTTCATGGAAGAGAAAAAGATGTCCCAACTTCACATGAAACTAATCCAATGTAGAAATAATAGCAAAATTCATGTCTAAACACTTAGTACCAACCTCAATAGGGAGAGTAATAGAACCCATAGTAGGGCAAGAGAAACCATCATAACCCTTGATCATAACATCAGATTTATCATATGTTACTTGATGCAATTATAAGATATAAAGATATTATTTAGTTTTCACATTCACCACATACACTGGATCAATGAGCACCCCTCATGAGAGTTTTTCTTTGATCTTCATAGTGATATATAATGGTCCATCAGGTGCAACAATAGTCTCACCAGGATTAAAAGTAATGCATAGGTCTTTAGGAAGTGTAGGTTTATCAACAAGATTCACAATATTGTTAGGCTCCATGCCAAGGTCATCAAGAGAAAAGGCAAGAGACTTGGACTCAACAACATTGGTAGATTGAGAATGCAAAGAATTGGTGAAGATTTGGAGGAGTTGTGGACTTGTTTCCTTTATCATTCACACCAGATATGGATATAGTATTATTACCAATGAAGTCTTGAATTTTACTCCTCAATGTATAGCATCACTTGGTATCATGGCCAAGTTGACGATGATATTGACAAAAGGCTTTGGGGTCATGGTAAGGTGGTGATGGTTTATAAGTGTCAATTGGTTTGATGAGAGGATGTTTCAACACATTTGAATTTATCAACCTCAACATTATACTATGTAAAGAAACAGAAAGAGGAGTTAATTCTTTTTAAAATATTTGGATAAAGGGACAACACCTGATGTCATGGTTGCCACTTGAGTGTTGATGTTGTCATTTATCTTGATGTAAAATTTGTTGGGTTTAAAATTCACAAACGACTATTGAGCACCCTCATTCTAATCAACCAAAGCCATTGAAGGGGATGATTCAAATTGACTTACTTGAAGCTAACAATTACAAAGAACTACACACAATTGTGTAAAGGAAGTAAACTTAGAAAATATAAGATTATCTCTAATGTATTTTTGTAAATTAGCAATAAAAATTCTTTGAACATCATGACCGGACACTTGATAAGCAATTTGAAAATGTAAATGTTTATACCTACCAATTAAATTAGACACTTTTTCTTTAAATCCTTGATTACAATAAATCAAATTAATCAAATTAATTTTAGGACCAATATTATTTTGAAACTATTGAATGAAATAATTAGCTAATTATTGAAATGAAGCAATAGAATAAGGAGACAAAGAACAATACCATTTCAAATCTTTATCCCTAAAGGTTCCAGTAAAAAAATTTAGCCATAAGTCTTTGGCCATCAGAAAAATAATTACACAAAATTTGAAATGTCTTCAAATGAGTCAAGGGATCACCTTTTCCATTATACAACTCCAATTAAGGGACTTCAATATGTTTAGGAGGAACTATACACATAATGTCATCAGATAATGGGCTTGCTACATCAAATGTGGAAACATTGAACTTAGATTGAGGAATGCAATCAAATTGATGTTGTAAGGATGTAATAATTTGGGCTAATTTATATATGGTTACTTTGATTGATGGATTAAAATTGGACATGTTAGATGATGGTGAAGGAGTAACTTTGTTTTATGTATGTGGAGGTTGGGAATAAGGAGGTAGAACATTGTAGTGTATTGGTATTGGATAAGATTGAGATACAAATATAAGACTCACAGAAGGAGGTATCTAATAATATTGATTTACATGATTTCCCCCATGACTAACATGTGTAGGATTAACATTTTGTGTGGAGGTAGCCATGATAGAAGATATAAATGTGTTGGTTGAAAATTTTGTACACTTGGGGAAATATACAAAATTGTGGTTTCAACCACAATGTGTGAGTAAAAATCTCCTAATTAAGGGAAGGCTCCCCCTATCTAACTACAACTTTAAAAACAAAATAGGATGGGATAGTAATCTTTCTTCTTCTTTCAAGAAAGACAATATCCTTTTCTCTTCACAGAAAAGTGATAGTGATTCGATATAAAATAGCAGTAACAACTTTTGAAATGAAATGAGAGAAAGGAAATGAAGTTTCCTGAAAGCTCAAAGACTTTTGTCACTTCCTTCGTGACATGATAGCAATATCAAGCTCAAAGACTTGATTATGTGAAGTCCTATCTACCCTTTTCTATACTAATTTGATTAAGAACAAATTATAATGACACAAAGATTGAAATATCTCATCCTTTCTACATAAAACAATGGGAAATAGTATAAGCTCAAAGACTCATAGCTATTTCTCACAAAATTTGCTTCTAAATTGTCTTAAGAATAAGTTAAAGCACAAAGACTTACAACGTTTTCCCAATAGAACTTCTACTTTAACTAAACTAATCTCCAATACTTGCAGCTCAAAGACTACAAATCGGGTTTGATTAAGTTCTCAAAGAAACACTTGTAATAAAGGTAATATGGAACACAAACTCAAGAATGTAGCACAAAGACTCAAAGCTTGAGCAATTTTCTTTTATTCCTTTCAATTCTTCAATTTACACATAAAAGCTCAAAGACTTCTTTGCTGCAAATTTGGCAAATTTTTTGCTTGCTTTAAAAAAGATAAAGATTACAATAGACCCCTAAAGTATTTATAGAAGAGGAGCCTTGAGAAAAAGGTGGCAGGATCCTAACTAACTTGAGAGATTCTCTCAACCACCAAGACTTATTCAATAAGTAACTAAGACTTATTCCAACTATAGTCCTAACTGAACTCAAACTGTAGTTGCCTTACATGTAATTACAAAAGTGCAAGTAATGACTTACCTTGCAATTTACAAAAATTCTTTTACATGTAACTTGTCAAAAGAAAAACTACAACTAAAAGATTGAAAATCTAGAAAAATACAACTAAGTGTTGAAAAACACTTAAGTTGTAGTATGTGAAGACAAGAATCCTTCAAACTTTTGCATGATCATTCGTAGTTCATTAGGATCTGGTCCATGGGTGTTCTTGGCCACGATCATGGCTTTCACAACAACATTGCTGCAACGAAGGATTGTGGCATTATTACTCTCAAAGGAAGACTGAATTTCTCTTAAGTAACCTTGATAAGTCACTAAGGCTTGAATGGATGATGTTAAAAATGGTTCACTTTTCCACTCTTGATGGATCTTCAATTGTAGATCAAAAAGAACCTTTTCTTCTATCAATAATTCTCCATCATGACTCATGATGGTGCAAGAAGCTTTCTGACAATGAGAGACCATATCCTGAAAAACTTTCATTCACAGCCTCATAGCATCATCAATGTCTTCAATAAGTCACTTAAGAATAAGGGCTTTGTTCTCCAAGAGCTTCTAATATTCCAAGTACACAACTCTTGAAGGAATTACCTAACGTTCTAGAAGAACGCTTAACTTTTGCTGAGGAATTTTAAGCCAAATAGTCAAGTTGTCTTCTACCTTTTCCAAGTTTTGTTTGAAAGTATCAAAAAATTGGTTCAATTGTTCTTCAATAGTTTTCAACTTGGCCATCATTTTGAAAACCTCCTTCAAGACTTGTGCACATAGATTATTAAGCTGATCAACCCAAGATTCTACTGCTTGTACCTTTTGAGCAACTCTCTCAACTCCCTGGATTGATTCTCGTGCCTCAGAAGAACTCGTAGGATTACTCACTTCACCAGTCAGTTTTGTGATTTTACGAACAGCTGTAACAAGTTGTTGGTTGTCCTCTTCTAGCTTATCTTTCTTAGCTAGAAGTTCATCGTATCGTTACACCAGTGAGGCTACAAAATACTAGGCATCATGTTTAACCACTTCATGCATTTTCTTACCCAATTCTACCCTTGTGACTTTGTAATCAAAAGCTGACATCTCTCCAAGTGGTTTATCTGCTAGAGGTTCAACAATTTCAGCCACTTTCATCTTGTTGTTATCAACAGTTACTCTTGAGATAGTCTTGGCCTTTTTAGCAACCTTAAGTCTAAACTGTTTAAGTTGCTAATAATTGTTGTCACTAAAATTGCACCTGTAATGCACAAGCTGAAAGCTCAAGTAACTTGGTGACACATGGGATAATTCTCAGGCCTATGGGTTGCCTATAGTGAGAATTAACCTCCAGATGAAGGGTTGGTTCCCTGTGAATAACTCTAAATATTTACGGAGAAAAGGGATAGAAAAAACTAAAAATAAAAATAGAATGACTTGCAAATGCTAAACCAAGGTGAAGCATCAATAAGATATCTCAAAATGACAGAGACACACTCCTAAAAACACCAATCTGCACAAATAGACTTCTGGTTCATAACACATAAATATTTCATGCAAAGGATTTAAACTTCAAGAAATTGAAAGGAAAGAAAAAAAACTTTCACAATCAACCAAATGAACCAATTTATCATAATGCACAACCTGTGACTTATAAATGAGACAGAAAATTTAAAGGTTATTTAAGCAATAACACAATAAACTAGCTCTCAATCATGAATAAGAAAATGAATTGTAGAGACATAAGGCATAAGTTGATAATTTTTATTTAGTATTATGTCATAAAACTGCATAGGAGATACAAGAATGTATTCTCTGCTAAAACCAGCAAGAGAAAGATCAAGAAACTAGAGAAGAAAGATAAAACTTTTTTCCTTTTATATAAAAACCTTCCAAAAGGTAGAGGAAAGATAACTCTAGAATGAGTGAAGATGAACTCCCACTGAAAAAATGTCTTTTGAAAATTGATCCTCAAGTAGAAATAAAAACCACCAAAAAGGCTCAAAATCATGAGAAAAACTCATGCAATTCAGTTCAAACTCTTAGTCAACTAAAAGGTTGACCCTTATTACCTCAAGATCACGAGAAAGACTCATGCAGACTTGCTCTCAATATCAAATCATACCTCAAACTACCTAATGACTTCTCTTCTCATTTTGCATGGATCCCTGGACGCTGCCTTGCCTGCCACCACTTTTGGCTTCTGACTGTAACTAGCATTGTTTTCTTCATTGGGTTATCGGGTTAGCATTGAAACACTTATTCTGATAGCCCATGATACGATTTCATTTCACCTGCTTTTCTATCAGGTCATCGGAGTACCATTGAAATACTTACTCCAATGTCCGATGACATTTTCTAAACTGTGCACTCCCTCAATGATTTCCATTGGGTCATCAAAATAGCACTTAAACACTTATTTCGATGGCCGATGATGCACTCCCAACTGAATTTTGTTCTATCAAATTATAGGGCGACACCTAAACATGTTATATTGATACCTGATAGCTCCACTTTGACTCGCTCCAATCCACTGGTGACCTCATCGGGATATTGGGGTAGGTGGAAAACCAGTTGTTCCGATAGCCGATGGTAGCACTCCACAGATTTCTTTGGCAGGCCCCACCACTTGGTCGCCATGTCATGGCAAATAAACACTGTACATCTTCCGATTATGGTATAGCGACCATCGTTAGATCTTTAGGAACCTATTCAGTATTTATCTCTTCTGAGTTGCTCTCTTCGTCTATGCCATGTGTCAACCTCTGGTTTGCTCGCGGGTCCACCTTGTCTGTGATCTGGATTGCCATCTTAACCGCCACTGAACTTGGACCCACCTTGTCGCTAATTCGCAATGATAATTGGGCATACAACTTTTCCTTGCACCTTAGCGATAGCCATCAGATCTTTTGGACTTGCACAATCCTTATCTCACCTGGGCACTCACCCTACTGGCGGGCCTACCACATGTCACTTTCTATTCGCCTTTGGATCCAACTAGGCGCCACATTAACCACCACATCATCAGTCGCCATGTCGCGTGAGATAACCAGTGAGCATCTTCATCATGCAGTATAGCGACAACCGTTGATCTGCCCTCAAACTGCTTGATCTTTAACCTCTTAGCTGCTCACCTTTTCCACACGTGCTTTGTCGCCAAGTCATGGAGATAACCGGTGAGCTTCTTTCTATAGCGGTATAGTGACCGCCATTAGATCTCTCACATCACCATTGATCTTTCTTCAACTGCTCGACCTTTAACCCTAGCTGATTTTCTCTTTTGTGTTGCATGACAACATGTGTCACCCCCTGATTGGCTTTGGAGATCCGCCTGGGCACCACCTATCTGTCGGACCTATCATGCATCTTGTTCTGTCAGATATCATTGTTTCGGCCAAACTACTCTCTCGGCGAGTCGTTTACAAGTCTCATCGAACCTGCCGTTTCATCAATATTATTCTTTTGGCCAAATTACTCCCTTGGTGAGCCATTTACAAGTCTCATCAAACCTACAGTTTCATCGATGCCTTTATTTTATTGGTGGGACTGCTTCTAATTTCTTTGATATACCTTATGTCGATGGAACTAAGCCTTCGACAAAACCTTTTAGAGATCCATCATGGCCAAGGTTTGCTCGATAAGTCATCCATCTGTGCCATGTCACCAGCCACTAGACCGCCACCTGTCTACCACATGTCCTTGGTCTTATACTCTCTGCTCTACCACGTCATCAGTCGCCAAGTCACGATGATATCCGATGAGCATCTAACCATCGTGACATAGTGACAGTCGTTGGATCACCATGATCTGCATCTGATCTTCCTTACTTTCTCAACCTTTAACCTCTTCCTTCCAGCCGGTCACAAAATTAGGATGCCTTGAGATGCACGTGCATGCGAGGTCCACTGGGCGATGAGCCTCTTCTTGCCGAAATCCCGTAAGCTTTGACACTAAAGTTATATGTGACTTTATTTTTAAATACAAAAATGCTCCTCCCCGCAACCAATGTGGGATAAATGTTCTTCATGCCTGGCGATTGAAAACGCTTGGAAGTTCTCTGGCCTTTCAAAACTCTCTTTGGCACCCAAGTAAAAACTTTACATAGGCTGATTGCATTTGCTCTGAGTTTCTTTTGGCCTTACATCAACCACACCATTTCATCTGCAAAGGAGCATAAATATCTCTGTGATCTACAACATGTTGAGCTCAACCCTTGTGGGAGCCACATTTTAACCCACATACTGTCTCACTTTTCTTATATCTGCACATTAAGAAAACAAGTTAGACAAAAACAATGCATTTATGATTTCTTGTTCATGAGTTGACCTTTTCAAAATGAATGAATGAAAGGCTTCATTAGGGCACTAAATTTAGCATGTGCAAAATTTGGTAACATTTTTGGCGACCTCTCAGGGGTGTTTGTCTGCTAAACACTATAGACCAATCATGGCTTATCCATTGGGCTTATAGAGTCATCTCAGCCCTCTCTCCAAATGGAACTTTTTGAATTTCAGCTGCTATGCAGCATGACAGCAAAACAAAAATAGGAAAACTAGGAAAAAGCAAGTGGTGTTGCCTAAAATAGGAACCACAAAACTATGCATAAGCACTTATTGAAAAATAGAAAACAAAAAGTGCATCGGCACTTATTAATTAAAATTAAATCTCAAAGGCAAGATTTGAGATGAATCCCATTAGTTGGGATTGGAAGGGTTTCACCATTCAATTTTGAAAGCTGAAAAGCATTATGTTGTTTTTTCTCAGTAATGATGTATGGGCCATCCTATATGGCATCAAATTTAGTATGCTTTGTAGGCTTACTCTTTATTTCATCCCACTTCAAAATCAAATCTCCCTCATTGAAAACTCTCAGAGTTGCCTTCCTGTCAAAAGTCCTCTTCATCTGAGCTTGATGATTCTCAATAGTCAACAATGCTTTCTTTCTCACCTCCTCCAACTCCATTAGTTCTGACAACCTAACCTGCATGGGTTCTTCTTGCAACATTTATAGCTCTCTAATCAAAGTTAGTGTAGGCATTTCAACTGAAATTGGGAGTCTTGCCTCTTTACCATAAATGAGGACATAGGGAGATATACCTATAGCTCTCTTAGGGGTGATTCTATCAACCCACAATGCATGTTTCAACTGAGTGTGCCAAGTTCTTTGATTATCTTCAATACTCCTCTTGATTATCCTAATCAAGTTCTTATTAGTAGACTTAGCTTGTCCATTACCCTGAGGGTAATAATTGGATGAAGTACTCAAAAATATGTTGTTCTGGATAGCCCAATTAGTAATCTTAAATCCTACAAAAGCTAATGCATTATCTGAAATAATAGAATCAAGGATACCAAACCTTGCTACTAAGTCCTGATAAAAGTTTAGGACTACACTTTCATTTGCCTCCTTCAAGGGTACAACTTCAGTCCACTTGGTAAAGTAATCAGTGGTTGTCAAGATCCATTTATGCCCAGAACTTGAAGGTGGATTGATTAATTCGATAAAATCAAGACCCCACTTCATGAATGGTTGTTCAACTTGAACAGGTTGCAGGGGTAAAGCTTTCATTTTCTATTTGCCTGCAAATATTGCACAATTCTTACATTTCCTTACCCAAGCATATGCATCTTTATGCAAATCAAGCCAAAAATATCCTGCCCTCATGATCTTTAATGTTGTAGTCCACGGTGCAAAGTGACCACCAGCTAGTCTATTATGGAATTCCTCTAATATTCTCTCAGTTTGATCTGAATCTATGCATCTTAAGAATACACCATTAAAATCTTTTCTAAACAAAATTCCATCCAAAATGATATAAGGGATAGCTTGAAGTCTATAGTATCTTTGTTTAGCATTGTTCAAGCCTTTAGGACACTCACCAGTCTGAATAAAATTCATCATTTTTTGCACCCAACTTGTAGGAGGTGTTGCTACAACAATTGGCTCATTATCTTCATGAACTAGGACAACTTCTCCACTATCTTGTTCGGTGTTTTCTGTGTGACCAGCAAGTTGTTCGCATAATCCCTTACCTCTAATCAGCTTCGTTACCTTTATATTAACATCATAATCCATCACTTTTGTGATCCAACCAACTCTTTTGTCATTAAGATCTTTATTCAACAAAAATTCTTTTATACTAGGATGAGCAACCATTAGGTGAATTTTGTTATTTGAAAGCATGTGTCTAAATTTCTTTAGACTTCTACTGACTGCTAATGCATGTTTCTCAACAAAAGAATAATTTTGTTCCTACCCTTATAGGCCTTGGCTAAAGAATGCTATTGGCTGCTCCGATCCCTCGTCATTTTTTTGAATCAACATAGCTGAAATAGTATCAAAAGTACCAAAAGCATCTAATATAAAATCCTTTGCAAAGTCTGGATTAATCAAAGTAGGCATTGATGCTATGGAAGTCTTAATTTCTTCAAAGTTATTCTTAGCCTCTTTGGACTAGCTGAAAGTAACATTTTTCTTAAGCATGCTAGTCAATGGCTTCAAAAGAAATGCTATATTGGGGATGAATCTTCTTACCAAATTGATTCTGCCTATAAAGCTTTGAAGGCCTTTCTTATGTGCAGGTAAAGGCAAAGCTAAAATAGCACTTACCCTCTCTAGATCTATGGTTATTCCATGTTTGGAGACAATATAGCCCAACAACTTACCCTCGTGTACAACAAAAATGCACTTTTTGGGATTCAAAGATACTCCATATTCTCTACACCTTTCAAAAATCTCCCTTAAGTGAGAAAAGTGCTCTTCCACATGCTTTGAAAAAATGGTTACGTCATCAAGATAAACCAAAACAAATTTATTTATAAGACCTTGGAAGGCCATATCCATTGCCCTCTGAAAGGTTGCTCCTGCATTAGACAAACCAAAAGGCATTTTCCTATATGCCATTGTTCCCCATTTTGTAGTAAATGAAGTTTTAAAGTGGTCATCCTCTTTTACCAAAATCTTATTATAACCAGAATAACCATCAAGTAGTGAAAATCTATTTGAACCTGAAACTACTTGAAAGATCTGCTCCATTGAGGGCAATGGGTAATGATCTTTTAGAGAAGCTCTGTTAAGATCTCTAAAGTCTACGCAAAGTCTAAGCTCACCATTCTTCTTTCTTACGAGAACCAAATTTGAAACCCAAGATGTATGCTTTATAGGAAAGATAATATTACCTTGGATCAGCTTGTTTAGTTCTGTCTTCATGAGATGCTCGAGTTTTGGATTAAGGGGCCTTTGCTTTTGTCTTACGGGCTTGACATTAGCTTACAACTCTATGGTGTGTTGGGCTAATGCGGGGTTAAATCCCTTCAAATCTTCATATGCAAATACGTCATTGAACTCTTGACAAAGCAAAACAAATACATGTTTCTCTTCAAATGTACATACATTTCCAAGCTTTAATAACTTATCTCTGAAGATCTCAATAGGTTCGTAGTGCTCCTCTTTAACCAGCATGCCACCTTTTTATTTTCTAACCCGATCGTCAATGTTAAAGATTGACTCGAGAGTTACCAATCCTTTGGTAGCTTATTACTTTTCAATTGAAGGATCTAATTTTCATATTGCTTTACAAATTTATGCTGATTACCAGCTGCAAATTCAGCCTCTTCAATAAGAAAATTAATAATTTGTTCATCTAAATCAAAGACTTGCCAATTGACACTATTATCTGGAATTGAAGGCCTAACAACCACTCTGACTTATTTTTGTCTTTCAATACTGCTTACCTCATCTCGTATATCAAATTGAGCACCCAAGGCAGCCAACTTATCTACTTCCTTATTCTGATTTCTAAGCACAGACAGCGGATTGAAAGCATCAAATTCTTCAATTAAGTCCCATATCCTATGCTTATGCATTTTAAGGACATCATTTTTAGTCACATTGATACCTCTTACTTGATTTATACCACTAGCTCACTATCCCCAAATACTTGCAAACATTTTACATTTCTTTTTCTAGCCCATTCTGATCCATGTGCAAGTGACTCATATTCAGTTGTATTATTATTACAGCTAAAAGAAAATCTAAAGGCTGAAAAGTATTTCTTACCTTCAGGAGAGATTAATATAACACCACCTCTTAAACCAACCTTTCTCCTCGAGCCATCAAAATAGAGTTGCCATAATTCATTGTTTTGTTGATCACCATGCTGACTGGACAATTGATTGTCACCATTTTCAAGATTAAGGATAGCGACACCTTCTTCATGGATCATGTAGACACTTAGCTCTAATTCTTCCATATGCTTGAATGGATCTTCTTAATCATTCTCTACTGCCCATTCATCTAATACTACATCAGGTATCCCTTCTATTGGGGTGTTTGGATCCGGGATATCAGGTTGTTCATTAGGTTCTTGTATAGACAAATTTGCATTAACAACACTTGGGATGTATGGTTCTATATGATCATTAGCTAACAATTCTGATTTTATGGTCACTTTGGTACCATATCTTATTCTAAAAAACATGGGTGACCAATCAGAAGACAAATACCCACCCAACTTGGTTGTGAAATCTCTGGACAAGCATAAAGCAAAGTAAGGTGGAAGATCTATGATGTAGACATCTTATGGAATTGAGAAGTTTGGGCATGCATGCAATATGAGACCCAAATTTTTAATCACACCTATTGTGTTTACTATTGTCCCATCTAGCAGTACTACCCCTTTTGAAAGAGGCTCATATGTCAAACGCAGCTTATCAACTATCTTCTTTGGCATGACAAAACTACTTGCACCTGAATCAATCATACAATTATTCACTAGGTGCTGACCTGTGATTAAAGTAACATAAAAAGGAGGGGGTTCAACCTTCTGAGTTTTTTGTTCGCCCTTCTTTTCTTGAGGGGCATTGGATATGACTACTTTGGGTTGATCATTAGGAAGCTCTTGTGATAAAGAGATGTTAGACAAGGCATTTTTAAGAAAATCCTTTTGCCCTGGAAGAGCTAAGGAATCCCACATTGAGACACTGACATGCGTCTTTTTCAATTGATCCAAAATATTAAATGAGCTTGTACTAACCTTCTGCTGCCCTCTTTTAACAACAGCATCCTCTTGAACTTATGTTGTATGTAATTGACCTCTTGGTTGATCCTTGTTGACCATTGGTTTCCCTTTTGGTAGGATTTGTGTATTCAAAGTGGATTGAGGCCCAAGTGGTGCTTGTTGGCTTGTAGAGGCTTGATTGATTCCTTTATCAGCTTGTTGTCCTATATCAATGGCTCTCTTTTTGGACCATGTATTGGCTGCAACAGAAGTGTAGGATAGATTCTGATCTTGTGGCTGATTTACTCCATAGAATTCTTCACCTTGCCAATTGACCAAGGTGACATCCAGGCCTTGTTCAAAATGAGAAACTTGTTGATCATGAGTTCCATGAGTACTATCTTCTGAGATAACAACATTATTTTGAACCATGAGTGCTTGATGTAGTATACGATTCGAACAAGTGGTCTGATTATGAGGTTGGTTGCAAGGATAACACCAATCATAATCCGATGCCATGTTGTTTTGAGCTGGGACAATATCTCTGGATGTGCTGGTAGTGTTGGGATTGTAAGGTATATTATTTCTTTGGTTATAATTTCTCCTTTGACCCTGAGGGTCAGCTTGATAAGGAGGCCTATTCTACTGGTTGTTCTGATAAGGGGCTTGATAAGGCTTGGTGTTCTGGTAAACTTGCTTCTCAATATTGGATCATTTTGTTACCAAATCCTTGGAACATGGTTTTCATTTCATTTTTAAACTCCTAAAACTCTTGATTTGGGAGTGTGATAGTATTTGCTTGGGCTGCCACTTGATAATTCAATGCTGGTAAAGGTGGGACAACGACTAGAGGAGGCTCTAAAAGAGGTACAATAGGTTGTATTTTTGGAAATATGGGCATTAGGGGCCTAGGAGCTATTTTACCAGTCTGAATTAGGCATTTTTCTGCTCTAATAGCAATATCAAATGCATTTGGTAGAGTATTTGCACCCATAGACTTAATCATCACTAAAATGTCACTATTAAGGGCTCTAAGATAATATAAAAATGCATGAGCAGGAGTAGGCCTTACTGTGATAGGGATTCTGCTCCTAGTCTTCTGGAAATAAAAATTAAAGTTGGTCATTTTCTCTTGAGGGGATCTCTTTATGGTACTCGGATGTTCTAATAGTGACAAATGGTCAGATTTGTCCTCAAACTGTGAATTTAATCTATCACCCAGCTGATCCCAGGTATCAATTGAGTTTACAGATAGTCTTCTAAACCACTAAAGCGCTTTCCCTTTAAATGAGGTAGTCAAGAGTCTAATTGCAACATTGTCTTGTGTGATATTATGTACACCACACAATGAAGCTACATCCCTTATATGTTTGATTGGAGTGGTCTAATCTTCTCCTATGAAAAAAGGTAGGCTTTTCAATGCTGCTACAGGAATATCATCATAATGAGTAAGATTCAAAGGGATTCCTTGATTGAAAGGTACAAAAGGCTGAGCTCTTGGCAGAGCTCAGCCTTGGGATAACACATGGATTTACTTGTGCTATCTAGGTAATAGATGGTTGAATTGGAGTAGTTGCAAAAATAGGATTTATGTGAGTGGCAAAATTAGGTTGAGAATTAGATAGAGGAGAAGAATTAGATAGGAGATCAGAATCTGGAGTTTCCTAAAAAAATTCAACTGACGAACATTCTGGAAACTCAACTGTTGAATTTGTTGCTTTCTCTATCTTTTTCGATGTCCTTGACCTTCTTTGTGATGGTGGTAGCTCAATATGCTCAACTGGATCCACGCTCTATCTAGTTTGATACTTTTTCATATGCTACAAAATATCACTGGATCTACATAGAAACCAAGAAAATGAGTCGTCGGGTATGAAAATTATTGCCTCTGAAGGCTGGAATTGCTGCTCCTCACACCAAAAGCAACAAGAGTGAATATTTCATAGCAATAACTGGGCATGCAACTTTTCCTTGCACCTTAGTGACAGCCGTCAGATCTTTTGGACTTACAGGATCCTTATCTCACCTGGGCACTCACCCTACTGGCAGGCCTACCATGTGTCACTTTATGTTTGCCTTTGGATCCAACTGGGTGCCACCTTAACCGCCACATCATCAGTTGTCATGTCATGTGAGATAACCAGTGATCATCTTCATCATGCGGTATAGCGACGATAGTTGATCTTCCCTCAAACTGCTTGATCTTTAACCTCTTAGCCGCTCACCTTTTCCGCACATGCTTTGTCGCCAAGTCGTGGAGATAACTAGTGAGCTTCTTTCTATAGCGGTATAGTGACCACCATCAAATCTCTTGCATCACCGTTGATCTTTCTTCAACTGCTCGACCTTTAACCCAGGCTAATTTTCTCTTTTGTGTCGCATGTCAACATGTGTCACCCCTGATTGGCTCCGAAGATCCGCCTGGGCACCACTTATCTGTCAGGCCTGCCATGCGTCTTACACTATTGGATATCATTCTTTCAGCCAAACTATTCCCTTGGCAAGCAGTTTGCAAGTCTCATCGAACCTACAGTTTCATCGATATTATTCTTTCAGCCAAATTACTCCCTTGGCGAGCCATTTACAAGTCTCATCGAACCTGCAATTTCTCGATGCCTTTATGTTATTGGTGGGACTGCTTCTGATTTCTTTGATATACTCTATGTCGATGGAATTGATCCTTCGGCAAAACCTTTTAGAGATTCATCATGGCCAAGGTCTGCTCGATAAGTCACCCATCTATGCCATGTCACCAGCCACTAGACTGCCACCTGTCTGCCACCTGTCCTTGGTCTTATACTCTCTGCTCCGCCACGTCGTCAGTCGCCAAGTCACGATGATATCCGATGAGCATCTAACCATTGCAACATAGTGACAGTCGTTGGATCACCGCGATCTGCATCCGATCTTCATTACTTTCTTGACCTTTAACCTCTTCCCACCAGCCGGTCACAAAATTAGGACGCCTTGAGATGCATGCGCATGTAGGGTCCACTGGGCGAAGAGCCTCTTCTTGCCAAAAGCCCATAAGCTTTGACACTATAGTTATATGTGACTTTAGTTTTAAATAAAAAAATGCTCCTCTCCATGACCAATGTGGGATAAATGTTCTTCATGCTTGGCGACTGAAAACGCTTGCAAGTTCTCTGGCCTTTTAAAACCCTCTTTGGCACCCAAGTAAAATCTTTACACAAGTCGATTGCATTTTCTCTGAGTTTCTTTTGGCCTTACATTAGCCACGTAATTTCATATGCAAAGGAGCATAAATATCTTTGTGATCTACAGCATGCTGATCTCAACCCTCATGGGAGCCATATTTTAACCCACATACTATCTCACTTTTCCTATATCTGCACATGAAGAAAACAAGTTAGACAAAAACAGTGCATTTTTTATTTCTCATTCATGATTTGACCTTTTCAAAATGAATGAATGAAAGGCTTCATTAGGGCACTAAATTTGGCATGTGCAAAATTTGGTAACAATAATCAAAGGCATCAAGTGAGATTTATTGCTTCTTCCTCTTTGGGGTAAAAGAACTAAGCCATGGAGGTAAAGCCATCAACTCTCCTTCAGTAGTAGTTGCAAGTAAAGGAGAAGCAGTTTCTATTTGAATAGTCGTGGTCACCCTGGGAGGAGTATCTATTTGGATGGCGACCATGGTTTTCTAAGTAACCAATGGGCATGAAGATTGCCTCATAAATTCTTCAAAACCAGAAGTGGAGGTATCAATCTCTGATAGCTGGATACATGCAGGAGTATACTCAGGAATTTCCAGCACACTCTCTTGTTGATGATCAGGAGGCAACTCGTATGCTGAAATAGGAATGGCATTCTGAGGAGACTCTTCCACCATTATGTTAGGAGGAAAAAGGGGTGTCTTAATGGAAACTGAGGAAGGAATCTCATGAGGTGAGTCCGAAGTTGGAGACTTAGGAGCATCATCAGATTGTTGTCCTTCTTCTGGATTATCAAGATCGATCACATGAACATGAAACTATGACTTTTTCTGTCCACGAATTGTCACCTCCTCAGGAGGAAGAACTACTGCCCAACTAACTCGCAATTTGATCTTGGTGCTAGAAGATGATGCACCTTCCTTATTATCAATCTGAATCTCAGACTTACCTCCAAGAGGCCCCGTAGAATCATCTTCTTTCCCATCCTTGATCTTGATGAGTCTAACACTATTACCTTTGAGCCAAGTATTGGTTTTAGCCAAGATAGGCTGAAATCTTTCAAGAATGGATGTGCATTCTTTATGCGACCATTGTATTAAAGGAAGTGGAGCTTCCTCAACCCTTCATGAAATATATTCAGGATCAAGTACATATCCATCAACAATCATCCTTTGTGGAATATCCACCAAGTTCAAATCAATAACCTGCTCAACAGTAAGCCTACAGTAATCCATCTTCAGAATTACCCAGATATCCTCAATACGATGCATGTGCACGAAGGACTTTTTAATCTTTTCCTTCATACCTCGGTAATCAAAATTAGCTCTAGACTTAAACCTTTTGAGTTTAATTTCCTGCATCTCAGTCTCCATATCTTTGGCTTTGACGGAAGTGACAACAGAATTTTGGCCAATTTTCAATGGGTTTGTTGTAGAAATCCTCATTCCGACCTTATGTCTGATAGACTAATGAGCATGCATAGCCATGATCTATCTTCCCAACTCCATAAGTATGATCTTATCAGTTGGGTATCTAGGGAACATGTATGGTTGCTTGCTATAGCATCCGACTCTCATATAGGTAAAGGTCAGGAATTGAAGAAATAAGCACCCATATTCATTCACTCTTTCCCATGCCTCATCTGACACCCTTCTGTTCTTTAGAGTTCTGTCAAACTGGCACATGAAGTAACCAAAGAATGCATCTTGAACTCTTCTGAAATGCAATCTACTAGGTCTTAAAGGTAGTTGATCATAATATTCCCATACAGGCATAAGCGAGTGGTCTCCCTTGGTAGAAAGACCAGGGAAATGTCTGAGTGACGTTGCCAAATACACTAAGTATGAATTCATGTAGAAAGTCATGGCAGAAGGGACTGCTACAAGTTTTTCACACAAAACATTGCTGATAATCTCTCCCCATGATATATGATGGGATTGCCTTACGAACATGGTAAACTGATACATCTAGGGTTCAAAAACATTGGAGTGTTCAAGACCCATCATCCTGCTGAGGAGAGTTATGATGTCTCCAATTTCCCACTTGAATTCACAGCAGTACAGCTTAGCCCATCTTGAGAAGGTGTCTCGTGGCTCATGAATCCACCTATTAATATGATGTTTGTAGTCCTTTTCCCTTTTGACATAGTACTCAGTTGCACTGTCTTTGGAAATCTTCGTATAAACAGGTGTTGGTTGTATTCTAGAAGACTTTTTCAATTGTATCTGCATCAAGGCGGATTATTGCTTCACCATCATCATTTTTAATGGTTCTCATCTCCTTGTCAAAGCGATGGGCACAAGAGAGAACAAATTTAGGTTCTAGGGCAGCCACTAGAAAAGAAGATGCGTGATGGATATGGTTATCCAACAGCCGCTGCATATTGCTATCCTGTGGATCCTCCACCCTCTTGACAAATTCTCACATGTCCACATGCCCTAACTCTTTATCTTTTATGTGGTCCAAAGGAGAAGAGACTTGCAAAGGTGAAATTTCATTTTGATACTTGTCATATTTATACTTCATCTTCTTTGGAATTGGAGATGATGGAAAATCTAACATTGAAGGACAACCTGGTATACTACGATGAAGACTTAAAAGTGTTAAAGCAACATCATAATCAGCTGCAACTAACATTTTTCCTTCTTCAAATGGGAATAACTCCAACCCTTGCACTTCACGTTTTTGTGAGAGAAAGAGGGGAAATAAATGGGAAATGCTAGGAATCTTGACTTTGACCAATTTCGGATCTTGGGGAAAATTTTACAAGTATACAAGTTTGGGAAGAATGCACATGCAATCAGATTTTTAAAACCCGAATGCAAGTATACTTGTAAAATGGAAAAATGGAGAAATGAGTGAAAAAGGAAAATTAGACTTGCGAGAAATGATGTGAATGGAAAGTATGGATATAAGCAATATGGATGGATAAAAATGGAAAGATTTTGGGAATGACATTTTCATGAAAATGGAAAGAACTTTGAACATGCAATCCGGTTCTAAAAACTCGATTTTGAAAGGATGGGTATTTTTCATCTTTGCAACTTAGAATTTCAACAAAAGATGGTTAAATGTTTTTAACTGTAAGGGAAGAACAATGATTTCCATCCAACTTGTAATCGGGATTTAAAATCTCGAATACAAGTAAAGAGGGAAAATGGGGAAGAACAATGCAATTCAAAAATTGCTTTTCAAAGGGGAAAATCTCTCTCACAAAACCAATTTTTGGGGCAAAATAAATATATACACAAATTTACAGCAAGAAAGGAAAGAAATCATACCTTGCTTCAAACTGAAAATGAATCTTCAAAAGATGATTAGTCTTTGAAATAAGAAAGGGTAGCTCTTAAATAGAGATTAACCGCATTCCAAAACCCTAGCCATGTTTTTACTAAAACGCCATAAGCAGAAAAACGTGGTACCAAATACAAATAAAATGGCCCAAGAAGTGGTCAAATCTCCTTCCAACTTCAATGCCTTAGCACAAAAAGAAAAAATGACTTAGGAGGTTGGAGATGCGTGGCAACTTGGGAGAGAAAATCGTTGTTTTGGCAAAAATGTGTTTGCTTATTCAACACCAAAAAACCAGCAATCATACATCTCAAATGGCACGATATGTGTTTGCAAATACATGAGAATAGGGAAGAATCCCAAATGCCTTCTATCTCCCAAAAAATCTCCGCAAACAATGTTAAAATTTCCAATAAAATCGCCTTCCTTTGGCTAGTCGAGTTTTTGGAAAAGGAATGAAAGTTTAATTTTACATGCAATAGAGAAAATCGGGTTTTATTTTCCATATAGCAAGTTTTAATTATCACTTTATCCTCAACAAGGAAAAATCGGGTTTTAGAAATGAAATTACAAGTTCAAAATTCCTCAATTTGCACTTTATGGACAAAATCAGGTTTCTTGGGCAAAATAGCAAGTTTAAAATGTCACTTTATTTAATTTCTAGGCAAAATCGGGTTTTGGAGAGAGATGTGCAAGTTACAAATTACTTGTAAAAGGAAAATAGAAACCCTACAACAAGTTTTAATAACTTTCACATATATAATAGGGATTTAAAATCCCTATTACAATCAAAAGACATTAAAATAGGGGTTTAAGAAAAGAATTACAAGTTATTTATAAATATGCAATTTAAAATTAACTTGTAACTTATCCAAAAAATCCCTATCATAACTTAAAAAGCCAAAAGGAATCAAGGGGGAAATAAAAGGTAAGTTACAAGCTCTTTTTTCAATAAAGTATACTTGTAATTAGCCAAAAATTGCCCTACAAAGACCAAAACAAAAGAAATCATTAAAACTTGCAATTCAAGGAAAATTTCCCACCTGAAGTTATGGAGAAAAAACCCGAAATTGAAGGAAAGACATAGCAAACAAACCTAGAATGCGATGAAATTTGAAATGTGGTTCGAGGATGGACTGAGGATTAAGCCAATTCAAGGATTAGGCAAAATTCTACCACGGGAAGCATGTCATAGAGTAAAATTTTATGTAATGGTCCTTCATTTTTTAAAACAAAAATAAGGACAACAAAATGTAGACACATTGGGTGAGGATGTAGGTAGAGGAATGGAACAATTGACTTGACTAGTGGGTTGAGAGTAACCAAGGACTTCGACACAACTTTTGATTGACATAATTGTTGAAATCAGGGATCACTAAGAGGTAGTGAATCGGTGATCTATCAGTTATTAAACTTTCTGACTTAACTTTAAACCATCAAAAGCTTAAGCATGAAACAGAAATACATAAACTCAAAACAATCAACCACAAAATCATAACACTAGGATTTTTACGTGGAAACCCAAATGGGAAAAACCACGACAGGATTTGAATCCACAATATTATTCCACTATGGCCAGTAGCAAAATAATATTACATGAGGGGGAATGCATAAGCATTCAAGCACACTGCCTAGAGCTCACTACTCAATTACAATAAGGGCTACAACCCCGGAAGGCTCACTGCCTTACTGATCAATAACAGTGATGAAATAACAATGAGATAACTCCAAAATAGTATCTAACTATGCCTAGATGAGTTCTGGTTAAGTGCCAAATCATTGATTGTATCACCTCTATTGTTCTGCCATGTTCTCTATCTCAATAAGCTACCGGATCAAGAATGTGCATATGAAACTGCACCAAAATGGATTCTCAGTCACCACTCGCTCACATACAATCATATCACACACCAAAAATATCTTCTCCATCAGCCTTATATATCGGCAAACACAAAATAGATCATTCACCAAGTCGACCTACTGATGTAACGTGTAGTCATATATTGGCTTGACTGGATCACCAAAGATAAACATAGATCACCAAAGCGATGATAAAATGATGTCTCTAATTCAACCCAATCATCCCATGCATGATTCATAACACCGCAATCACCAGAAAGCTTCCATACCAACTTCTCTACTCAACTTGAATTATCAGTTAACTAGCTACCGGTTTACATCCACTTCCGGATATCAAAGATATACATACCAGATAGAATTCCATGAAGAGTTGTCATCAATGACAATCCTAAACCACTAATCAAGAATCGAAAACCATCGTATGAGTTTCAATTTCCAACTATTAGTGTCAACAATATGAGCAACGCTATGCAACAAATCAACACAAATTTAATCATTTTGTGCCATTCTTTTTAATCCTTCAAGCAAAGGGATTGCCTCACTTTCTGGGCATTGTTGACTCCACCGTTATTGAATATTTTTAAAATCATTGTCAATATTCTCCAATTGGTTAATAATAACTCTAGTTAGTGATTCATCCACATCATGAGAATTATTAGGACAATGGGGATAATTGATGTCATTTGTTGGATTAGAGAAAGCACCAACATTGTCATAGAACAAGTTGTCCAACTGAGCCTCCATGTCCTTAGTGGTTAAACCTTGGGAAGCTTTAAGTCTACAACTTCTCACAGGAATATTATGTGTAGGACAAATGGTAACAAAATTAATGCACAAAGGAGGGGAATTTAAATACAAAAATTGAAAATTATAATTGAGCAATGTAATTTGTTAGAGTAATAGAACCAATAGTATGGCAAGAGAAACCATCATACCCTTTGATCATAACATCATATTTATCATGTGTTGCTTGATGCAATTGTAAGATATAAATATATTATTTAGTTTTCACATTCACCATATACACTGGATCAATGAGTGCCTCTCATGAGAGTTTGTCTTTGATCTTCGTAGTGATATATAATGGGCCATCAACAGGGATAACTTTAAGAAATGACCCCCTGGGCAAAAGTGAAAAATTCTAGCGAATCAGACATTATTTTTTGGGGGAAATTTTCATATTGATGGCGAAATGTTTTTCAAAGTAGGAAAAAAATTATTTTGTATTGGCGATTTTTTCCTAGGGTACGAAAATTACATAAAATTTTGGTGAATAATACCTTGTTCTATGGGGAAAATTTATATTGTAGGAGGCGGATATGTTTTGTTTAAAGGAACAAATGTATAATTGTATGGGCGAAAAATTTTAGTCCGAAGGAAAAATTATTTAAACGTATTCGCGATTTTTATCCACTGCTTAAAAATTATTTAATTTCTTTGGCTAATATTTTGTTATTTATGGAAAAATATATATTTTATTGGTGATTTCATGAATTCATTACCATTAATAGACAAGGCACATCACATCACATCAGTACATCACATTGAATCTGGACTCTGCATGATGTATCAAAAAGTGCGGCCTCTTTTACATGTGAAGGGTGATACGTACCTAAAATCCATCAATGATTTTAAATTGTTCGATGATCGTAGATCAATAGATGAAGTTTTATTTCGGCCCAATTTTCTGAAGAGAACATAGTTCACCAGAAAGTGTCTGGAATGGAATTGGATTCAATAGACACATATCAAATGTCACGATCGATAATGTTGGTCATTTAATATATGTTTAATTATTACAATCAAGAGCTTCAACTATTTATATACGATCTCTGCTTCTTTCATCTTCAATTAGCCTTTGCCATTTGGTATATAAATCATCAGAGCTCGCGGTATTTAAATTCTGCCTCTGGTTTAGGTCTATAGGCTCAGGTTGTTTAATTTGGTAATCTGATTTGTCAAGATGGACACTCCTATCCGCTTAAGAATCATTTTTGTGGAGGACCAGAGGGCCTTTTTGGGCTCCGTTAAAGACCCAACCCTCCAATTAGTCTGCAAGGAGGTTGGGATGTTCACCAATGAGGCTATGAGGATGGTGCTAGGTAGAGACTTTCTGGGTAACAAAAAATAGATACCATGTTAATACGGACATTACATCCCGATTCTTGGTGTTTCTTCTGGACCTCGGAGGAGACAAGGTGGATATGTTGATTTTGATAAGGAAGGTGTTTAAGGAAGACTTCCTTGGAGACGATGTTATTGTTGTCATCCTTGTAGAAGTAGGGGTGGGGATCCCTTGGGCGAGTGAATTAACCAAGCTTCTCCTCCCTGACCAAACAGTGCCAGTGGCTAGGCAACCATTTCTTTTGAACCTAAATGCGGAGCAGTTGACGCTGATTGGTAGGGACTTTCTCCAGAAATGGTTGCTCCTAGATGACTTTCCAAACTATAGTTGGCTTGAATAATTCTCTCACCTTATGTTGTCTAAATAATTCTACATGGAGGGAGGGCCATATTCTTAGGGTAGACCATCCACTACCTATGCCCTAGCCTCGACCCCCTAGTAGTTTTTTTTTTTGGCTATGTCCTTGTAACCTGAACCTCACATGCTCAGTGGCCCACTCATTTTGGCTTTAAAGTTTTTGAGGGACTCAAGTCTCGGACATGTTAAAATTGTAAATTTTTGAAACACAAATATTAATGATAATTTTGCAAATTCCAATTCATTTTAGTTTGCCTCTTATGGATATAAAAATGCTTTCTCTTTCATTTTATTAATGATAGTTATGCAAATGCTTTTTGTCTATGAGCTACGTTATTTCAATATTTGGTTAAACAATGGAAATAAATTTAATATTGTGATCTTTTTTATGTAATGCTTCTTCCTCTATATTTAATATATAAAAAAAAATCAATTTCGTTCCATTAATTATTTGTACATTGATTATGGTTTATTATAATTTTATAAATATAAAAAAAATATATGTTTATCTTGTGAAAAACAAGTGAATTAAAAGTCCAACTTACTTGTTGTTGAAGTTTTGAACTAGTGCATGCATGGGTTGGTACATGCTAAGATTTATAGTTAATATTTTGTCATTATGAAGAAATTTGAGACATTTATGAATGGTAGATGGGATCACTTTCATGGAAGAGATCCAAGGATGTGAATATATTATTAGAACAGTTTCAAAAAATAGAATTGAGAAGCGGATATATTTTATCATTTATATGTATCAATATACAATGTGGTAATTGGTCCCATTTGTTTTGTATCAAACAAATTAAAGTAAATAATTACTTTACAAAACACCCAATGAATTAGGTATTTTACAAAGAAAGGCATGTCCGCTTATTTGGTCCTATCACTCATTTGATCTTATAATCTATCTTTGTAATAAATAAATAAATACTATTTAATATACTTTTGATATGATAATCAACAGATTACCCTCTTTTTTAGTCCCTTTGGTGGGCTTGTTTATTCCAGCAATTACAATGCTTTTTCCTTTTTTCTATATTCTGAATGATAAAATTTTATGAATCTGATCAATATATCATACATATATATATTAGAACAAATCGTGAGAGTATGTCTTCGATCTTTGCAGTGATATATAGTGGGCCATCAGGTGTTTCAATAGTCTCACTAGGATCAAAGGTAATGCATATTGCATAGGTCCTTAGGAGGTGCAGGTTTATCAATAAGATTCACCACATTATTAGACTCAAGGCCAAGGTCATTAGAAGAAAATTCAAGATTCTTAGACTCAATTAGAGAATAGGATTAGACTCGATTAGATCAACGACTTAGGGTGGATTTCAGCCCGAATGTGGGAAGTAAACACATTTGTGAGAACTTCGCCCGAAATTGAATGTTTTACATTTAATTAAATATAATTAAGTTAATAAAGCTCTATTTCGGGTGGAAGTTGAAAATGATTAAACAGACTTACAAAATAGTCCAAAAAAGTGACTCGAGTGTGGTGACGTGCCCGAAAAATGGAAAAAGTCATAGAACCCACGACAACTGACAACAAATACCATCATCTGTTGGATGAGCACAGATCAATGGCTTAGGGTAGATTTCGACCCGAATGTGAGAAGTAAACACATTTGTGAGAACTTCCCCCAGAATTGAACGTTTTACATTTAATTAAATATAATTAAGTCTATAAAGCTCTATTTCGGGCTGAAGTAGAAAATGATTAAACAGACTTAAAAAATAGTCCGAAAAAGTGACTCAAGTGTGGTGACATGCCCAAAAAAAGGCAAAAGTCATGGGACCCACGACAATTGACAACATATACCATCGTCCGTTGGATGAGCACAAATCAACGACTTAGGGTGGATTTCGGCCTGAGTGTGGGAAGTAAACACATTTGTGAGAACTTCCCCTAGAATTGAGCATTTTACATTTAATTAAATATAATTAAGTCTATAAAGCTCTATTTTGGGCGGAAGTAGAAAATGACTAAACATAATTAAAAAATAGTTCAAAAAAGTGACTCGAGTGTGGTGACGTGCCCAAAAAAGGGCAAAAGTCATGGGACCCACGACAACTGACAATAGATACAATCGTCCGTTGGATGACCATAGATCAACGACTTAGGGTGGATTTCAGCCCGAATGTGGGAAGTGAACACATTTGTGAGAACTTTGCCTGGAATTGAACATTTTATATTTAATTAAATATAATTAAGTCGATAAAGTTCTATTTCTAGTGGAAGTTGAAGGATTAAAAAGACTTAAAAAACAATCCGAAAAAGTGACTCAAGTGTGGTGACATACCTTAAAAATGGCAAAAGTCATGGGACCCATGACAACTGACAATAGATACCATCGTCCGTTGGATGAGCACAAATCAACGGCTTAGGGTGGATTTCGGCCCGAATGTGGGAAGTGAACACATTTGTGAGAACTTCGCCCAGAATTGAACATTTTACATTTAATATCCTCAGAATTTATATTGAAGCAATGAATGTTTTGTCCTTCGGTGGCGAATAGATATTAATAATAATTAATAAAATTACAACAAGCTTCTAGATATTTTTCCCTTTAGGTATTACTTTTGTACTTTTCAGTGTTTTCAAAATAAGTGACTCATAAATCATAATCATATTTCATTTCATGGACAAACCAGTAAATTGAGGGAGATTCAAAAATGGCTACTAGATTGAGGAATGCAAGTTGCAACAGAGACTGTATGTGCCAATCTAGTGAAATAAAAATTTCGCGTAAACTCTAGAGCACCTACATCCTGCCTTTTTTACTTTTTCTAATCTCGTGGTTCAATTTGAGGGTTAGCATTTTCAGGCTTGTATCTAGCATTATTTTGAATTATTAACAATAATAGAGATGGGGAAAACGGGAAGTAGTAGTTCAACATGAAGCCAAGTGAAAAAAAAATGTACCTAATCAAACTGGTTAAAACACCAGGTTTCACTGATGAATACCATGATATTTATGACCCTGTTATCCATGGTGAAAAACATATCATAGATATTAGATATGCATTGTCTAGTAAGGCAGCAGATCCAACCAGGGAAAAATATATTGTTTTCAACACAATGTTAAAACAAAGAACAAATAAAATTGCATCATGGGATGTTGGATTGCAAAGCACGGTGTTACCTGAAGTATTCCCTTGCCCTGATTTTGTCATGGTGCGTGTCAAAAATTATGATGAAGATAAAAAAGAAATTGTCAATAAAAATACAAAAGAGGAAATTCTATCCATAAACGTGGGAGAATTGACTCATTTGTTGAACCTAGGTTTTAAAGCACAAAACTCAAACATCCATATTGACCTAGGAAAGCTGGCAGAGAATTATGAGAGGCTCGATCCAAGTCGCAGAGATTCATTTATCATAGCTCTAATAATGTGTTGTACTTCATTGGATCAGAATCATAAGCCTCCTTATGATTCTAACATTTTTGTTTCATGGGTTCATGATACTATTTCCTTGCTGACATTTTGCCTGGGATTGGAAAATGATAGGGAAGTGGGTGCAAGCCTTCTTGAAATGATTTTTAATATCCATTGTGTAACTTATTCAGTAAGATATAATTTTGTTGAGCACATTGTTCAATCCATGCAAAAACAATTACTAATGATCAAAAAAGGTTCTTGTAAGACATTTAGGTTCTCATCCTACTTGTGCTAACTCCTTCTATCCAAGTATCATGCAATATTCAAGACCAACAATCTTCAAATTGTGAACTATAAGATTGATGAGAAGACTCGGAACAGAACAAAGTGTCCAATATATGAATGGACACCAAAGATAAGGATGCATGATAACAGAAAGAACTACAACCATTTTGTATTCTTTTTGGCACCAATGTATAATGAAATTACAAGCACTCCAATGCCTAGATCGTCTGTGTCTTGTAGAGATTGCATTCAACTCGGAAGTCAATTACAATTGGTTGACTAGTTCTTCATGGAAGAATACATTGTGTTAAGGTTTTACGGATCAGCAGTAAAACCATATAGACTTCCAGTACATGTGACAGAGAGGGTATTTGCATTGGAATATGTACGGCAGTTGGAGAGCACAGATAGACACTTCCATGGTCAGAAAAAGAAGAGCATATTTCCTTCCTTGCCTTTCTCATGTGGAGGGTTCACATTTGAGAGAAAAACATTCAATGTGGCACATGATTTTTTGACATTTTTTAGCTTTGATGATGAGGGTCTCTGGTAGTATGATCCAATCGGTGTAGTTCAAGCAAGGCTTAAGAAAAATGGGAACTCTTTAGCGTTATGTCAACATGAAAGTAAACCATTGCTAGAAAAGATTAGAAACATGGACTCCTGGGATGAGGTAAAAAAAGAGATGGAAAAAATTGCCGCTGACAATAACATTTCAACAAAAGAAATGTCATCACAAATTATGGCATTGTACACACAGAGGACAACAGAGGAGGTTCAGAGCATCCAAAATAGGAGGTCCTACAATTTCTACCAAAAATCTGCTAATCCGTCTAACAAATCTATTCCCAAAACAATTATGCATGAATGTTAAGAAAGTAATTGGACTCAAACAAAAATAAATGATTTCTGGACTATGAGGAAGAATCTCGATGAACCAAAGACCAATGCAGAATTTGAGTCCATCGACGAGGATGAAGAGTTTAGCAAATTGTGGAATATGGAGCATTCCACAACAGCATATGATAGGAGTGGAGATGATAATGAGTATGAAGTTGAGCCCACTCCAACAACTACTACAGTCCCTAAAATATTAGGTGGAGTCAATGAGTCCATGAAAGAAAAACATAGCAAAGGGGCAAACATTGTGGAAAAAATGGGTTTTGAAGGTGGTGGTCTAGGTCCTAGAGGAGAAGGAATTTGGTATCCACTTGAGGTACAACTTCCATCAAATTCAAAATCAAAAGCTCTTGTTAAACCAGTCATTAGACTTGATTCTTCATATTCATCATGGAAAGGTGCTACTCATTACCCTTAGGGTCCACCTACATTTGTTTCAAGTTCAAATCCACAACAACCACCACATCATGGTATTCCTATTGGTGTTCAATCAAGTGCCATTGCCACTGGTAAGGGATCTGGGGATAGTATTCCTATTAGTGTTCAGTCAAGTGCCACTGCGATTGGTGGGGTTGGCATGGGTACTATTACTGATACTAGTTGTCTTGGTGTTGGACAAGGGCAACAACAAAATATCTCTCGCAAGAGGTCACTAGTGGTAGATACTCATACTATTCAGAATCCTATATCAAGTGCCACTGACACTACAAATCTATCATTTGCAACTTCATATCAGACCCCTCAAAAGATTATAAAAACTACACATGAAAGTGACAGTGGGACAGGATCAGGAATGGTTGTTGGTAATCCTAGTAATGCATTAGTTAAAACCACAAGCATAGGTGGAATTGGAGCCTCTACTATTCCTATTTCACCTTTCAAACATTCAATTTCTTCAACAAGCCCAGATTTTCAATTTCATGATTACTATGATAAATTTGAACACACAACAAATGTAAATAAAGAAAAAGAGAGAGCATTTCATAGGGTTGCCCTGACTGAAGTTTTAGACGAATAGCCTGCAAGGAATAGGGTATTTCCAACATATGAAGCACACAAAGATATGATGGAGTTCATGGTTGTTATACCCCCAACTAAAGATAAAAATCCACCACATAGTCAGATAGATCCCTCTGAATTTCAAGTTAGCACCCTCCAAATGGATTTTTCCAAAGTATATAATGTGGACAAAATTAGTGTGTCAAAAAGGACTAACGAAGTGGTCTACACTTCACTGCTAAAGGTGGAGAGAGAAAAAAATAAACTAGAGAAACAAATAGAAAAGTTAAAGGCAGACCTGGCAAACGAAAAATCAAAGAAGAAAGTAGCAGATAACAAGTGCAATGATTTATAGAAAAGGATAAAAAATTTGGGCTCTGCCGTAGAAATTGCAGAGCAGGAAAAGATGGATGCAAAATTGAAGGACCTGAGAGAAAATCTAGCTAAAAGCAGTAAAAAAATTGATGAGGAAAGAGGCAGTTTTCAAAAATTATACAAGTTATGAGTCTGTTGTTGCCGAAATAAGAAAAATACAGGACCTATTGGATCATGAGAAGGAAAAAGAAAAACATTTGGAAGAGGAAGTAGAGGAAGAAAGAAAAAAAATGTGCACAAATGAAAGAGGACCTGCATAATGCAAATGATAAAATTAAAACTTCAGAGGATAGATTGAAAGATAATATGAAAAACACAATGAAGTATATACAAGAAAATATTTGGGGGCAAATAATGCAGAGGAGTGACAAGTTGTGTGAATGGTTTGAATTGAATGAAAGTTTGGGAATAATTTATATGAAAATCAAAGGGCACATTGAGAAGAGCATATATGTTTATTCAAAAGAGGATATGGCAAAACAGATTTTGCAAGTAGTCTACAGTACTAGTGACAGCTATTTGGCATCCAAGGGAATTAAGAGCCGCATTGATGCCAAAGTTAAGACATCATCTATCCTTCAAAAATGCTAGAAACTAAGGGAAACATCAAAATTTATGGATAAATGTGGCAAAAAGATATTGAAGCTGCAAGAAAAGACAACTACTTTGATTAAACTTGGTTTGCCTAAGACTGTTGACCCATCAAATAAATTCATTGGAAAAGAAGCTTACAAAAAAATGTGGAGATAAAAATGAAGTCTGATTTAGACTTGCTTCCTAAGAACACAACTCCCCAAAGCTTTCTGGAATTCATCAAACCATTTACAACTCTGAATGCGGTATTGGGTGACTCAGTGATGTCAAGTCACTCTTCTAAATATGAATTGTTGACAAAGTTGCAATTGAATTTCCATAGTTTAAAGAATATTGACCTTCCATCAAACCAAGAGTGGAGCACCCTACAAAAACTAGCACAAAAATCTTAAGAATCATAGTATGTATTGCACAGTTTTATGTTTTTACTCTTAATTTCAAGGTTTTATGTTTTTTCTATTTGGAATTTGGCATCGCTTGAAATAACTTTGTTTTATGAACAAGAAAAAAACCAGCACTCGCTATTGCTAATCCAGCCTATGAATCTATGATGCACAGTGCAAACCTTCATCCTGTAAATTTGTATTCTCAAATTCTCCCAAGTTTTAACATTTTTGCATTTCTCTATTTCTGATTACTAGGTTTTGGGCACTGCTATTATCTATATTTAATTTGTCATGGCTTGAATTAATATTTAATTTTGAACTCTGTTTTATGAACAGGAGACATCAGACATGTAGCAGTTGTTAAATTGCTAATCCATCCTGTGATGGCCATGTAAAACTAAATTTGTGTTGAAGCTTGAGTTTTTTATTTTGATGTTGAGTCTTCACATGTTGCAAATCGACCTTAAGCTATTGTTTCTCCCTTGTTTCTATAAAAGGGAATTCAGGGTCATTTGCAAAGGGTTCTGAAACTTTGTATTGACTTTTGCATGGAGAATCACACAGAGTTGTGTATTGAATGAATTGTATCATATGGCTATATTTTGAAAGAATTAATAAAAATCTAAGTTCTCAAACATGTCTAAATAAAAATCTTTGTATCAATAAACACATTATGGTCTTTTATAGTTCTATTTTAAATCTAGAAATGGAAAGTTGAAAAATACAATTACAAATCAATATTAAATTCTAATTGCAAAAAGTTGACAAACTCATAAAAAATCATCAAGTTATCAACCATAATAATATGCTTTTGTAATATGAATGATGAGATATAGTAATAAGATTAATAAATACCAATCTCTTATAGTTGCCATTCATCCTCATCAAATTCAGAGCTTTCTTGATTCTTGACTGTGTTTTCTTCACTCTGAGTCTGCATACTTTCGTTGAACTGCATCTCAATGCTACCAGTAGGTCCAATACATGAGTCAATAGTCCCACTGGAACTTTGGTTTTAAGTGTTGCCCAAACCTCTTCTTTCACATTTGGACCTCCAGATTTGCAGTGCCCTATCGTAAGGAAAAGTGTGGACATCATACCTAGATGTATAGAGCCTCAACCAATTTTACAATTTTTTGTATAGTTTGTTTCTTAGCTTTGAATTTGGGAACCCCAAAGCACTGAAAACTCTCTCATGTTCCACCGAACCCAATATCATGGTAATACATAAATCGGCAAGCTTCAAATATTCTAGCATTAAATCATGCAACACTACGTTCCCAGCTATATATTTCCAAAGCCTTCGCAAGGGCTCTCCATTGTACCATATTGTTCCCTCATAGTGTATGAAAAATGAGATGATTTCTCTCTAGGAGGAGTTTCGTCTAATATTCCATTTATAGTAACTCCATTCAATTCTCTGGATATACAAAATTGTTTTATCAAAGTAAGTAGATTACTTCGAAAATCAGTTGCACTGTTGAGGCTCCAATATTGAGGAAACACAATAGACATGGCTTCGAGTAGGTTGTCAGGAGGGAATCTGCTAATTCTAATTCGTGAGGAAAGATCATAGGCAATTTTCTTCACAGAAGTAGTTACATACTCAACAATCTTGTCGAAATCTTCCCTTATAACTCTTGCTAATTGCTTCCTGGGGCACTTTCCTAGTTCCTTGGGGTTGACCATGGCATAGAAGTGCATTGGTATCTCAACTCCCCGTACATTGGTACATACCTCCCAATTTGCACCGATTTGTAAAAAATTTATCAGGATTGTTCAAATCTGTGAGTGTCCTCCACTTAACAAATTTTTCATCAGATAGTGTTGGTTGATTTCGATAGAGATTGTCGAGGGTCATGCATGTCATCTTATGCAGCGTAGCATATTCTGCAATATACAGAGCTCTTTTTTGGGAAGCCTTCATAATATTCCTCATTTCCTCTAGCATGGGCAGAAGAGTTGCTAAAGTTAAGAGTGCCTCTAGATTAGTTAAACTCTAAAGAAGGTCAGGAAATTTCAGTTGATTTGATTCATCACGAGTTGTGTGAAATAGTCCAATCAAGGATGGATATTCTGAAAAAACTCGATGCGATGGACCATCCAAAGAGATCCATCTAGTATCATTATCCTTGAGAAGCTTGTTCCCATCAGTTATTCCATTAGCTAAGTGTTGAAATTCCATAAATCACTTGGGACTTCAACAGAAGTGTGAGTAGAGCTCTCTTATTAAAATTTCAAATTTTTTTACCGAAGCATACTTTCTCACAATTCCAAAAGCTAGATTCATTATGTGAGCCATGCAGTGAATTGCAATAATGTACGGTGCAAATGAAGTTTCAATCTTTGTACAAAGATCATTCCTATGACCTTGCATTACTGAAGCTCCATCTTCTCCAACACACACCATTTTTTTGGCAATTTTGGCAACCATCATCTCATTCATACCTCCATATTCAATTAAACTTCTCTTTACTAGTTGAAATAAATTTTTCGTTGTCGCACTCTCCTTCATTTTAGCAACAGAGAGTAGATGAGATTGGTGGGCATGATTCTGTATAGTATAAACATGAATGCATACCCATGAAGTATTGTCTACTATCGTAACTTCTTCTAAAGAAAATGCAATAAAGTTTGACTCTCTTATTTTTTCCTTTACATCTTCTTTTTCAACCTCAGCAAGACAACTTGCCCATTCCCATCCACTGTTTACTAACCAGTGTCTATTAGGATAGTTAGGAACTTTCAAAAAATGTAATAAACCACTAATTGATGGGAAATCTGTCATAGAACACCCTCTGCTCAAAATAATAAAAAAAAATGCTTAACTAAATAGCTTTTCCCAGTTGTTCTATTTGCATTGCTTTTCTAAAACTAGCTTCAATAGAACCTTTAACTTCAATAGGCTTCATCTATATTTTCTCATGAAAATAATACTCTTCAGCATTCATCACATGCTTACATTCCTCCTTTGTTTTCCATCTTATCACTGATTTTTCAACTCCATCTATCATTTATTTTTTATAAACTTTACCCATATGCTTTTCTATGGTATCAAATTTTAGATGCAACCTAATTTCCTTATTATGTTTCCAAGTGCAAATCTTACACCTACATTCTATTGGAGGCTTGCCTTAAATTGGATTCTCCACTGGTTCAATGAATGGATACTTTGATGCCCAATTAATTTGAAAATTCCTCACTGACATATCCCACTCCAATCCTTTTTTGATCTGGCTTTTCTTTTCCCCTTTCATGTTGTTGGATCTCAAATCAACATATTGGATAGGTTCTAAGGAAATGCCAACTCCTATGATCAAACCCTCCAATTTAACTTGGCCAACTTATAGAGTGAACCTATTTGGTTACTAACTCCCTCACTTTAGGCTCTGCAAGACCTAGGCGGGTATACCTATTCACTAGTGGCTTTCGATGACTAATGCTTTTTATAGTAGATTGAGTATCTTGATCTAAATTCTTTCCTACCTCCTAATGGCATAGGTTCCTAGGATAGGTGGCTTTTAGATGAGTTCAAGATTGTTGTTGTGAAAGCTATTCAATCTTTGTACTTGAAATTTATAAGTATCTACACTATTGCTAATCGGTTTTATATGTCCTACTCAACTAGTCCTATTGCTTTAATGTAAAGGTGATTAATATGGTAAAGGTTGTGATTTGTGAATGACCAGTGTCTTTCCTGTTATTTGGGCTACAGAGTCTTATAGTTCCCTAGGACTTAATGTATGATTTGTGAGACAGTTTTTAAACCTACCCCCTTTGGTAAATCTATCAGTTACTATTTCTTATGAGATCTGCTAAATGTTTATATCATAAACCGCTTGAATGAATTTAACCTTAACCTTAAAGGACCATCCAAGGAAGAACTACAAGGAACAATTACAATTCACAAGTAAATCCTTTTAATCCAAGTTTATAATGTAGAAACATAAACTTCACTGTAAGAATACGAATAACCTTATCTACTTTAGATAATATCACAAACAACTGCCTACAGAAAATGAGATGATCCATAACACATATGCAGAGAAAAACAACTGATTCTATTAAAGCTTCAAAATGGTACAATAGTATGCCAGAGGCTATAGTATTTGTTCGGTCTCTTCTTCTAATCCCCAATCTAAATCAAACACAGTGTCAATAATTTCCTTGGTAATTGATAGTACTGGTCTCCCCATATAATCATATATGGTCCTAGTCTTGGGTTCATATTTTTTGGCTAGGGATTTCTTGAGTTCAACATTCACAAAGACATTAGTCACTGCCAATTTCCCCAAATTCAACCTCCACAAATTATTCACAGGCTCAGGTGCACTCCTTCGTATATACCCAGAAATAAACAATCTGTGACCCCTTATCTCTGTCCATGTATCTCCGAGGCCTTCAAATATATCCTCCAAACCTTCCTCATCTATTTAAATTTTCTTAGACCTAAGGCTTGACGCAAGACATTTGTCAATTAGGTCCTGGGCCAAAGAATGCCCTTCCTTTTTCTGCCTCTTAGGTTTATCTTCCAAGGGCTGGGTCTCTTTAACTTTCCTAGCCCTATTCTTTTTAGAAGATGACCCCTCCATTATCACTACAGAGCTCTGAGAGTGAAAAAATTACTTGAATTCGGGGTAGACCACTTGTGAATTTGATCTCGAATCGTTTTGGCTCTCTGAGGCTTGCTGCGAATTCTTCAAGTGTTGCTCAGAAGTGTTTCCTCTTTTGCCAATTTATCGAGCATTCATGGTAATTTTATCAGTTACCATTACCATTTTCACAACGGTCACAGAAGCATTTATTTGAATTTATGATGAAGTGACTTTATTAAGATTTGTATTGATCCTCATGGTAGAAAGTAATCATTCGTCTAGCAGCACTTCATATTGGCCATCGATGCTCATCATTTTTATGGCCGCACCCTTTTTTGATGGAATCATGTACTTCGGTGGCTTATCTTTATCTTCCCTCTAAATGTCATGTTTCATCGATGTCTTCTTAGTTTCGATAAAACTACCATCATCATTAAGGAGCATTGTAACTTCATCAACCTCTTCACTTTCATCGAAAGGCTCTACCTCACATGTTACATCTTCACTGACGTCAATGAAATCTCCCCTTATGGTAAAATAAAAATACTCTCCTTCGACTCTTTATGCTTGGCCAATAACAAGTCATCGATGGTAATCTCTTGTGTTAAATCGATCCCTTATTCTTCAATGAGAAAGCTATCTTTGGTCAACATCTTTTGTGTCTCTTCGATATGCTCTTTTCCTCAAAAAAGTCTTATCGATGAGATCTTCCTACGGTTTCCTTGGCATACCATCTATCAATGAAAATAATGTTTTCGATGAGCCACTTTTGGAACTCATCGAAACCCAAGTCTGTTCGATAAGTCACTTGTCGATGAAACACCGATAGGTTTCTTCTATACAACAGATGTACCATTTCGGTCAAACTAGATATTTCAGTGAAGGATTAGTATGTATATCTGATGGGCTTGGTTTGAGCGATAATTTTTTAGGTTTTGATGTCGATGAAAATGCCAAGGGTTCTATCCAAATTCTTAAGGGCATGGTTGATTTCATTTTTTTTTTTAAGAAAACTTTTGTAGCTTCAATTGAAACCACGGAATTCTATTGCTTTAAATTCAATTCTCAACACATGCATTATCATCAATGGCATTATCACACAAGTCAATTATATCATTCTGACTAACTTGGGAATCTACCAGATAATCTTCTTCAAGATCATCCTGATCTGAGATATCAGGTTTGCCATCGTCTTCAACATGCGGTGTAGGTTGCAAATTTTGTACTTGTACATGTGATGATGTACCTTCCTTATTTTTACCACAATCTTTTCCAAAGCCAAAGTATGAAGTCAAAGTTCTCCTTTTTGTTGGCCTCTCATGGCCTTCCCCACATTCAGGTTTCCTACCCTTCTTCATGTTCAACATCTCCAATGAAATAAAAGCTACCAAAAAAATATCAATTTGTTGAAGAAGCAATAATAGACTATAAAGTATAAGATATGTTTCATTGGCCCTATGACCTGCAATCTAGATGTCTGAGGTTTGAATCTCTCAGCTGACCACTTGGCACTGACGGGTCCCCATTGAATAAGAATGAACTCAACAGTGCAAACAAATATAGATAAATTCAGAATAATATTATAACATATCAAAAATATGATCGCTCACCTTTAGGTCACTAGTAGCCGCCAATGTAGCCAACAGCAATGATTTTCCTTGGTTTGAAACTTCGCTATTGATCAGAATTTGGAGCCTAGAACCCACCAGATTGTGTAAAGATAGATCTTATCTTTGAATGTATTTAAACCAATCCTTATATGGTGAATTCTATGGGAATTTTATATGGTATACAAATATTTGGCGAATCCCACGTAGCTATAACATGACATGTAATTTTTGAGGTGATTATGGGTCATCCAAATAATTGGCAAATACAATATAGTTGGCGAAAGTTGGGGTGAATGGAGACATACGTTGACAAAATGTCAGGCGAATTGGGTCCTCCTGGCTAACAAATCTTCATATGCCTATAGGCAAATTATGGCCATCTATTAAGGCAACCTCGAAGAGTGTAGGCGAAAAATTAAATTTATCGTGTGTCCATCGTATATTGTATTGGCGAAATCCTCGCATAGCCACATTTAATTACATAAAACATATGGGGATCAGGTCATGAATTTGATGGAAATTGATAATGCTTTGGCGACATGGTCACCCCCAGTCGGTACAAAATATTCACCATTTCCTAGGTCACCGACATGAAAAATTTGCCATTAGCGAATATTCACCACTAAAGTAATCTCTGGCCATAAAGTGCAATAATAGTCTCACTAGGATTAAAAGTAATGCATAGGTCTTTAGGAAGTGTAGGTTTATCAACAAGATTTAAAATATTGTTAGATTCCATACCAAGGTCATCGAGAGAAAAGGCAACAGACTCAAACTCAACAACATTGATAGAGTGAGAAGGCAAAGGATTTGTGAAGATTAGGAGGAGCTACGGACTTGTTTTCTTTATCATTCATACCAGCTATGGATATAATATTATTATCAATGAAGTCTTAAATTTTACTCCTCAACATATAGCATTGCTTGGTATCATATCCAAGTTGACGATGATATTGACAAAATGCTTTGGGATCATGGTAACGTGGCAATGGTTTATAAGTGTCAATGGGATTCATAAGATGTTGTTTCAACACATTTGCATTTATCAACCTCAACATTATACTGTGAAAAGACTCAAAAAGAGGAGTTAATTCTTTTCTAAAGTATTTGGATAAAGGGGCCACACCTAATGTCATGGTTGCCACTTGAGTGTTGATGTTATCATTTATCTTGATGTAATATTTATTGGGTTTAAAATTCACAAACAACTGTTGAGAACCCTCATTCTAATCAACCAGAGCCATGGAAGGGGATGGTTCAAATTGAATTACTTGAAGCTAACAATTATGAAGCACTACACATAATTGTGTAAAGGAAGTAAACTCCATAAAATAGAAGCTTATCTCTAATGTCTTTTTGTAAATTAGCAATAAAAATTCTTTGAACATCATGACCAGGAACTTGATAAACAATTTGAAAATGCAAATATTTATATATACCAATTAAATTAGACAGTTTTTCTTTAAATCCTTGCTTACAATGAATCAAATTAGTCAAAGTAATTTTAGGACCAATATTATTTTGAAACTATTGAATGAAAGTATTAGGTAATTATTGAAATGAAGTAATAGAATAAGGAGACAAAGAACAATACCATTGCAAAGCTTTATCCCTAAAGGTTCTAGTAAACAATTTTGCCATAAGTCTTTGGCCATGAGAAAAATCATTACACAAAGCTTGAAATGTCTTCATATGAGTCAAGGGATCACCTTTTCCATTATACAACTCTAATTGAGGGACTTCCAAAAGTTTAGGATGAACTGTACGGACAATGTCATCAGATAATGGGCTTGCTAAATCAAATGTGGGAACATTGAAGTTAGATTGAGGAATGGAAGCCAATTGACTTTGTAAGGATGTAATAGTTTGGGCTAAATTATTGATGGTTACTTCAATGGATCGATTAAAATTGGGCATGATGGATCGTTATGAAGGAGTAACATTGTTGTATGTATGTGGAGGTTGAGAATAAGGAGGTGGAACATTGTGGTATGTTGGTATGGGAGATGATTGGGATACAAATGGAAGACTCGGGGAAGGAGGTATCTAAGAATATTGATTTACCTGATTGCCCCCATGACTAACATGTGTAGGATGAAAATTTTATATGGAAGTAGCCATGATAGAAGATGTAAATGTAGATGCACTAGGGAAGGATGTAGGCATAGGAATGGAATGATTGACTTGACTAGTGGTTTGAGAGTAACCAAGGACTTCGACACAATTTTTGATTGGCATGATATTAGTGTCAACAATATGAGAAACTCCATGCAACAAATCAACACTAGTTTTATCATTCTGTACCATTCTTTTTAATCCTTGAAGCAAAGGGATTGCCTCACTTTCTAGACATTTCTTACTCATTCATTATTGATTATTTTCAAATTTGTTGTCAATATTTTCCAATTGGTCAATATATAACCCTAGTTAGTGATTCATCAACATCATGAGAATTATTAGGAAAATGGGCATAATTGATGTCATTTATTGGATTAGAGGAAGCACCAACATTTTCATAGAAAAAGTGATCCAACTGAGGCTCCATATCCTTAGTCATTAAACCTTGGGAAGCCTTAAGTCAACAACTTCTCATAGGAATATTATGTGTAGGACAAATGGTAACAAAATTCATGCACAAAGGAGGGAAATTTGAATACAAAATTTAAAAATTATGATTGAGCAATGTATTTTTTTAGAATAATGGAACCAATAGTATGGCAAGAGAAACCATCATACCCCTTGATTATAATCATATTACAATAGTGTTACTTGATGCAATTGTAATATATAAAGATATTCTTTAGTTTTTACATTCACCATATACACTGGATCAATGAGTACCCCTCATGAGAGTTTGTCTTTGATCTTCATAGTGATATATAATGGGCCATCAAGTGCAACAATAGTCTCACCGAGATCAAAAGTAATGCATTGGTCTTAGGAAGTGTAGGTTTATCAACAAGATTCATAGCATTGTTAGATTACATACCAAGGTCATCGAGAGAAAAGGAAAGAGACTTAGACTTAACAACATTGGTAGAGTGAGAAGGCAAAGGATTGGTGAAGATTTGGAGGAGCTACAGACTTGTTTCCTTTATCATTCATACAAACTATGGATATAGTATTATTATCAATGAAGTCTTGAATTTTACTCCTCAATGTATAGAATTGATTGGCATCATGTCGAGGTTGACGATGATATTGACAAAAGGCTTTGAGATCATGGACACGTGGCAATGTCTTATAAGTGTCAATTGGCTTGATGAGAGGATGTTTCAACATATTTGCATTTATCAACCTCGACTATATACTATGTAAAGACTTAGAAAGAGGATTCAATTCTTTTCTTAAGTATTTGGATAAAGGGCCACACCTAATGTCATGGTTTCCACTTGAGTGTTGATGTTATCATTTATCTAGATATAATATTTGTTGGGTTTAAAATTCACAAACGACTATTGAGCACCCTCTTTCTAATCAATCAGAGTCGTTGAAGGGGATTATTCAAATTGACTTACTTGAAGATGACAATTACGAAGCACTACACACAATTGTGTAAAGGAAGTAAACTCATAAAATAGAATCTTATCTCTAATGTCTTTTTGTAAATTAGCAATAAAAATTCTTTGATCATGACTAGACATATGATAAGCAATTTGTGAATGCAAATGTTTATATCTACCAATTAAATTAGACACTTTTTCTTTAAATCCTTGCTTACAATGAATTAAATTAGTCTAAGTAATTTTAAGACCAATATTATTTTGAAACTGTTTTTTTTTTGAAGCAAGGTGGCAAGCCACACATATATTAATATAGTAATAAGATACAAAATCTGGTTCGAGAAGCATACCGGAAGGAAAGAGCTATAAAGAATACCTTTGGTTATGGATTTAATTACAATCAAAATCATCTAATCAGATGCTATTACTAACCTAATAAAACTAATCTGTTGATACAAATATCTTTTTCTTTACAAAATCAAAATTACTAATTTTTGCAATTGGCCACAAAGTTGTATGGAGGCCATATACACTATAAATAAAATTTAATCTCATTGACAGCTTGACCTTGTGTAGATACTTGATGAGGAAGATTCTCAAAGCTAGGAAAGTTGGCAAGCATTTTGGCATCTATTGTATTCACAATGCATAGTCGTGGATCATCCATGTTTGTAGCCTTCAAAATAAACACAAAATATTTATGCCTTTTTCCCTATTCATTCATCAATGTAGTCACATTTCATCCATGTTAATAGTTATCAAAACTATGCACAAAAAATAACTCTATCTTCTTCCCTACTCATCCATCGGTTGAACACTTTCATCTTGTTTCTCTTGCAACAAACCCCTATCAACAATAGCTTGAAGTTATGAAGATCCTACAACTTCATTAGAATCCTACACCAAACCAACCCCTGGAGAAACATTTAAATTGGGAAGTAGCGGTTGAGGATGGGGGTTCACCTCATAAAGTTCCACATTAATTAGAATTAGAAAAGCATTTGTTTTCTTTTTTATCAAGGCAGTCATCTTGTACCCAATTACCCTGTGGTGCCTATCCAACGTGTTTTGGATATATGAAAATCTCTGCATCTCCAACATGTGTTTGATGTTGCCGTATATTGACAAGAAAGCATGCTTGGTTAGAATAAAATATCACGAGAAGATACCCCCAATATGTGCATTACCCTCCCATAAATCATATTTTTGAACTACTACCGGAAGTTTATTACCATGTAGAAACACGTCCTTGACAACTTTGGAAGCAATTAACTCAAGCATTGAAAGAGATTTAAGTAAATCAAACACATTAGATAGGAAAATTGAAACAAATTGTGATGGGTATATGGCCATTCTTGCCTAAGGAAATAAGATTTCTTCACCAATTACCCGCTTGATACTTTTTCGGACCTGGTCGGACTGAGTATGGAAGACTCGTCTCTGAGAAAGGCTTCTCCCATTCTTCTACCACTAACTGCACTCTGTAAATACACGACATTTATTTCATATGCTCTCTTTGGCATGTTGTATATATGGTGTCCATCTGCATTACTCCTTCAAACAACAATGGCGTCCCCTGTTTTCTTGATTTATGGCTTGTTTTTTGTTGAAAAACCTCCTTAGCGTATGAAAGAAGATTGGATTTTGGGTAGATGAATGAAAGAAAAGATATTTAAAATCCAAGACATCCACCAAAGTTTAGATTTCAAAAATCATAAATGCCGGCAAGAAATGTTATCATGAGAATAATTGCCAAATACGGGCCGAAGATATAATTCCTTTTTTGCATGAGCTAGGAAAAAATAAGGCGTACAAAGGTAGGGAGTGACAAATTTGTGATAGATCACACATGTAACTGTATTAATAGGCAATTAAATATAAGGTGCATCCATTCCTACAGATATAGTATTAGTGAGGTATCGTATTAAAGAGATGATTAATTATGATGATTACCCTGTCTCATCAAATTTGAAATATCCTCGCATAAAATTCCTTTCAAAATAGGAAAATCATTTAACTCATGACCCTCCTTTGTCGATTCAATATGAAGTCCATCGGAGGCAATAATTGCACACTTGTCTGCTAAATTGTTACCTTCCTTGTACATGTGCGAGATATGGAATGCTTCAAGTGAGTCTAGCATAACCCAAACTTATTCCAAAATATAATTAATCTTCCAGCTAAGTGTTTTCCTATGCTTACACGCATTAATGACAACATAGGAGTCACCTTCCACATGAAGTTTTGAGGAGCCCAATTTTTCACAAGGATCGGTCCTTCCAATAATGCTTGTTCCTCTGCCATGTTGTTAGTTCCTAGAGGTAAGACAGATGATTTAAATGCTTTTAAATTACCTAAATGATCCCTAATGCAAACCCCAACCCCTGAGTCATCTGGATTCCCTCTTGACGATCCATCGAAATTAAGTTTGACAAAATTTTGATGTGCAGACTGCCATGAAATATTGGATCTATCGATCTTATTTGAACGACCAAAAGATGATGTATTAGTAAAAGATGGTGACAATATATGCTTCCAATTCTTGATAATGGAGTTATCCCATGATGAAAATAATGAATAATAATTATGATAAGATTGTAAGCATTCACTAGCTCAGAAACTTATTTCTCTATCACTTCCAACACTTTATCAATATTCAAAGTTTCTTTCCTAAAAACTATTTTATTCCTTTCCCACCAAATGGACCATATGACTATCACTAGAATAATGTGCCAAATGCAAGACAATGTGGAGGAGCTAAACAGAGTAGGTCATGATTGAAACAAGTCCCATAGTGTGTTTGAAAAAGGCAATGAGATTTGTCGTTTATTTAGAATGAAGACCCAACACTGTTGAGCTAATGGACATTGAACGAACAAGTGGTCTATAGTTTCACTATCCTTGTTACATGAGACACAAAGAAATGGTTGTGATATTTGCAACTTTACTAGTCTATCACTGGTTAAGATATTTTTTTGGATCACTAACAAGGAAAAAGAACCTACTTTAGGCATGATTTTGTTGTTCCAACAAAGTTTATATGCTCTTTGTTTCTGATGTTGATTCATATGTGTTGCAAATCTGCATATCCAAAGATTATAAGTTCTTTGGTTTATTTGAGAGAAATACAATTCTCTGATCTAGAAGGTTTTGTAAGAATTTCTTTTGGTTATCATCGGTAAGAACATGTGAGAGATCTTTCCAAATGGCTTTCCTTGAATGTAATTCAATTCCACTGATATAATCAATGAGTTTCTCACCCCATGCATGAGTGAGGGTAGGGATTACTACTTGCAATTGTAGGGATTGCATTAATGGAGGGTGTCCATTCCATGATTCATTCCAAAAATGAATTGACTCCCCATTATTTACATGCCTAGAGATGTATGTGGTCACCACTTCTCTGGATGATATCATGAAGTTCCACATTGTAGAACCATTTGGAGGGTTAGCAATGGTGAGGATTCTCAAAGGATTAGGAAAATATAAATATTTAGCTTGCATGATTTGACACCATTTAGTATTAGGCTTGGAGTACATTTTTCAAATATCTTACCTCTAAATGCTTTATTTTGCTTGGTGAGATCATGCATTCCTACTCCACCCATATCCTTTCCATAGGCCATATTAGTAAGAGATATTAGTAGAATTTTCTTGTCTTGAGATAAGTTTCCTTTCCATATAAATCTTCTAATGATATTCTCAATGTGCATAATAACTGATTTTGGAGCCTTAAGGACAAAATTGTAATAATTAGGTATAGAGGCTAAAATAGTTTTGATAAGAAGGATGTGACTTGAAAGAGATAGCCATCTGACTCGTCAAGGTGAAACTCTAGATTTAATCCTCCCAAACACATTTTCCCAATAGGATGGTTTGTTAGCCACAAAAAGAGAGAGATACCTAAGTAAGAGTAGGGTAAATCTTCTAGTTTAAATCCCAAAATTTTAGTGATCTTTCTAATAACATCAAATCTTGTGTTGAACATGAATACCTTTGATTTATGTGCATTTATTTTCTGACCTGAAACCGATGTATAAAGTTCTAGAACTTTCTTGATTTGATTGGCCTCTTCTATAGTAGATTTACCATACAAAAGAGTATCATCTGCAAATAGCGTATGTGTGACTGAGATGGAGGTATTAAGAATGTGGATACCCTACCAAGTGCTATTTTCATTGTTAAATTTGATTAATCTTCTTAGTGCTTATACCATAATGATGAATAAAAAGGGGGGCAAGGGATCTCCTTGCCTAATTCCTTGAGAAGCCGCAAAAAATCTTGAAGGTGTCCCATTGATAATAATAGAGAAGTGTGCTCCCGAGATACATGCTCTAATCCTCTTGCACCATTTTTTAGAGAATCTAACTTTACAAGAACTTTTAAGAGAAAAGTCCAATTTACCTTATCATAGGCTTTCATCATGTCAATCTTAGCAATAAAATATGGGATTTGGGATGACTGGACAAAATGAAGAACTTCGTGTGTAACTAATGCCCCTTTCACGGTTTCCCTTCTTGGAACAAAGCCCCCTTGTTCTAATGAAATAACTTTTGGGATTAGAATTTGCAGTCTTAGATATATGGACTTAATAAAGATTTTGTAAATTGTATTACACAAGGCAATGGGCCTGAACTCTGGAAATGTTTTTGGATCTCTTACCTTCGGCAAAACTGCTACATTAGTGGCATTAAACATCTTCAGCATTGAGGAACTTCTTCTTGACTCTTCAAGTACTACCAATAGATCAAAGCCTATAACATCCCAGTATTTTTGGAAGAAGAGTGTTGTAAACCCATCAAGGCCCAGAGATTTATTCGGGGCAAGTGAAAACACCAATCTATGGACTTCTTCTAAAGTAAATAGTTTCATGAGATCCTCATTGTCTTGATGAGTGATAATAGTTGGGATAACATCTAAAACTTCTTTCTCTTTAGATGCCAAATGGTTATTACTATCAAGAGGTGGAGCTAACAGATTTCTAAAAAAATTAACCTTCATCTTGAATTTCTTGTGCATTTGTCAGTTTATTACCTGACATAGCATCATTAATAGAAAAAATTGAAGAGGCTGCTCTCTTTGCTTTTGTTGATGCATGAAAGAATCTTTTATTTTTATCTCCTTTTTTCAACCAAAGTTCCCTAGATTTTTGTCCCCAATAAGTTTCATCTCTCTTACACAACTCCTCCCATGTTGTTTGCAGTTGTTTTTGTTTGTCATATGTGGCATTATCCATGCCATGCATAATAATGTGATCCTGAATTTTTGCTAGTTCTTGTGCCATAGCCTCTTTTTCATGGAAAATGTTCTTAAAAACTGTCACATTCCATACTTTTATTTGGATCTTGACATGTTGCATTTTCTTATAGAATTGAAACATTTTATTGCCATTTTGATGTGGTGCACTCACCTACCATTAACAAAGGAGAGGAATAAAATGAGGATCTCTGAACCACATCCTTTTGAATTTGAAAGAAAGTCGATGCACATTGGGTGATGAATATGGGGAGATACGAAGTGATATAGCATAATGGTCTGAAGAAATGAGAGGGAGAATCTCATATTCAAATTGGAAATTTTGTAGCAGCCAATGTTGAGAAATAAGAAATCAGTCCAATCTCTCAACTATTTGTGAAAATTTATTTCTTCTATTTGTCCATGTAAAAAAACCCTTATTTGGTAATATATCTATTAACGCATTGTTAGAAATGAAGCTCACAAAATCTTCAATAGTCCTTAAAGGGGGAAAATACCCCCTCTTTTTTCCTGAAGGGAGACAATAGCATTGAAGTCTCCCCCCAAGATAATGTTATGATCTACAAATTAATTAATAGTTGTTGTTATTATGTTCCAAAGCCTTTTTTCTCGTGTGTAGCAATGGCTCCATAAACATTAAATAGCTTAAATGATAGATCAAAGTTTTGTATAGTCGATAACTTCCAATTCTTGCATGTACTTACTATTTCTGCACTTACTGTCTTAGGATTCCATAAAAATATAAGTCCTCCAGAAGCTCCCTGAGTTAAGACATGCAATGACTTCCATTTTGTCCACTTATGAATAGTTGCCAGAAAAGTATCATGAGATGTTTTAGTTTCTTGCAACATAAAAATATCAGCTATCGTCGAATCAAGTTGGCACTTGATTCGGTTTGTTTTGTTAGAGGCATTTAAGCCTCTAACATTCCATGAGATAATTTTCATTGGAGGCGAGGAGAGAAACATGACCTCCTCGGACTTTTAGTAATAATTTTTTTTTGATCTAATGTGGATTGAATGGTAGCTGCTATTTCCTCTTTCAATTTGACTGATTTTGGCTTCCTTCCTCTTGGTTTCGGTGAGATGGATACAGAAAGGAGGTGGTAGGTGATTGGGGAATTGATAGATATTGTGAGAAATCATATGGAGAATCTTGGTGGATTTCACAATCAGATTGATGATTGTTTACATATGTTTCAAAATTGCTTGCTAGAGTACCAATTTGAGATTCTTGAAACATGGTTGTCATATCAATTAAATATTCTAGGGGCATTTGATCATCCTCTTTGAAAACGTCTTCTATAATTTCATCAAACAGTTGGGAGCTGACCGAACATAGCAAATCATTAGCTACTTGCTCTAAGTTATCTTGAGATCTTTTCACCTTCGGTTCCTCATACCACTGTACTGCCATTTTATAACATGAAGACTTACCGCCATCTTCATTTAAAATTTCTTCTATAGTCTCATCAAAAGACCGAGAGCCTATTGAATTGAGTAGCTTGTTAGCTTCTTTCTCTAGATGGTTTGATGGCTTGTGTGACTCTGAGGTGGTCATGCCATTAAAGTCTGCTTTGCTGATTGGTAGTTTCCATCATTATTATGAGGGTAATATCAATAGGTTGATTGTTGATAACCAAATTCTAAAAAAGAGTATCAAATTTTGAGAAAAACACTGGTGAGAGACTAGAGTTTCTCTTTGAAAGACTTTTTAAAAGTATACAGAGAGAGCCTTTATACTCTTAGAATTGAGGATTGATACAAATACACTCCCTATTGAAGTTAACCTTAGGAGAAAGGGAATGTGCGAGATGAGGGAGGATCAGTTTCTACAAATCTTGATTTATGAAAAAATTAGGGTTTGCAAAATTAATGGTCCAAGATGGAAGCTTGTTTCTCATATAACTTCTATAAAAATGAAAGAGATGCTCCCCCTGATCATCCTGTGTACTCTGTTTGGTAGTAGTTTTGCTCAAAAGTTTATCCTCATCTTGTATTTCAAGATTAGGATCATTTTATTTGTGTAAAGTGTAAAGTATTGAAAAATGAGAAAATAGAAGGGTCAGTAGAGTGATCATCACAAACCCTAAGAGTTGAACAATCAACACCTTGACATTGTCAATTAAATGACCCAAAAATTCTGATTGACGATCAACTATTTAAGAATTATCATTAGTGATGAATTGCTTCCAGGTGCCAAATTTGGAGGTAAAAGTTATGGTATCTGGGGGTGGTTTTGAAAGATCTAGAAGTAAACAAACTCTAGTTGGGAGATGAGTTAGTTTGAAGGGAACCAGATCATTTTTGACAAAGATGCCCAATTGGTTCACAAAAAGCTCTATAAGTTCCAGATCTCTATATTCCAATGGCAAAGAGAAATGAAATCTAGAAAGGAGAAAACTGGTAAATGTTCTTATCGAGCTTAAAGTTTGGAATCCAGGGGATTGTGAAGAGCCTGAAGCCCTTACAGAACCAACCTTTATGCTTATGAACAACATTTTTGTTGTCTTTAGAATAAAAAATTCCAATCCATTATCAATATAGAAGATATCTTTGATTCCTCTCCAGTTATTTTTAGCCCATGCAAGTAGTTCAAAAGGGGAAGGTGATTGTTTCCAAAACTTACCAGTGAGGGCTTTATCTCAAAGATGTGAAATTTGTGAACAAAGGAAGTGCTCCGGCAGGGTAACCATTCCCGAATCTCTTTGGCTAGGACCATTTGTATCTATGGAAACCTTGTTCTAAGCCTTTCCATTTATTATCTCTTTCCTTCACTAAAATTTTAGGAGTGTAGGATGGGGTTGATTGAAGTTTTCACCAGCTGGCGACCCCTCTATCTGTAAAGAGGGTTTGGGGAAGAAAGGCGTTATATTCTTTCGAGAGATCCCTTCCTCATTAATGGGCAAATAGTTTGGGAAAGACAGAAAAGAAGGCTTATGTAGAGAGATAGAGTTTTGCCAAGATGGGAAAGATTTGTGCAAGGGTATCATGTTCGGCCAAGATAAAAAAGGGGGACACTTCCCATTTGAGTAACCCACCTGAACAATCTTTTAGAGGTCTTCTTCTGATTTTTTCCTCAAATTTTCTAGAAACCCCCAATTTGCATCTGAATCATGCTCCAACCCAAAGCCCTCACATATATCAAACACTGGATGTTTTTATTTGGAAATATTTTTGAATGGTTGATTTTAAGGTATGAAATGGTTTTGTCAGGCATTATGTCCTCCGTACTCGCGACTAAACTCATTGCCAGCCATTTTCCACCTCCAGCCATCGTTCTGTAATTTGTTGTGGGCTTTGTCATGATTTAGGATTCCAAAACTCCTTCCTGCCCACATCCATCGGGTAGTCCACCCTCTACCACTGTGCTAGAATCTATTGTGGGACCTGTTGTGGTTCAGGTTTTCAAAACTCCTTCCTGCTCGCATCCATCCGATCACCATCCAAAATGAAGTTTTATTTTTAAATTGTTGAATGAAAGTATTAGCTAATTATTGAAATGAAGTAATAGAATAAGGAGACAAAGAACAATACCATTGCCAAGCTTTATCCCTAAAGGTTTGAGTATACAATTTAGCCATAAGTCTTTGGCCATGAGAAAAATCACTACGCAAAGCTTGAAATATCTTCACATGAGTCAAGGGATCACATTTTCCATTACACAACTCCAATTGAGGGACTTCCAAATGTTTACGACAAACCGTACAGATAATGTAATCAGATAATGGGCTTGCTACATCAAATGTGGGAACATTGAGCTTAGATTGAGGAATAGAAGCCAATTGATGTTGAAAGGATGTAATAGTTTGGGCTAAGTTATTGATGGTTACTTTGATGGATGGATTAAAATTGGACATCTTGGACCGTGATGAAGGAGTAACATTGTTGAATGTATGTGGCCATTGACAATAAGGAGGTGGAACATTGTGGTATGTTGGTATGTGAGATGATTGGGATACAAATGGAAGACTCATGGAAGGAGGTATCTAAGAATATTGATTTACGTGATTTCCCCCATGACTAACATGTGTAGGATTGATATTTTGTGTTAAAGAAACCATGCTAGAAGATGTAAATGCAGACACACTGGGCAAGGATGTAGGCATAGGAATAGAACAACTGACTTGACTAGTGGGTTGAGAGTAAGCATGGACTTTGAGACAACTTTTGATTGACATGATATCAATGTCAAAAATATGAGCAATGCCATGAAACAAATCAACACCAATTTTATCATTTTGCACCATTCTTTTTAATCCTTCAAGCAAAGAGATTGCCTCACTTTCTAGGCATTGTTTACTCATCCATTATTTAATATTTTCAAATTCATTGTCAATATTTTCTAATTGGTCAATATATAACCCTAGTTAGTGATTCATCCACATCATGAGAATTATTAGGAAAATAGGCATAATTGATGTCATTTGTTGTATTAGAGGATGCACCAATATTGTCATAAAACAAGTGATCCAACTGAGGCTCCATATCATTAGTCATTAAACCTTGGGAAGCCTTAAGTCAACAACTTCTCACGAGAATATTATGTGCAGGATAAATGGTAACAAAATTCATGCACAAAGGAGGGAAATTTGAATACAAAAATTGAAAATTATGATTGAGCAATGTAATTTTTTAGAGTAATAGAACCAATAGTACAGAAAGAGAAATCATCATACACTTTGATTATAATATCAAATTACAAATATGTTACTTGATGCAATTGTAAGATATAAATATATTCTTCAATTTTCACATTCACCATATACATTCGATCAATGAGAAACCCTCATGAGAATTTGTTTGTGATCTTTGTATTGAATATAATGGGCCATCAAGTGCAACAATAGTCTCACTAGGATCAAAAGTAATGCATAGGTCTTTAGGAAGTGTAGGTTTATCAACAGGATTCACAACATTTTAGATTCCATACCAAGGTCATCGAGACAAAAGGAAAGAGACTCGGACTCCACAACATTGGTAGAGTGAGAAGGCAAAGGATTGGTGAAGATTTGGAGGATCTTTGGACTGGTTTCCTTTATCATTGACACCAGCTACAAATATAGTATTATTATCAATTAAATCTTCAAATTTCACTCCTCAATGTATAGCATTGCTTGGTATCATGGCCAGGTTGGCGATGATATTGACAAAAGGCTTTGGGATCATGGTAAGGTAGCAATGGTTTATAAGTGTCAATTGGATTGATGAGAGGATGTTTTAACACATTTGCATTTATCAACCAGACACTATACTATGTAAAGACTCAGAAAGAGTAGTTAATTATTTTCAAAGTATTTAGATAAAAGGGTCACACCTGATATCATGGTTTCCACTTGAGTGTTGATGTTGTCATTTATCTTGATGTAACATTTGTTGGTTTTGAAATTCACAAATGACTATTGAGCACCCTCATTCTAATCAACCGGAGCCATTGAAGTGGATGATTTAAATTGACTTACTTGAAGTTGATAATTACAAAGCACTACACACAATTGTTTAAAGGAAGTAAACTTAGAAAATAGAAGCCTATCTCTAATGTCTTTTTGTAAATTAGAAATAAAAATTCTTTGAACATCATGACCAGGCACTTGATAAGCAATTTGAGAATGCAAATGTTTATATCTACCAATTAAATTAGACACTTTTTCAATAAATCCTTGCTTACAATGAATCAAATTAGTCAAAGTAATTTTTGGACCAATATTATTTTGAAACTATTGAATGAAAGAATTAGCTATTTATTGAAATAAAGTAATAGAATAAGGAGACAAAAAACAATACCATTGCAAAGCTTTATCCCTAAAGGTTCTAGTAAACAATTTATCCATGTCTTTGGTCATGAGAAGAATCATTACACAAAGTTTGAAATGTCTTCACATGAGTCAAGGGATTACCTTTTCCATTATACAACTCCAATTGAGGGACTTCTAAATGTTTAGGAGGAACCTTACGCGTATAATGTCATCAGATAATAGGCTTGCTACATCAAATGTGGGAACATTGAACTTATATTGAGGAATGGAAGCCAATTGACGTTGTAAGGATGTAATAGTTTGGGATAAGTTATTGATGGTTACATCAATGTATGGATTAAAATTGGACACGTTGAATTATGATGAAGGAGTAACATTGTTGTATCTATGTGGAGTTTGAGAATAATGAGGTAGAACATTGCGGTATGTTGGTATGGGAGATGATGGGGATACAAATGGAAGACTCGCGAGAGGTATCTAAGAATATTGAGCTACACAATTTCCCCCATGACTAACATGTGTAGGATTAACATTTTTTGTGGAAGTAGCCATGATAGAAGATGTAAATACAGACACACTAGGCAAGGATGTAGGCATATGAATGTAACGATTGACTTGACTAGTTGGTTGCGGGTAAACAAGGACTTCAACACAATTTTTTATTGGCATGATATTAGTGTCAAAAATATGATCAACGCCATGCAACAAATAAACACCAATTTTATCATTTTGCACCATTCTTTTTAATCCTTCAAGCAAAGGGATTGCCTCACTTTCTGGGTATTGTTGACTCATCCATTATTGAATATTTTTAAATTCATTGTCAATATTCATGACTGGTCAATAATAACCCTAGTTAGTGATTCATCCACGTCATGAGAATTATTAGGACAATGGGGATAAAATATATTATTTGTTGGATTATAGGAAGCACCAACATTGTCATAGAACAAGTGATCCAACTCAAGCTCCATATCCTTAGTGGTTAAACCTTGGGAAGCCTTAAGTCTACAACTTCTCATAGGAATATTATGTTTCGGACAAATGGTAACAAAATTCATGCACAAAGGAGGGAAATTTGAATAAAAAATTCAAAATTATGATTGAGTAGTGTAATTTGTTATAATAATGATTGATTAACCAATTAATTAAGCAATTTGATTTGTGATTTTGAACAATAAATACCTTTAAATCATAACATAACATCTCATAATAACCAAATCTGAAAATATACTTGTAAAATTATGCAACCCACAAGTTAATTTTAGAATATTAAATTAGGGTCTTTGTGAATTTAACCTCTAAATTTATGAAATTCAATTGAAAATAAAAACTATGAGTGCAAATTTAAATTTTGAAATGCATACAAAGTTAGATCTAAGATAATAAATCAGAATTAAGCATTAAGGATGTTGGGCTCACCAAAATGTTAATTCTACACATATTAGTCATGGCAGCAATCATATTAATCAATATTCTTAATACCTCCTTCCATGAGTCTTCCATTTGTATCCCAATCATCTCTCATACCAACATACCACAATGTTCCACATCCTTATTCTCAAACTCCACTTACATACAACAATGTTACTCCTCCATCACAATCCATGTTGTAAAGCCCTAATTCCTAATTTCACAACACATACATTGAAAGAGGAATTAACCCAATAGATCTAGACTCAATCCTAATGGGAAAGGTCTAAGATTTTGATTTGATTCACTGGTTGGGATTGATTATCCTATTTCTTAGTTGAATTTGGAGTGTATTTTTGAAATTAATGCAAAACTATGAATAATTAAAGCAAACTGATAGAAACATTAAGCTACAGATTTCCCATGGAGCCACCAACTAAGATTTGTGCAAAAGAATATGTTTAGAACCTATTCTCATAATTTTGATCTAATTTTTTTGGACTAGGTAGCATAGATCCGCCTTGTTCCTCCGAATTTTCTACCATTGAAAGTTGAACTTGTTCCTCACTGTTGACACTATTGGAATTCCTAAGTACAAAACTTTTGCACCTATTTCCTGCACACAAAAAGAGAGGGAAAGAAGTTGGGAATAGAGGTTTTCCTTAGGTCAAACCTCGATTGAGGAATTAACCATGAAATTTAATTGATTAATGTAATGAAAGACTACAATGAAATACTTCCTTTTGAGGAAAAGGCTAAAAATGCTTGAAACAATAATGTGTACTTTGATGAAGTTTTGTTTGACCTTCACACTAATATTTTAGGGTTTCATGTAGGTTGTCTTCATAAAACATTGATCATGGATGCCATTTCAATAGTTGAACTCAACTTCATTGTTGCTCCAATGCTTGATGAATGACTAATTGATTGCTCACTTGAATGTAATTGAGATCTTGAATTTGATTAGGTGATCACTTAGCTTAGGATTTCAAATGAGAAGGGTAGACCTCTTTTTATACTTGTCTGCTTGAAAAATAAATTGAATTTCTAGAACAAGCCAACACAAGATCAAATTTACCACTCATTTGAGATTGTACAAAATTGACACTCTACTGGTTAGGTTTCATTATGTTGTCATTGATGGCAACATGTTTTTTGGTTTCAGCTTCATATGGTGTACTGGCAGGCACTTCACAAACTCTACACCGACACCAACACCGACAGGATAGAAGATTTCTTTAGTCACCAAGAATGTAGGTCGACATGGTACAGTAAAGAATATTGGTATTGGAGGCTGACACATCTTGGATCTGGCATCGAAAACTTGTTTTAATGCGTATTCATTTATGTTATATGATCAACATGTAATTTGATATTTTATATATCCTTGTAAGCCGACATAAGAGATAGATTTGTATAGGGTATATAGGGGAGATTGAATAAATCACTTTTGATAGGAATGAATGGATGGAAAAGGTTATGGATGTAATGTCATGTGAAATATATCAGAGAGACTATGTATGTGAGGAATTCATTAGAAGGGTTATTCTGGTACTAAGGTTTAGGGTTTTAACTGGAACAGACAAAGCTTAAACCAGAACTGTATTCTGGTATAGGAGATGCTAGACTAAGAAGTTAAACACTTCTTTGGATTGTTGTCTAGATTGTTATGTAGTCAGTGAGGCTCCTATTGTGATGATCAGCGTGCTCTAGGCTGTAAGCCTTCCTGCAAGTGCAGGCCCATCATATATTGTAATATCTCTTCATATGGCCAATGAATTGATATTGTGGGTCACAAATCCCACCGTGGTTTTTCCTCATTGAGGTTTTCCATGTATAAATCTATGTGTTATGGTTCTCATTTATGTGTTTGTCTTATTGGTTGCACTACTTCTTTCAATTCTTTTTATATCAGTATATCGGTTGGTGTATGTATGTTTTGTTAAGGCTAAAATCTTTTATTCCAGTATAACACTGATTCACCCCCCCCCCCCCCCATCTCAGTTTTATTGGTTTACAATAATTGGTATCAGAGCCTTGTGCCTTGGAGGAAGTTTAATAGCTTGAGGAAGATCCTGAAATTGGAATCATTGAATATGGCTTTGGAGAAGCAGCTTGAGATGGGACTTGAAGATTATGATGTTGAAAGATTGAAGAACTTAAAGCTACAAGATGAGTTGAATTTTGCTAAAGAATTTATTCTTGTCCTACAAGAGAGACTATCATATGTTCAAGGTACAAGGAAGGAACTTTTGCAAAATCGGGATGATGAAGAGAAAGATGTACTTAAGGAACAATGTCAGAAATTGAGTCAGGAGAACATGGTTATAAAGAATGAAATGCAAACTATGACTATGAGGTTGTCTAAGGATATTGAGGATAGAAAGAAAAAGGAAGAAAATTTTGTTGTATCCCTAAAGAACAAATTTGAAGAATGTGGTAGGTTAACTCATGGAATTGAAATATCAAGGTCTAATTTGGTATAATCCTGGAGAAATGAGCAAGAGATTGAGAGACAAATGGCACTACTAAGAGATTACTTAACTGCTGCAAGTGAGTACAAAGAAAAATTCAATATCAGCTCAGCACAACTTGATGAGTTACTGAAGAGACAGAGGCAAATTGGAGATTCCAGTGGACTTGGATTTGAGCAAGGACATAGTTTCGGTACTGCTAATGAAGATCAAAACCATAAGGCATCGGTAAGGCAATTCAATGCTTATAAATTCAATGGTAGATGTTTTGTTTTTAATAGATTTTGTCACATGGCTAGGCAATGTAGAAACTAAACAAATCAGAACCCTGATTCTGCTCCCAATAAATGTTCTAAATGCAATAAAATTGGTCATAAGACAGAAGATTGTAGAATGAATGTAAAATGATATGATTGTGGAAATTTTGGACATATGGTTAATCAATACAGGTCAAGAAATTTCACCGGTTTTAGCAAGGAAATTCAAAAGAACAATGTTACATGTTATGCATGTAATGAAGTTGGACATATTGCTAAGTTCTGCAGAAGCATAAATCCACCGATTGGCAATGGAGGATCAACTGATAAAGGAAAAGAGAAGGTTAGTGAAATGTCAAAAGATCATACTCAGAGATGGGTTAGGAAGACTGAAGGGAAATCATCAGATGGGAATGTCTCAATTACCTATCCGACAGAAGAGGTTGCTCCTGCACCGACAGTGAGCTCATCCAGTAACTAAGGCAGATGCCTTAGGGGTAAGCAAATTTCATGGAAGATGATGCATATGCCGCTGGAGGAGATTCTGGAAGATGTTCCAGATATTGGAGAGGATTATCTAGTATTGATATATTCAGAGTGAGATCCAGTATCATTCACCGACAGTCATTTATGTCAATAGAAAATTAGGATTTTCTCGATGGATAAAAGGTCGATTACACTTGATTATTATTCACCCAGCATTCAAAGTGATCTTAGAGAGATTCAGAGCAACTTAGTGCAATTAGAAGCTATTCAGAGGTGATCATATTTCATCTTGAACAATCACATCGGCATCTAGAAGGATTTGATAAGAGGTTTTAACCAACAGTGTTCTAAAGGTATTTTTCTTGAATCATAGAATCGAGATCATCTTCTATGCCTATTTTCATTACAAATCCAATTGTAGTTGAAGTTGAGGACCACCCCAGGCCAATTTTCAAATGGTATCCACATGTGGCTACCAAGGAAGATTCGGTTGGAGCATTTTCTTGCATCCCAGAGGGAGTGGTATATGTAGAAGATGTTAGGACCTATATTAATTGTCATATAGAGGACTTAGGCACTTCGGAGATCAAGGGGATGTATATGAATGAACTCATGGGAGAACCTAGTAAAATCAAACCGGCATATAAACACATTGAAGATCTAGGGTTCACTGATATTCTGGATATTCTAGAATTCAAGGATGAGATTGTCAGATATGTATTAAGAAGGGTACATGGGGAATTCATATGGCTGGACTGACCCTATAAAATCACTAAGGAAGCTATTTGGTCAATTACTAGTGTGTCATCTATAGGACAACATCTGGATAAGAAAGTATCAAATGACTTTGTAAGGAAGATCATCGACGCCACATTAGACAAGAGATCGATGAAGGTGAGCACCATCACCGACACCAATATCAAATTTGGAAGCGTGATTATAGGCTACAAGGTAAATCAATCTAACCGACTGAATTTAGTTTCCAGTTCATGTATTTTGGCCGCTTATAGAATGATGAGAGAAAATATCAAGTTTGATCTTTGTGACTGGATTCTTGAGGAGTTATTGATCAATTTAGGGAAGATTAAAGGTGAGAAGAAGGGCACCTTCCGGTATGGAAATCTATTAGTATGCTTAATGTTATACTTTTTAAATGATACCCCCAGTTCTGGAAGGAAGCAATGGGCTTTTGACATCCCGGTAGGAAGACACCTTAAGAAATCAATTGTTGCATTGGGAAGTCTTAGAGATGATAAGGTATGGGGTTAGCTCAAGGCTTTTCATAAATCTATGAGGTCTAGAATAAGGATACCTGAACAAATAGTAAAGAAATACTCTATCAACATTTGTTTCATGGTTAAGAAGGATGTGACTCTCATGGAGGCAGTCAAGCCTCGGAATATTTAGATAGAGGAAATGGGATATGAGGTGGATGCATTAATTTTGGATGCATATGCAAAAATTCTACTTGATGCATAAATAGATGAAATAGAAAAACCTTGTGGAACAACACAACAAAAGACTTTTGAGGTTGAAACTAAGTTCAACTGGAAGAAGAGGAAAAAACAAGAAGGTAAGGCAAACAAGTTTGTACATGAAGTTTATAAGGACATTAAGGCACTCATTGATTCTATCCCAGAGAAAGGGAGAAAGAGGAAGAATCTGGTAGTTCACATAGAACCTATGAATGCAGATTATGAGACTGGTGATGAGAAACCATTAGCTTTCAAAAGCGTTGTGAGGAAGAAACCGGAAGAATCTAAAGTGGAACCAAAGAAACAACTGGTTAGGAAGGTTACCATCAAATTACTGACACAGAAGCAAAAACCCAAGGCTAAACCATCAGCTGCATCAAGTACTACCAGAAGGAGGAAGAAGAGTGACATTGATTTGGCACTAGAGACTGAGCTATACAACATATTAGATGCTAGAAGGTTATCTACAGTGCAAGAAGACAAACACATTAAGATGTAAGAACTTTTAGCTATATGTGTTGCTATAACTCCAGATGAGATGGAGAAGATAATTGAGGCTGCAGATAGGAAAGTTTTCAACAACAAACATAGAATAACTAGCCTGATGTTAGGAAGGATGAATGAGATAATAAAGGAAACACATAAGGGTTAGATAAAAATTTTGGGAGAGCATAGAGGATTCTTCACTTCACCGGAGACAAAGACTGATAATGTAGATACATCAGTAGAAGGGAAAGGTAAAGGAATTATGGGTACTCCACCCTCAGTTTTGAAGAATATCAAGATAGTGGACATTGAACCACCGGTTAACACAAATGTACAGACAAATATAGAGACATCGATTGATGCAGAGATCATTGTATAGTATACTAACATTGAGGACACTTGTCCTCCGGATACTAATGTACAGGTTGAGGATACTGTTCCTAGAGAGGAACCGGTAGTTGCATAGACTGCACCAAGTGGCGAATCCACTGGTGCAAGTGAGGAGGTAATAAAGGATAAATCACTAGAGAAAACAGGGGAATCCGATAGGGAACCAGTTGCTGGTACAGACACCTAAAATTGTCACGTCTAATTAAATAAATATTTTTCTTTATTTAATTATTTAATCCTAATTCTTCTATTAATTAAATAAATCTTTATTTATTTAGTTAATTCATTTATCCTCTTCCAGCCTTTTTCCACATTTAGATAAATACTTTTATTTATTTAAATAGTCTTTTTCCTAAATTAAATAAATACTTTTATTTATTTAATTGATCCCATTTCCTTTATTAATTAAATAAATCTTTATTTATTTAATTAATTCATTAGCCTTTTCTACCCATGACACATGTCATTCATCTCTTAATTCCTACACTACCTACCCTCTCATTATTTTCGTATTTCCTCTACCTACCCTCTAATCTTAGCCAACCATCTATCTTTACACTTATTAATCTTATCCCTCCATTTCTTACAGTGTCTTCTATATAAGGAGATGCTTCCTTCATTATCAATCCTCCCAAGCATTCTAGCATTCGAACTTTCATATGTGATCAAGCCTACTTGCAACCACATTTTTGTTCTTTGTTGAGCTCTTGTGCACACATAAAATCTGAGAGCAAATATATCAAGCAAGATCAATGGAGATGAGAAGAATGGAGATTCAAACCCTATTAGACATGTGATGGTATCATCTTTGTGATTTTGTTGATTTACATTGTCTTAGGTAATCTTCATATGTTATGGTGGATCTTTGTTGTTGTTAGGCTAGGGTTTCATGGTTGAATTCATTTAGTCTTTCAATATTATTGTTTTTATTATCCACTTTCACCATAAATATTTTGGCACGCCCGGTGGGACATGGATTTTTATTAGATCTATGTTTTTTTTTTCAGGTTTTTCTAACCCTATATTGTTGTTTTGTAAAACAATTTTGAGAATAACCTTATGCAACTAGGGTTTTGGACACAAGATCAAGATCTGGGAGAGATTTGATCTGATCTCATAAACGGCTTGGAATTTTTGCACCAAATTTTGTTGGCAGGTTGAAGACAGTATTAAGAGCTCTCAATCCAAAATTTAGAATTTTTGGAGCAAATTTTCATTTTCTATGAATTTTCATAAAAAATTAATTTTGAGAGTAAATGAGAGAATTTTTTGGATTTTCTGATATTTTTGGAAATTTCTCAGATTTATACACAAGATCTGTTCTTTGTGATTTTAATTTTGATGCAAAATATTTCCTAAAAAATCGGATCTTTAAAACTTGGGGTTTTTCATTATTTTGATCATATCTCACAAACGGATTTGAATTTTGGCATAAAATTTTTGTTGTGAGTCAAGAACAGTATCAGACATGCTCAGTAAAAACATTAGATTTTTTGGAGTATATTTGAATTTTCTATGATTTTTTTAATGAATTTTCATAAAAAATCAATTTTGAGAGCAAATGAGTGAATTTGTTGGATTTTGTTACAGTTTTGGAAAGCTCTCAAAATTATACACAAGATCTATTCTTTGTGATTTTAATTTTGATGCAAATTTTTTTATAAAAAACGGATCTTTAAAAATTAGGGTTTTACATTATTTTGATCATATCTCACAAACTGCTTGGAATTTTTGTATGAATGTTTTTATGCAAGTTGGGAAGGCTATCAGGAATTTCTAGTAAAACATTCAAAGTTTTTGGATCAATTTTGCATTTTCTATGAATTTTGTATGATTTTTCATTAAAAAAAATGATTTTTGGAGCAAATTAGCAATTTTTTTGGATTTTCTTACATTTCTGGAAATGTCTTGAAATTCTACAGGTGGCCTATTTTTAATGATGCAAAATAACTCATGGAAAATCAGAAAATGTCTTGTCGAAGGCCCCTATTTCACAAAGTCTTTTGGATCTAAAATTCACCTAACTTGTTTGCTTGCAGGAAGGGGTAGTCATTTGAAACAACCCAAACTACTCACAAATCTTTGTTGCGGGATCTTGGCAAGGGTTTTCTTTTGATTTTCATTATGTGCCTTGTTTTCATAGATTAGCAAACACTTCAATTGGTGCACTAAAATTGAACCAGTGTCTTTTGTTTCTTGAGCAATAGGTTCTTTGTGTTTAATCTTTAGAGGCCCTACATCCTAGTGTGGTCATTAGGACTACTAGTAAGGAGGGAACAACCCAATTAGTAGCGAGGCAATACCCCCTCTTCCAAACCACTATAAATAATTGTATCCATGGTGAAAGCCATGGGTAACATGTGCTGATTAGTTCATACCGACACTATGTCTCCCCATAAACCTGTTTGATCAAATTTATTTGATCAATAGTCGGGCGTAAACCCTACTGGCTAGGAGCCTTTTGTATTTACAGAGCTAAAAGTGTTGCATGTATGGCCACATGATCAGATGCCCTTACTAGCACCTTTTTGTTTTAGAAAGTCAAAATCCTTCTAGTTGTTGGGGCGGTCAGACCTCTGGAGCGGCCCATACACATACGATTCTTTGTAGAGATACAAAGTTCGCCACATGGAGTTTTTGTGGGGACTGGTGCTTGCCTGCCCTGAAGAAGTGAGTGTCAAGGGTGGAGCTAGTAGGGTCAAGCATCTAAGTATATGCTTTGAATAGCGTAGCCTTGAGGGAAACCCCATGTGGGATCAACAACTATTGTCCTAGCCAACAATAGGAATTGTGCTTCTTTTTTTTAAACATTCAAGATCAAACATCAAAACATTGTGTCTTTTGTGTCTTCAAGTGTATGCAAAACATTTTTATATCAAACAACACAATTTTCTTTGAGTCATTTTTTAGTCCAAACACCTACAAACATTGAGTCCTCATCAACATTGTGTCCTCTTGTCACGAAAAAAAGTCAAAAATTCAGATTTGGTCACAACAACTTCACAAATTGGAAAAATTGCACTCAAATTCTGGAAACATGTCTGTGTTATCATAGCAAACTGCATTCACAAAATTCTCAGAAATGTGTTTGTGCAGTATCTAGTCACTCATGTGTTGGGTAACTGCATCTGTGAAGTATACAGGTACGTTTGTGTTTAGTATTGGGAAAATTTATAGTCCAGCAAACAAGAGCAATCAGTTTCAGAATTCTTGAGCTTCCTAGGTTATTTCTCTGGGTTTTCATCTAGAATTCAACCTATTTTTGGGTCTCACAAAGTTCATCATTGCTTTACACCTTGCATTACATTCACATTTGTCTAAACTTGAGCCACAAGGTCACTTGCTTGTCCTCGTCTTACTTTATCAATACAATACATACAACAACATTTTGCTAAGTGGTCCCTCATCAAGGTCTATCACCTTTGGGTCTCATTTGGTCTTACTTGGAGTCGAGGTCAACTTACCTCATCAAGAGATCTATCATCTCTTTGGAAGTCACACCTACTCTACTACATACATACCTAGTCTTAGACTTTGGACATTGCAAGTACACCTCATATTCATTTACATTCCACCCAACTCTTGGTCTTCCATACTCTTTCCATTTTCATCTAGTCTCAAATATCTTGGTCAAGACCTAATTCATGGTTGAAACCCATTCCCAAAAATCTAGGAGGGAAGCTAAAGAGGCTAAAGAGTCCACAAACATGGGTGGCTATGAATGAGTACAACAACAATATCTTTTTCAATTCTGATCATACCACATCACCTGACATGGACATCTATAGAAACATGCAAAATGTTCAGAACATGGATGATACAAACAACAATGATGCACAAAATGACAATGTTGACAATATTTTAGTACATTCAGCAGAGGTGGAGGAAACTATCATGGATCCTTATTTCAACAAGATGATACAAGAAATCATGAGAAGAGACAATATTTCTTACAAGTGATGGCACAAAGTGGAGCTAAAATACCTCATGATTTTGACATGTCCCAAATAGTGGAAAATCGACCTACTCAAGAAAGTAAACTCAACATGGATCAAAGGAGATCTAATAGTGGAGGTACTAGAGGACCAGGTTTCATGTCTGAGTCACCATCATCCTTGTTTCAAAAACCTGAGATCCCCAATACACATGGTCAAGCTTATGATACTCATGAAAGAACATCTCATGAACAACTCCATCTACACAGACCTTTATGGAAGTCTTATGCAAATAAATACACTCAATCGCATACCAATGCTAAGGACCAACCTCAAAATCAATTGGATATCCAGAGGCATACTCAAAATTTGGACTCAAGAAAGCCCCATGACAAATTTGGGGGCACTACACAAGAGAAAACTCATGACATGTCTGTAGAATATGATATGCATGGACAAAACAAATATTTCATTCCTCATTATAACTCTATACCAAGTGGTTCCTATATGCAGTATCATTATAGACCTCCTCCATATGAACATGTTTATGATCAATACCATCCATATATGCAGTATCCTCCTCCTCCACCCGATGGCTCAGGCATGGGATATGGTCCAAGAAGTCGGTCTCCACCCAAAAACAATTTGGAACAATAGATAAAGGACTTACAAAAGAAGATGGAGGACATCAATACACCAAAACCAGCTTACACAATGAGAGATATATGTCCCTATCCATTCGATAAAAGAATTCCAATGCCTCCATTTCCTACACATTTCGTAACACCAAATTTTGATAAGTACAGAGGCAAAGGGGACCCTAAGGCACATATAAGACAGTTTTTCACAGCTTGCATTGAGGTAGCAACAGATGAAACATACTTGATGAGATTGTTTCCACAAAGCTTAGGTGAACAAGCTATGGAATGGTTCTCCCAACTTCCACCTAGAATTACGTCATGGGGTGATCTAGCAAAAGCTTTCATACAACATTTATGATATAACATAGAGATAGATATATCAGTTACCACTTTGTGCAATACCAAACAGAAAGATGGGGAGTCATTTTCGGCATTCCTACAAAGATGGAGGAATTTAGCCAGTAGATGCTCTTGCGAAATTCCACAAAAATAAATGGTAGAGATGTTTACATAGAATGTCAACAGAGAAATTGGTTATGACTTGATGAAAGCTTGTTTGTCAAATTTCAAGGACATCGTTGAGAAAGGCTTAGCAACAAAGAAGGTCTTAATTGAGCAAGGAATTATGAAGATATTCAAAGAAAATAAAGAGGATTTTAAAGGAAAGGACAAGCCACGATTTTGGAACAAAAATAAGAACATAGTAAATGAAGGCATTGTTGATGCTAACACAGTAAGACCAAAAATCACTCTTTCAAGATCAACTTCTTCTACAAACAACCAATTAAATACCAAAGCAACTTCAAACCCATGAAGGAAATACACCCCATTGGGAGAACCACTTGAGTCAGCTTTTAGGAAGCTAGTGGCAAACAAGATAATAAAATTCCAGACAATCCTCCATATGAACCAAAAGTCAAACCAAATTGGTGGAATGATGATGAGTACTGCTAATATCACAAGAGCAAGGGACATAAAATAGGAAATTGTCATCACTTGAAGAACATTATATAGGATCTTATTGATAGAGGTGACATTAAGATCGAAGGACATACATCCAATCAAGAACATGAGATGTTTAAGGAACCATTCCTTGAACATGACAAAGGAAAAGCCAAAGCCAGAGACGAGAAAGCTAACTATACCAAAGTTTCCTATGATTATGATTCAACCGTTAACCACATTTCGATGGACAACTATGTTTCTATTATTATCATAAACGACAAAATGCCTAAAAGTTCTACTTAAAGAGCCAAAGTTGTCTTAAAAGGCATTGGAACTTCTTCTGACTCTACCTCTGAATGTAATGTCACAACTCATCGAGGTAAGGTCACCTTGCAAGGTGCTCCAACTAAAACCACCATTTTCTCAATGACCAAACCTGAGTATGACCTAGTAGAACAATTAGGGAACACGCCCACACTTATCTCAATCCTAGAACTATTGTGTATCTCTCCTTTGCATAAAGCCATACTTAACAAAGTCCTAAGAGAAACATTTATACCCACTGATCTGAATGTGGGCCAGTTTCAAGCCATGGTGGGATACCTTTCTGTTCCACATTCTCTTACATTCACCGAAGCTGACGATGCCTTTGTAAGACAACCACATAATGCACCTTTACACATTGAAGCCTTACTACATAAAAACCGAATAAAACAAGTCCTGATAGATGGAGGAGTAGGTCTAAACATTTGTATATTGAACACTATTAAACAATTGGGATATTCTGAAAAATCTATGAATTCTACACATGCAATCACCATTAAAGCATATGATGATCAAGAGTGCTCATCCAAGGGTATAATCACCTTACCTCTTAGAGTTGGACCAGTTACTAAGGATGTGGTTTGCCAAGTCCTTGATCTAGATCTCACATTAAAAATACTCTTGGGGTGCCCATGGATTCATGAAATGAGAGTTGTTCCCTCAACATATCACCGATGTATCAAGTTCCCACACAATGGAGTTGAAGTGAGCATCAAAACTTATCCAAACCCATTCATATATTGCAACAATCTACGACCTAGATCAGAAATAACAATCCCAGTCAATCGTGAGGTTGTTCCTTCATTAGCATATGTTGATCCTGAATCATTAAAACCTTCTACATCAAAGCAAGCAGATCTCAAACAAAAATTCAAGGTTAAAGACATGGGATGTGGTGAGTATATCTTTCATGTTGATCAACTCCCACTATCTTATAAGACATTTAGTCGACATGAACAACCTACAAACAATTTTCAATATCAAGGAATTCGATGTGAACCACCTAGTGTTGTGGCTACTAAGTCCGAATGCAAATATCCTCTAGTGGTGCAAGCATCTCTTGATATCAATAGTCCTAAGAGTGGTTCTAGCGAAGAATCTATTGAGAATATTGCCAGCCCTCTTGAGAACTCACATAGCTTTACCATTTCATTCACTCATTCCATTTCCACTCCTCTCCTAGACTTGGATCAAAAAGAATCAAAAAAGCCCTTACTAATTGGGGATCAAAAATCAAGCTTTGAAAAGAAAAATCTAAAAGTCAAAAATAAAGAGAAGTCCTTTAGTCCAAATCAAAATCAAAAGCTATTGGACTCTACAAAAATCAAAGTCAAGGATAAAAATACTATGAAATAAAAAGAGCAAGAGATGATCTCCCCTAATATCAAAATAACTGGGGGCAAAATTTATAAAATTTCAAGTCAAAAAGAATACTTGTTGATCCTAAGTCTCCATCATGCTATCCTACTTTCACTTATTTTCACAATCATAAGCCTTCATAACTCATCCACTTGTCTCACACACCATTCCCTTCTGGCGATACATCATGGACCTTTAATGGAGCTTCCTCGAGGGAATTTGTTGTCAGGGATGCCCAAACTTCTTTAGATCACATGCATATGGGCCTACGTAGTTCACACGCTAGTAATTCTATCTCAGTTCCTTTATCAAGGAAGACATACACTCGATCTACACATCATTCAGTCAAGGAACAATGCAGCTACAATCATAAGGTTAAGCCTCACACATTTGAGGTGGGTGACCTAATTCTCAAGGAAAATCCTAAAAATCAGCAAGACAGAGAGAAGAAAGGCAAGTTCGAACCAAATTGGCTTGGTCCTTATGTCATCACAATAGTCTACAGATCACGTGAATATCAGCTTTCAACACCAGAGGGAGAAACTTTGGAAGATCCTATCAACAACATGCACCTTTGCAGGTTTTACACATAGCTCTTCGAAATATCCTAATTCAAAAATACAAAAAATAAAAAATAAAAATCATAAAAATAAAAAAATCATTAATTGGTGAAAACCTAGCAAACAGGCGCCTTGTGACACAAAAAAAATATTTGAAAAATCAAAAAAGTAAAGAGAAATAAATTCGTCCAACTATGAAAACCACTTCGGTGGCGCCCTGGGCAAGTACCATGGTGAAAACCGGTTTACCGACGCCATGTGTAGAGACATTTCTCCTCCCTCCTTTAGGATTCAATATCATACTTCACTTTGCACACACTCATAGCCTATCCATCCTTAATAAACTTACCGATTCCCATCATAGCTTGTTATTGATCTACCTAAGATTGCTTAGCCATTCATAATAATCCCTCCTTTTCACCCCTTTCCATCCATAATAAATCAGCTCCTATATGTGGCTAAGGCAAATCTAAAGTCTATTGATGGGTGTGGAGCTAAGAGCATCACACGTTTCAAGGAGTACAATTTCTTCCAATTTTCTTCAGTCTATCCACACACAATCCACAATAAAGAAACACTTGCATCACAGATCCGCAATAAAGTTTCATCTTCTTTGCAATAAAGTATCAGTTTCATGGATTCGGTCAATTTCAGATGATATGTAAATAACAACAATGAGCTTCAATAAATCAACTCTTTCAACAAACTCAGACAATATTATGGTTCGGTGTTATCTATCCTTTTGTGAACGAAAACATTGTGACCACAATCAAATAGACTTATACAAGTGACAAGAGACACTAAACTTGAGGACTATAGTGGATGTTGGTGTCGAGTCTTGGTTTTCTTTTGATTTTATCTTTTGGTAACATGTCTTTTAGCTTTTTCGGGATGTCTCTTACTAGAGATTTTATCTCTAGGATGTCTTTGACTAGAAAGGCGAGGATGGGATATGTTCACCTATTGTTTTGTTGTCTGTGGATTGTCTCTTACTAATTCTATGACTTGTCCAAGGATATCAGGATGTTGTGAGTCTAGTATGAACTGGGGCATTCTTTGTTGGCAACTGTCTGATCTCCATGCAAACGGGTACAATGACTTTCTGGGTTGAACCTATATCTGGATTGTCATAACCTATTTGCCATAATAAATTTCAATAATGATAAAGCACAAGAAGCTATTTCACTTCCATATCTTCTACCTTCCATCCCCCTTTCTTTATTGACCTTCATTGTCCTTCTTGAGTCTGTGTAGCCCACTAACACATGATTGAGTATAATGACACGCCCAAAATATTTGCATTTCATGTAGTTTGCACCTATATTAACACATATTATCATTTCATACATACATATAGATATCACAATTGCATCACATCTTGCACACAACACATGTTAGCACATTTTACATTCTCATCATGTAAATAGTTATTTGCATTATCATATTCATCTGCATTTCATACATTGACATTTGCATATGCATAACATATTAAAAACATAAAATAACAAAAATATTGCATATATCTGCATCCCTATCATAAGCATCATAGATACATGTATCTCTTAAGCATCCATACATCATAGCATCATAAATTTTATCACATAGAAACATGCATCACATGGAGGCAACATCACATAGGTACATATGCATATAGCTGCCGCAAGGATGAATCATCTCATATATATATAAAAATCATAAGTGTCATGATACAATGATGTCAAAATACATATGGCTACATAATCACCTGAAGGTGTCTACATCATCATACAAAAATGGTATAAAAATTGATACATAGGGAGCCCTCTAAGGCTATGATGAACTCCCTTCCTCAAAGCCAGCTAGCCTCGATGGAGTCTGAGCCCTAGAAGTCCCCGCCCTAGGATCATCTCTCCTGCCCCCTCTATCTGGTGGTGGTGGAGGACCCATGACCCCACCACTAGACGCTTGCCTCCTATCTCTCCCTCAAGTGGTCATCATAGTCCACAATGGTCTCCGAAAGCTCCTAGCCCATTGATCTGGTGGCACAACTCCATAATACAAGTCTCTCCAGTAGGCTATCTCCTCCTTGCCCATAGAACATAGGCATAATCGGCCCCTTTATCCTCTGTTTCCTGCTTGCCTATTCTTAGTGTTGTCTCAGCCTCTGTGTAGCATTGAATAGCCTAATCCCTCTCTCACTCAGTGTCCCTCAGCTGTCTCCTAAGCCTAGCCCCATCCCCCTCCAGATCCTAGATCTCATTTGTTTGTCCCTGACAGATCTCTCTCAAGGATAGTAGCTCATCCTCCTCCTCTCCTCCCCCCCTCCCCCTATCCCTATGGATATCCCTATGGCTTCTTCTGTGGATGTCCCTATCCCTATCCCTATCCTTGTCCCTGTCCCTGTCCCTATCCCTATCTTGGAACCTGTGTTACTGGAACCTGTAAAGATAGTCCACCTCTACCTCTGACCACATGAGCCTGCCTCTCCCCTCTGCCCTCTCTCCTCTGAGCCACCCTCATCTACGTCACCGGCCTCTGCCTCCACCATCCCCACTATCATCTCCACCATCACCCTCTATCGACTCCCTTGGATCCGTCAGTCATGGAAATGGATGCTCTACCCAATATGCACTGTACTCCACATCCATTCATGCATCCTCCATATCTACTCAAATATCCCAAGGCATGGGAACCATCTCCAGCATCTGCGTCATTGCTTGATCATAAGACAATAATGAACCTAAATGAACCTGATCCCTCACTATCCATGCATACATCTCTGACCCCCATGGCATCCGTTGTATCCTGTCAAACTGCCTGCACACTCTATCAATCAACTACCGCTCAATAACATATAGTGTCCGCCTGATCAAATACCTAGTCCTGAACACATATGGCAGCTCCACTGCGTCATCCTCCCACTCCTCACAGTCTCGATAAGGCCTCCATACCACATTGTCTACCTCATTGATCACTTGGCACCAATACTCTAGCCTCCCAATCTATGGCTGGGAAGTAATCATATCATATAGATGCACATAACTATGCCCATTTCCCCTGCCTCTAACCAGAAGATGCTCATATGTCCATACCTACAGCAATGTCACTCCACACCCCAATCCTACTGATCCATGATATACAAACTAATGCAGCTCATAATACAAGTGTGCCAACAGACACGACCCCCATGCAAACCTAGTGTGCTCAGTCACCAATGTCTCTAGAGTCCTCCACCATCCCACAACCAACCCTCATGTTCCCTATCTGGATAGAGAAACCCATTGATCACTCCTTCCAGCACTGCCAGTAGCGCCAATCCTATACTTGTCATGGTGTCCCAAACCACATGTCCTACCCTTATCTCCAGTCCTGGATCCTGGAACACTCATCTCAATGCCTCCCGATCTCCCTCTCGATCATAGGGAACCAAATCCCCATCGATCGGTATCCGCAGTATCTTGTACACATCCTCTAAGGTGACTATCATCTCACCCATTGGCAAATGAAACAAGCATTTCTCTAAGTGCCATCTCTCAGCTAATGCAGTCAGCAATCCCATGTTTGCCCAAAACTTAGGCATATACATAATGTATCACAAGCCCATGGCCTCAACTGCTACTCTATCCTCCAATGTCAACTCTGGTCATAATCTCGAAGTCGAAGGGTATCTCTCTTGTGACTCCAACATAGGTAAGTCCTCCTACAATCAAGCAAATCAACTATGTCAATCCTAGTAGTACTCCATGTTCATCACAAAGTGCTACTTTTTATCCTAGTGCTTATATCTATCATATGGCACTCTATCCTAGTAGTACTCCCTTTCATCATAAAGTGTTGTTTTTTTATCCTAGTGCTTATATCTATCATATGACACTCTATCCTAGTGTTACTCCCTATTCATCACAAAGTGTTGCTTTTATCTTATCTTTTAGGGCACCTACTTGAGTGTATCCTCTTGAGTAGCTTATCTAATTGACAACGTATGTTCTGTCATAGAATTGTCAATTTCAGCCTAATCCAATTGACAACGTATGTTCCATCACATAATTGTCAATTTATATGGTACTACTTGTTCATCACAAAGTGCCTCACTCTATCATATCCTAGGGCCTCTGCTTGAGTGTATCCTCTTGAGTAGTTTCCTAATTGGCAACATATGTTCTATCACAGAATTGTCAATCCTAGCCCTACTTGCTATCCTAGTCTTCCCTAGAGGACTTTTTTGAGTGTATCCTCTCAGCAGCTTATCCAATCTATAGCGTATTTTATCACAGAACTCTCGATTTGACCTTGAAGACATTGAAGATGTGCCTAAAACACATAGATGTGCCTCTATTCTGCATAGACATTCCTAACCTACATAGACATGCCTGCATTTCACAAATGCACTCGCATTTGACATAGACCCTTTTACAGTCATAGACGTGGTTACACTCGACGCAGATGTGCCTTCTCATCTTTTGACCCGCTTGACATTTTTTGTGACATACCTAATGCGCATTTATTGCCCTACCTAACATGCATTTATGACAATAATTAATGCAACAAAGGTACAAGGAGGTTTTGTGGTACTCACTGGCTCTCTTGCATCTGTTGGCCTCTAATATCGGCGAACACGTTCAAATATGTGCACCAACGCCATCACTGTTGACTATTGACTGCTCTCTGCTCTCTCTGCACTCTGATCTCTTAGGTATGTGGATGACAATGAGGATGTTTTTCCCTCGTAGTCTATCTTATAGACTACCACAGCCCTAGTCTCCCGAGTCAATCTTCTTTATCCCATGACTCTGTCACTCTATCCTATCTTGTCAGTCCTTTCTAGCCTTTCTTTCTTATCAAGAGATGTTCTACGATCTTTTCAAACATTTTCATCCAATCTCTCGAGGGGGCATATCATTCCCGTCTTGTATCAGTTCATCTTATCTTCTTTGAAACAACACAGCAAGTTGCATTGTCTCAAAGAGGGGCAAAATGTAGACACCTAAGATTGTCATGTCTAATTAAATAAATATTTTTATTTATTTAATAAATTAAGCCTAATTCTTCTATTAATTAAATAAATCTGTATTTGTTTAATTAATTCATTTATCCTCTTCTAGCCTTTTTCCTCATTTAAATAAATACTTTTATTTATTTAAATAGTCATTTTCCTAAATTAAATAAATACTTGTATTTATTTAATTGATCCCATTTCCTCTATTAATTAAATAAATCTTTATTTATTTAATTAATTCATTAGCCTTTTCTACCCATGACACATGTCATTCATCTCTTAATTCCTACACTACCTACCCTCTCATTATTTTCTTATTTCCTCTACCTACCCTCTAATCCTAGCCGACCATCTATCTTGTACACCTCTTAATCTTATCCCTTCATTTCTTATAGTGTCTTCTATATAAGGAGATGTTTCCTTCATTATCAATCCTTCCAAGCATTCTAGCATTCGAACTTTCATATGCGATCAAGCCTACTTGCAACCACATTTTTGTTCTTTGTTGAGCTCTTGTGCACACATAAAATCCAAGAGCAAATATATCAAGCAAGATCAATGGAGATAGGAAGAATGGGGATTCAAACCCTATTAGACATGTGATGGTATCATCTTTGTGATTTTGTTGATTTACATTGTCTTAGGTAATCTTCATATGTTATGGTGGATCTTTGTTGTTGTTAGGCTAGGGTTTCGTGGTTGAATTCATTTAGTCTTTCAATATTATTGTTTCCATTATCCAATTTCACCATAAAAATTTTGGCACGCCCGGTGGGACATGGATTTTTATTAGATCTATGCTTGTTTTTTCAGGTTTTTCTAACCCTATATTGTTGTTTTGTAAAATAATTTTGAGAATAACCTTGTGCAGCTAGGGTTTTGGACATAAGATCAAGATCTGGGAGAGATTTGATCTGATCTCATAAATAACTAATAATTTTTGCACCAAATTTTGTTGACAAGTTGAAGACAGTATTAAGAGCTCTCAATCCAAAATTTAGAATTTTTGGATCACATTTGCATTTTCTATGATTTTTTTATGAATTTTCATGAAAAATTAATTTTGAGAGTAAATGAGAGAATTTTTTGGATTTTCTTATATTTTTGGAAATTTCTCAGATTTATACACAAGATCTGTTCTTTGTGATTTTAATTTTGATGCAAAATATTTCCTAAAAAATCGGATCTTCAAAACTTAGGGTTTTTCATTATTTTGATCAAATCTCACAAACGGCTTTGAATTTTGGCATCGAAGTTTTTTTCCAAGTCAAGAATAGTATCAGACATGCTAAGTAAAAACATCAAATTTTTTTGATTATATTTGAATTTTCTATGATTTTTTTATGAATTTTCATAAAACATTAATTTTGAGAGAAAATGAGCGAATTTGTCGGATTTTGTTACAATTTTGGAAAGCTCTCAAAATTATACACAGGATCTATTCTTTGTGATTTTAATTTTCATGCAAAATATTTCATAAAAAATTAGATCTTTAAAAATTAGGGTTTTGCATTATTTTGATCATATCTCACAAACTGCTTGGAATTTTTGTATGAATTTTTTTATGAAGGTTGGGAAGGCTATCAGGAGTTTCTAGTAAAACATTCAGAGTTTTTGGATCAATTTTGCATTTTCTATGAATTTTGTATGATTTTTCATAAAAAAAGATTTTTTGGAGCAAATTAGCAAAAAAATTTGATTTTCTTACATTTCTGGAAATGTCTTGAAATTCTATAGGTGGTCTATTGTTAATGATGCAAAAGAACTCATGGAAAATCAGATCTTTGAATCTATCAAAAATGGCTTGTCGAAGACCCCTATTTCACAGTCTTTTGGATCTAAAATTCACCTAACTTGTTTGCTTGCAGGAAGGGGTAGTCATTTGAAACAAAAGAACACATCTCTAAATATTTTTAATCATTACAGCAAATCTCTAACTGGCTAGCACTTGAAAAATTCACTTTGGCTAGGAGAGTCGCTTTTGATCAGATCATTGATAGAGAGAAGAAAAAGATTGAGGAGAAGTTAATTCTAATAGAAAATTCTTTGAAACAAGGTACTAACATATTCAGGGTATGTTGCAATACGAACATTCTTACAAAAAAAGTGGATGAAAAGACAAAAGAGGTACAAGACAAAATTGCTAGTATTGCTAACTCTTTTTATGGACTAGCTTCACTAACAACATCTATTGATGGACAAATATCTGCTCTTGAAAATGAAAGAGATAAGATCGTTTGGAGAGCCAGAAGTCTCAGAGGTTTGGTGAGTCCAAGATTCGATTCACTTGGTGTACATAAGAGGGAATTCATGGATATGCTTGGTAAGCCCATACCGATAGAAGTTAATGAGAAAGAAACACTTGCATATTTATTGAGTGGACTTGTATCTATCTCCAACACATTCAAAACTGACTGGGATATTTGTGTGGAGTTATTAGAGAAATCTTACCCAGAAATCTTGAAATTGGTCAAGCTCCGGTAAGACATTTTTGGAGGTGTTCAGTGTACAGTTCTTTGACATTCTTTTTATAATTTTTTGGGGCATTGATGTCAAAGGGGGAGTAGTATACATGTGAAAAGAATGAAGGGTTGCATACATTAGGGGGAGTTATAGATTTTTTGCAATTTTGGAGTATTGGAGCATTTTGCATATTCAGCTCAGGGAGAGCAGGGCGGGATGAAACCGACAGTTGAAACCATGACCATTTTTCACATGAGTGTTGCCATCAATGCCAAAGGGGGATATTGTTGGCAATTGACACTCTACTGGTTAGGTTTCATTATTTTGTCATTGATGGCAATATTTTTTTGGGATCTGACTTCATATGGTGTACCGACAGGCACTTCACAAACTCTACACTGGCACCGGCAGGATAGAAGATTTCTTTAGTCACCGGCAATGTAGACCAACATGGTATAGTAAAAAATATCAGTATTAGAGGCCGACACATCTTGGATTCAGCATCGACAACTTGTTTTAATGCTTATTCATTTATGTTATATGACCAACATGTAATATGATATTTTATATATCCTTGTAAGCTGACATAAGGCATAGATTTGTATAGGGTGTATAGGGGAGATTGATTAGATCACTTTTGATAGGAATGAATGGACGGACAAGGTTATGGATGTAATTTAATGCGAAATATATTGGAGAGACAATGTATGTGAGGAATTCATTGTGAGGGTCATTTTGGTACTGAGGTTTAGGGTTTTAACCGGAACAGGCATAGCTTAAACTGGAACTATATTCTGGCATAGGATATGCTATACTAAGCAGTTCAACACTTCTTTGGATTGTTGTCTAGATTGTTATGTAGTCAATGAGGCTCCTATTATGATGAACAGTGCGCTCTAGGCTATAAGCCTTCCTACAAGTGCAGGCCCATCATATATTATAATATCTCTTCATATGGCCAGTGAATTGATATTTTGGGTCATAAATCCCACCGTGGTTTTTCCTCATTGAGGTTTTCCACGTATAAATCTATGTGTTATGGTTCTCATTTATGTGTTTGTCTTATTGTTTGCACTACTTCTTTTAATTCTATTTATACTGGTATATTGGTTGGTGTATGTATGTTTTGTATCCATTGGTGTATGTATGTTTTGTATCGGCTGGTGTATGTATGTTTTGTTAAGGCTAAAATCTTTTATTCCGGTATAACACTAATTCACCCCCCCTCTCAGTGTTATTTGTTTCCAACAAAGATGATCGTTATGAGGTCCCAATTTAGGGCCTAGTTAGGAGGACTGAGGCGTAGTACACCCTAAACCTAATTTAAGACCAAGGCGTAGGCTTCCCTAGTCTAGAAAATTAGGGCTCCTGAATTGGGAGAGAAATGGACAAGTGATGAAATGTGAGTTTGGAATGGGGTGCGAGCAGAATTAGCATTGCAATCAGGCATCGAAAGTTAGAATGCCAAAGTGAGTCCTAGGCGAGGATGAAATTATAAGCGAGTATAATTTACAATGCTATAAATATAATAATAAAAAATATTTAATTTTTGTTTGTTTTGAAGATAGAATGAAGCTATTTTGACAATGAATAAATAATGGCAACAATATATGTTGTTTCTCTTTGACTTCCAAGCAATAGAAATAAGAAATGGACTATATTTTTTGTTACAATTTAGCTATCCCTTGTGCTTGTGCTTGTGAATGTTACTACTTATCAAATTGCCATTAGTTTTATATCCAAATTCATTCTATATACTCTAGTCATTTACTACTACTGAAATATTTAGTCAGTATGAACAGTCTAGTCGGTTACAGAAGGAAAACAGTCACAAAGCCCAGTATACATCAAGCTGTCTACCGAGTGTTATTTCATGTCTATCGAGCAGTAAAGATAATACACCGAGTTGATATACACCGAGTGAAATGTGTTACCAGATTCATTGAACCTGGACACACATATGAAAACGTGTTACAAGATCGAGGCACATAGAACCGTTATCGCATTGGAAATTGCACATATAGATTTTGTATAATTTTGAGGTCATCTAACCAATGAAATATTTTGCATGGTTATTCATTCGAGAAATCATGTTTGTAAGATCGAAGCAATGAATCAAATCACCGACATAAGAAATCTATTTATACAGCATGAATTTAGGGTTAGAGATATATGTGAATGAGAGAAATGTGTGTGCATATGTGTATGAAGCAAGACTTATGTGATACATGAGAAATCACAGAGTATTATGACTATTACAAAGACACAAAGGTCACCGAGAAGGTTTTTAGAGAACAGTCAAAGAACAGAGTAAACGGAAGGGTTTACCGAGTTACCTTATGAGTTACCGAGGTATGTTATAGGCAAGGTAATCTTATTTTGAGCACATAGAATCTGCTACAGCATTTCAGATGTAAAGTTGCAGATATTTGTAAAATCTTAGTGTAATATTTTGAAGTTGTAAGAGAAACCTTTAACAGGGTAAAAGACTCTAATCAAGTCTATAAATTGTAAATCCTCTAACCAGGTGCAACATTTATATAAAGTGTTGTAAAATCCTTTAGCAAGGTAGATCTAACAAATCTTGTTACTCCTAACAGGGTAAGCTATCAAAAATAGCTAAATATGTAGCTCTAACCGAGCACTCTTTATTATTGCAGTAGTGAAGTTGTGGGTGCCATCCCCACCGCAGTTTTTCTCTCTAACCAAGATATTCTGCGTAACCAAAATATATGTGTTATGGAGTGAATCATGTATGATTGTTACTTATTTGTTTTAGCTTTATGTTATGTTACAGCAGTTTTTGGTTTATGCATAACAGTAAAGATATTGTTGATAAAAGGATTTGAAGTACTGATTCACCCCTCCCCTCTCAGTACATTAGCTTTCCATATTGGGCCTAACAATTGGTATCAGAGCTTGAATCTTGAAAAAGGGTTTAACTGCCTAAAGAGAAAGATCTTATCAATGGAAGGCTGCAAACAATCTTGGAGGATTTTGTATCTACAAGAAGAATTGGATCATGTTAATCAAGTGATTGCAGACATGCAAAGGCAAATGTAAAAATCTCTGAAAGAGAGAAGAAGATTATCTGATGATTTGCAGGACTCTCAAGAGTTAGTGGAACAAATTGAGACATCATCTGAGAATAGTATGTCTGAAGAGACTGAAGAAATGATTGGACAATTGAAAGAAAAGAACAAAGCACTGGCTGATCAACTAAAAGCAATGAAAAGAGAACATGAACATTTTAGCACATAGATGACTGAAAATCTTGATGCATTGAGGACAACCGAGGACAAAGTAAGAGATCTAGAAAGATTGAAACAACAACTTGAAGCTTTAGTATCTGATAAGGATGATGAAATCATAAGGTTGATTGGGATTCAACAAAATCTATCAGATCAACTAGGTTATGCACATCATGAAGCAAATCTGAAAGATGATGAGAATCAAGCATTGAAACTTGAAGTATCAAGGTTGAGCAATGAACTTGAAACAGAGAAGAAATCCAATGAAACACTGAAGAAGAGTTATGAAGCATCAAAGATGTTGGATGAGCAACTGAATACAAGACGACCCTACAAAGAAGGAGGACTCAATTACAAAGGAAAAGACTCTACCGAGAAGGGAATCTGCACTACCGAGAGAGGAGAATCATCAAAGCAAGATGGAATCAAGAAGAAGCCTATTTGCAACTATTGTGGAAATCAAGGTCATACTGCCAACATGTGTCAAATCAGAAAAGGTAAGCAACCGAATGCCACTAAGACCAATGGTTATTGTTACAATTGCAATAAATATGGTCACACATCTAATCAATGTAGGACAAAGTCTATTAACAATTATCAGAAGGCAAAATTCAAAGGGTTTTGTAAAAACTACAATAGATATGGACATAGTACCAAGAAGTGTTGGTTTAAGCAAAAAAACCACATGTGGTCTGCACACCAAGCAAATACTAGAGGTTACCGAAATCACACAGATCCTTACCGACAATATTCTGCAGTACCATGGGATTACAATACAAGGATATGGTGTGAATGTTGTGGAAGATATGGACATATAAGTGCCAACTTCTTTATAAGGTTTGGAATGAACAACCGAAGATCATGGAGAAATCCTGGTATGGCATGTTTTCATTGTCACAAAGTTGGACACTTGGCTGGAGATTGCAGAGATCAACCTAGAGAAGACACTAAGGAAATAAAAGAGAAATTAAAGATGATTTGGAGAAAGAAGGAAATTGTGTCAAATAAAGAAAGAACCTTACCTACTGAGTTAGGTGCTCCCACTCCAAATTAATTGATAAAGGTATGAAGGGACTGCATTCTCACAAGGTTAAATCTTAAACAGTTCCTATTTTAGTATGTACTGAATTCAAAATCTGCATAGTAAGATATAGTAGTAAGTTTGAAATGCTATCAAAGTCTTTTGGAGCACTTTATAGGAAATCTGTCAAGTCGGTGAATTCAGGAAGCCTGTCAAGTCGGTATATGAAGGAAATTTGGTTACTCAGTTAAAGCGCAAAAAGGGAAAGAAAGTTAAGTAGAACCGAGTGCATTTAATGTCTTTGACCTAACTTGCACGGAGCCCGATAAGGTTTATTATGTACTTAAAGCATTCTTCGAGGTCATTTTCATTCACCAAGTTTTTGAGAAGTAGAGAAGAGTGAATCAAGGTGATCAAACCATCTTCAAAGAGAAATCTAAGGTATTTACATCGAATCTCATCGCATTGCTAAGTTGGTTTACCGAACTCATTAAGTTGTTATTATCTGCTGAATGTGAAGCGTCTGTCATTTGTTAAGTTCTCAAACCCTAAGGTTCCTGTGTCAATTTTTATCTGAAATCAAAATGGCACCTAAGATCCAAGACCCCATTGTTGTCAAGAATGTAGAGAAGCCCTCACTAAAATACTCTTTGACTCCCAAAATTGCATCTGAACCGGATGACAAAACTGCCTTTTCACTCATCCCGGATCAAGTCTTGTTAGTCGAGGATGTGAGATTCTTCACCAAATGTCGTGTTGAAGAACTCGGTCATGTTGAGATCAAAGATGCATATGATGAATTATGCACAGATGGTAAAATGGATAGCAAGTATGAGCACATCAAAATCAAGGGATTGACTGAAGCCCTAACCTATCCCCGTGTGTTCAAACCCCAGTGGGTCAAGTTTGTACTAAGCCGAGTTCATGATGATTTCATGTGGCTACAAGAGCAACCGTTTAAGATCACTAAAGAAATCATTCATCTGATCACCGGTTATCTTATCTATGATCATGCCCGAGCACAGAAAATGATATCACAGAAGGAATTCATCAATTTGACTGGAGTAGAATCTGATTGCAGAGGTCTGAAGTTGAACAATGTCATTGATCCTGAACTCAAATCTGCCATTAGAGTAATTGGTTACTATTTCTTCCAATCGGCTAGGGAAAATAGTGTACCCTGTGCAACTGTGGACTTAGCATACAAAATTGTTAAGAAAGGCATGAAAATTGACTTGTGTGAAGTATTGTTGAAGAACTTGTTTGAAAATCTGAACACAATCAGGAAGCCAAAGAAGAACGACTCGGCAAATACTCTAAAATTTGGATCACTACTTGTATGTATGTTTTTCTACTTTGAGAAGTTTTTTCCAACAGTCGGTAAAGTTGTTTGGGAACTACACCGACCAATCACCCATCAGATCAATGACTTCATCAAGAAGTTAGGTGATAACTTTAATGATATAATGGATGATTACTTCAGCAAGTTCCAAGAGAAAATCCATAACAGGTACCGAATTCCACCCCAGCTAGTAGAAAAATACAAAGATGAAATATGTTTTGAAGTCGACACCGATTACTGTTATGTGAATGTTGTGGAACCGAGGATTCAATCTTTGTCACCTATGGGTTACAAGATTGATTTTGATATCACACAACAGCAAATTGATGTATTTCTGACACTACCAGGGCATACTACCGAGCTGAGGTATGGAACCTATGAAGAGGTGAAAGAAAAAGTAAAGATGAGCATTGTAGTACCCAAAGCTACAGGGAAGGCATAAAAGATGATTAAGGAATTAACTGAGAAATTTGGAGAAGAGTCTTCCTCCACACCTGTCAAAGGCATTCTAGCCATCACCAAAGAGGAGACAGAAGCCCAAGAAGCAGCCATAACACTTAGCACCAAATTGCCTAAAGGAAAAGTGTTGAAGAGAAAGAAACAGGACACTTCAATGGCCCTACCGAGTCCTCCAACAAAGAGACCTAACACAAGGGCATTTGTTGCATCACCGAGTAAGAAACAAAAGACTGTTGTCGTTCCTAAGGTAACTAGAACTTACAAGAAATCTACTCAGAGACTCATTTTGCCAAAAGAGTCGAGTGATACCAAATCTGAAGATGCAAGTAAATTTCAGATTGTGAAAAGCAAGAAGGTAGATGTACATAGTGTAGAAATTTTTTGTAATAATCTAAAGGAATATGGTGGATTTGGTGGATTTAGATTTGTCAAATATGAATCCAGATCTACTAATGAAAAGAGGCAAATTGAAGAAGTTGTCATTTGCACACTTCTAAAATTCCAAGTGGTCCCATTAGAAGTATGTAATTCTATTCCTAAGGAATTATATGCACATATTGAAACCAAATGGCAATATGCCCTAGACTCGAAGAAACAAATCAGAGAAAGAAGTCTGATGCATCTCTTTCCTGATATGTCAGTTGATGAAATAAAAGAACATCTGACAAACAGCCAAACACAATTTACAGTAAAACAAAAGGCCTTGAAATTGATGAATGGCCTGTATATAGAAGTGGAGAAGGAAACAAAAGAGCAATGGAAGGACATCTTTCGAAGAAAGAATGCTAGTGAACAATATACAGTGGAAATAGTTGATGTCACCGACTAGCCTGATGTCACCGAGCAAGACCCTACTGACACCATTCAAATAGATGAAGATATCATGGATGTAGAGGCCCCTGAACAAGAAATGATAGAAGGCAATGCTTATGCAAAAATTGTCTCCAGTGAATCTGTTTTGGAACAAGTTCAGCCTTACCCACCGATCGATCAACCTGCTACAACCAAAGCTCCTCAGGATACAGATGAAGGCACCAAAGGTCAAAAGTCTACAGCAGAAGGTACTTCACAAGAACAAACCTCTCAAGCACCTAGCATGGAAAATGTTATGGCTGAAACACCAAGCACCAAGACACCGAAGGACACTACCGAGGCTAAAGAAACCGACCAAAGTGTTGTCTCTACTGAGCAACCTACCGAGGGTCCTCAAGCCTCTCAAGCTATTGCAGTGGTTCACCCGGTGAAAGGTAAAGAAAAGAAGTTGAAAAAGCATAGTTTCAAAATAGATTTATCAAAACTGATAGTGTTGCCCAATGTAGACATCTCCAAATTGAAAGGGCAAGCACTCACTGAATTCGGTGAACTGTACAAAGCAAAGGCCGAACGGGAGAAGCAACTGGCCATACAAAAGAACAATAAAGTACTTTAGACAGTAAAGACATTACTATCAAATATGCTACCTTCAGCTACAGTATCAACTGATGCAGCCATCCATATTCAATTGGATGAACTCCTAAATCAGATTGAGACATCTGGAGTAGATGCATCCGAATACTTGAGCAAACTAAAAGACAAGGAGGTAACTGCTAAAATGATAGAGGAAGTACAGAAATCCATTGTTGTTGGCAAGGTAAAACTTGTCAAATTTATTGTTGAGTTGTCCCCTCAACTCAAGCACATTCTTTCATTATTTCAAAAACTCTGCACATTTTTTTTATTCCTTAAGGACATTAAGAATAAAACAGAAGCAATTGAGAAAGAGATCACCGATATCTCAAATAAGTTGACCCCGAAGCCCAATTCAGTTCAGAATTTTTATACTAAGCTACAACAGCTCATGGTTCAACAATTGGAACTAAGGAATGAAGAACACAAGATCAGGATGGACATAATGACACTTCAAACATTATTCCTTCCTCGTCTTTCATCCGTTCAAGACCAACTCAACTGAGCCACTTACCTCTCTACTACACAAGAGGGAAGCACCTTAGATGGCTTAATTTCATTATTGGCTGATATTAAAGCACATAATTCTTTAATGGACAGTGTAAAGGATGCACTCTCTGTCACTCTCACTGGAGCCAAGACAAAGTACAAATCCATTTTTTATCAGTTGCCACCTCCAAATGGTAACTAAATTTTGATCTTTGTCAAAAAGGGGGAGTATATCATCAGAGTATATATAACATCAAAGTACACAGGGGGAGTGTATAGTATTCAAAGTATCAAACAACCGGAGTGTAGTATACAGGGGGAGTATACCGAGCAGAGAATGAGCAGAATAAGCAGAGTATCCAAGAGCAGTGAACCAAGAAGTGAACAGAGGAAAGAATAGTGATTATAGAGTATTGATCACCGAGCACACATAATCAGAGTCTTGTACAACATATTGATAAGGGGAGTATATTTGATTATACTATTTCATTGACTAATGTATATACTGTATTTTTAGTCAAATTTTGTAAAGAATACAGATTTTTGAGTAATGACTTTGAAAGTAGTTTTGTCAAACATCTCAACTAATGTCAAAAGGGGAGATTGTTACTACTTATCAAATTGCCATTAGTTTTATATCCAAAGTCATTCTATATACTCTATTCGGTTACAGAAGGAAAACAGTCACAAAGCCCAGTATACATCAAGCTGTCTACCGAGTGTTATTTCATGTCTACCGAGTAGTAAAGATAATACACCGAGTTGATATACACCGAGTGAAACGTGTTACCAGATTCATTGAACCTGGACACACACATGAAAACATGTTACAAGATTGAGGCACATAGAACCGTTATCGCATTGGAAATTGCACATATAGATTTTGTATAATTTTGAGGTCATCTAACCAATGAAATATTTTGCATGGTTATTCATTCGAGAAATCATGTTTGTAAGATCAAAGCAATGAATCAGATCACCGACATAAGAAATCTATTTATACAGCATGAATTTAGGGTTAGAGATATATGTGAATGGAGAAATGTGTGTGCATATGTGTATGAAGCAAGACTTATGTGATACATGAGAAATCACAGAGTATTATGACTATTACAGAGACACAGAGGTCATCGAGAAGGTTTTTAGAGAACAGTCAAAGAACAAAGTAAATAGAAGGGTTTACCAAGTTACTTTATGAGTTACCGAGGTATGCTATAGGCAAGGTAATCTTATTTTGAGCACATAGAATCTGCTACAGCATTTCAGATGTAAAGTTGCAGATATTTGTAAAATCTTATTGTAATATTTTGAAGTTGTAAGAGAAACCTTTAACAGGGTAAAAGACTCTAATCAAGTCTATAAATTGTAAATCCTCTAACCAGGTGCAGCATTTATATAAAGTGTTTTAAAATCCTTTAGCAAGGTAGATCTAACAGATCTTATTACTCCTAACAGGTTAAGCTATCAGAAATAGCTAAATATGTAGCTCTAACTGAGCACTCTTTATTATTGCAGTAGTGAAGTTGTGGGTGCCATCCCCACTGCAGTTTTTCTCTCTAACCAAGAGTTTCTGCGTAACCAAAATATATGTGTTATGGAGTGAATCATGTATGATTGTTACTTATTTGTTTTAGCTTTATGTTATGTTACAACAATTTTTGGTTTATGCATAACAGTAAAGATATTGTTGATAAAAGGATTTGAAGTACTGATTCACCCCTCCCCTCTCAGTACATTAGCTTTCCATATTGGGCCTAACAGTGAATGGCATCCTCCAAAGTAGTTGGTTTTAGTATATCGACAAAAAGATAAATTTTCTACTAGCAAGTTGGCTTAGAAAAATTCCTTGAATATCATGTCATAAAGCCTTTTTGTTTCATATTCTTGTAGGAAAAGAAGAAACCTTTATTGGTATAAACCTCAAACTTATAGTAGAATACATTAACAAATTGGTTCTAAGTAGTTAGTTTCAACCCCATTGCTCCCTTTTCATTATCATTGAGTCATTTATCATAGCCAAACCTTGGTCCTTAAAAATTCAAAGTGTTTAACTAATTTTTCTTTGGTTGTACTCCATAGGATTTAACCAAAATAAAAACACCAAAGACATATTGCTTTCTATAATAATCAAGGGCAAGAAACAAATTTCCCAGATATAAGCCTCAAACTTAGGGTGCTAACAAAATCATAAATAGGTTTCAAGTAGCTATTTTCAACCTCATCCCTATATTTTAACCATTGCTAAACCATAATTTATTATCAATCAAAGTTAGTTCCTTCAAATTGTAAAGTGGTGAAGTAAATATTTTGATAATCCTCTATAATATTTGATAGCAAAATCAAAACAAATTTGCCTGTTCAAGTCTATGGCTTAAGAACTACACTATGAAAATATGAATATTCTCTAATAACCTTATATTTTAGTATTTGATGGTACCAAATATTAGAGGTTAGCTAGCTATGCATATCATGAGTCAGAACTATGGTACTATCTCTGATTGTAAACGTGGTTGTAGCAATTCGAGTATATGCATTTAAATAAATACGCCAGTCTAAAAAAAACAATCAATGAATTTGTTTGATAAAACTTGAGTGGTATTATAATAATAAAAATAAAGTACATTTTAATTGGATTCGGGATATGTAACTGATGCAAGGATACTCCCCTATCTCACAACACACATGCAAATCACTTTTTTATGATTTGACTTAAATATGATTTCTCAAATCCATAATGGATCACCATTTCATAAGGGGGCACTTGAGACATTCACTTTGACAATGCGCAGAATAATGCAACGATTTATGAACAAGATTAGATGGGCTATGGATGGAAACTATTTTGCATTAGCAACTCAAAAATGCAAAGGAACAGAAATGAAAATTACAAGATTACGCTCCTTCTTTCTATTCAAATACTTTTGAAACTATAAGTACATTACAAATCTGATATATTACAATTCATGGCAGCCCCATTGGCATTAAAAACATCCTCAAAGCTGATATAAAATCAATCCACCTGCAAACAAGAACAAACAAGATAAACTATCTCCTTCCTCTCTAATTTATGCTACAAACTAGCTTTTCAAATACATAGCTATTTTGAATCATCGTCACATGACCATGCGTGCATCAAATAGACATATTCAATTTAATATGAATAAGAAAATAAGTAAGAGGAAACTAAAAAGTATTCATCCCACACTTGAGCTACAACTATACTCTAATCTTTGTCCTTCAACCTACAAAGTCAAAGTGAATCCTCCAACTCTTGTCTTGAATTTTAAAAAATGTGATGTCATTAGTAACCCCCCTATGGTTACCACAACCCATTATTGGCTTGCCATAAAATCACCACTAATACATTTGGTCTAGATTTCCGCTAGAGGTTTCCAACGGAGAAGGTATATTGTGACCAAATTTATTTATTTTTTGAAAAAATGCCCACGTTCGTTGGAATTCCGACGGTAATTTCACATTTGTTTTCGACGGAGAAGGCATTAGTAATGAAATTTGGTTTTTTTTCAAAAAAAGTGCTCGCATTCGTCGAAATTCCGACGACAAGGGGCATTACTAAAAAAAAGAAAAAAAGGGGGCAAGTCATTTGTGCATTGCAATCACGCGCAGGCGTTCGCATCGACTTCAACCCCTGACAAGATCAAACCCACGTCGAAGTCATTTGTACATTGCAATCCCGCACAGGAGGTAGATTCTTCACCTTAATTTTGGATTTGAAATCCCATGTAGGTCTTCATAAGATGTTCTTTTGAGTTTGATGGTGCAGGCATAAAAAAGGCGATAAACAATAATGCATTAGAAGTGAGGATTTTGTATGTTGTTGTTGTTGCCCAAAATTCCATGCTTGGTATCACCTTCTAACTTATAAATGGATTTAAGCTCAGAAAAATTAGCACATTGGCAAGCAAAAGGAGCATGGCTCTCATACAATGGGTCTATGAGTGACCCGATAAAATTTTATAGAAAATTTGAAAATTTGAGGATCACATCTTTCACACTTACAATTTTAAGACGTAAAATGATGGATGCCAAATGATTCCAAGGCAAGTTTGTTCCCTTCAATAATAAATTTGGCCAGCCTAGCAAGTGCTTTAAAGCTTATCAATGAGGTATCTAAGGATTTTAATTAAATATCAGGGAGACTACACAATTTTTTACGTCTTCACCTATGAACCCTTACTCGACATGAATGTTGGATTTTAGTGAACAATAGAGGTCAACCATAGACTCTAAATATGGTCTCATTAGGTTTCATACATTCTAGGAGGAAGTTATTTGATAAGGATTGGTCCATTATTTGGTCTAAGTTCGTCATATTGTTGCTAAATGTTTTCATCAAAGCAATGAAGAGGATCCTCTAGGTCCAATGAAGAAGGATTAAGGATGTTCATTCCAAAAAGAATCTTCATGAATTTATTATAATGTGTAATTGAGGTACTCATGATCTATAGGAATTGTATTTCACTAGGTAGTTTTGCTAACTCAACAATGCAAACCCACTCATCAAGCTTAGGTTGTTCCAAAGTGGCTTTTCAAGGAGGGAATTAAGTTATGAAATGCTGTAGAGATTTGGAAGAGATGCCATGTTTGGTTTCATCTTGAGATCATCCTTTGGTAGTAATCAGTGATTAGTGGCTTCTTCAAGTGAGGATAGAGATTTAGATGTTTGGAATACAAACTTGGGTAAGTGGGTGTCCTTAATTTTCCTAAGGGAATATATAAGCATGCATTCAGTAGCCCACAATGATGCGATTAATAGCACATCGCATGCCAAAAAGTATTAACCACATTTTCATCATGGAAGATATCATTAGAGTAAAATAACACACTATAACATTAGCGATTAATTATTGAGGGTGGTTGTAATTTCTAGGTGGGCAATAGCTAGGCGGGTGGATTCATATTTGCTCTAGGTCAATGGGTTTGTTTGGCCTTTAAGAATTTCCAATCTCTTATAAATCTTGGTGTCGAGGTCACAATTTGTAATTAACATATAGCATAAAGTGAGTCTATATGACCCTCAAACCATTTTCTTACTGTCTTGGGTTACCCTAGTTTAGGGTATTGGCAGTTTTTACTAAATCTTCTCTAACTTTTTCAAAAATGAATGAAAATGCATGAAACCCTGAAACTTAGACATCAATATCCCTGAAACTTGATAATTTCAAGGGGCATCAAGATATTTAAAGAGTTGTTCATGTACTATGATACTAAATAGCCTTCCTTTCTTGTTTAGATTGGTATCATTTTTGTATCCTTACCTTTATAGTCTCAGTAGTAAAAGGCATGAGGACAGTCTGATATCTCTATGTATTAGATAGTAAAAGGCAGTAAGAGTGAATAATTTGGTCGCAAGACCAAGAGATTGGTATTTTGAAGTGGTTGATGATAGAGAGAGGGGTGAGGGAACCCTATGCAACCTTCAGAAGGGTTTGTGGATCAAAACCAAATGAAATAGATTAAATTTCTATGACTGTCCTAAGGGTATTAATTGTCACAGTCATAGTTTTACTAGTGATATTGTTTTTGTTTTGACAGAGTTGTGTTTGTAAACCCAAGTGTGGACATGTAATGGAGTCATGATATATCTTAAGACCACATCAATACTTAACAACAACATAGTGTGTAGGCACCTAAAATAATTGTGCTTTGCTGGTATATTTTGAAGAATTAATGGAAATGAAGTTCATAGTTTGCAACGGTATTGGTAGTCTTTTTTGATTGCTTGGTATTCTTCTATTTCTTTCATTTTCTTTAGTCCTGAATTAATATTTACATTTATGAAACATCTTCTTTGTTATAATAAATTTGTGCATCTTTTGTGGTGATTGAGGTTAATAATGAACATGTGAATTAATAGTAGTATTTGTTCTAGAGCTTTCCTTGGTCTCATTTTCATGTTAGAATTGGCAATTTTGGCATGATAAATTATTTACATACAAGGTTATTTCTAGATTTTGTTGATAATGTGGGTTTAGGTAATACTGATGATTCATTTTCTCATAGCCTTGTTCTATCTTTTGTAATTTATTTTAACCTTTTATCTTAGGCAGATTGAGAAACCGACATTTCAACTTGATTAGTGACATTTTCCCCTTAAACAAACTGGCAACATGAACACTTTGTTATCCTGTATCATTGTTATCTTGGGAGCTCTGGAATACCTTTAGTTTCTACTATTTTATAAGAGAGATTAAGTGGTGATACTTAGTCTATGTTGAGTGTGTCAAAAGACCCATCAACAAAATTGGCTCTAGAGGGAGGGAAGGAACAAGCTAGAGCGTATGTCATTGTTCTCTCTTGAGAAGTTCAAGAGGGTTATAATATTAACTCCCAACAAAGGAAAATTATTAGAGATTGGAAACATCACTAGATCCAAAGGAAATAAAGGAAAATGATAGCCCCATATTCATCTTCACAATCAACATCCATTGTCCAACCAACATTCCAATTTATCATGGTCCCTTTGGTGAATAAAACCGTAGTTATCTTAGTTGTCCAAACAACATGAGCACTTAGCTATCTTGCATCATTGTGACACAACAAAGAGACCTTGGGAGCTCTCAAATACCTTCAGTTTCTACCTCTTTCATATTAGTTTTCCCAAGCCTAGAAGCCAATTAAGGTAATGATTATAATGACAAAAGTTCAAAATTTGTCTTGCAAAGTCCTAAGATGGGACTCAAATGATGACAAGATTAGGACTATGATAGATAGCCACAAATTGATAACTCAAGAAAGGTATGGATTCCTAGGAAATGATAAATTCTAAAGGTAAGCTAACTTAACTCAAGGGATTGAGATGGTATCCTACCATGAAAGATAAGAAAAAGACTACCTAGTGATATGAAAGTTGATGCAAGATAGTAAGGACAACAAGGAAATTTATTTTGAACTTTGACAAGAATGAATCTTTGGGTGGAAGTTTAAATAGATTAATAGTGAAAAGGCATGGTGATGCAGAGAATTCAATAAACTCAACCAACTAGGGAGATATTTCACCCAACTCACCTATTCAATTAGGTGTCAACCCTTCACTGACTCACAAGACCCCTCACAAGGCCACAGGTTACTCAAAAGGATTCAATACCCCAAAAAACACCCATACTCACCAACCCTCACCCAACCATTGAATCACACTCAAATAGGAAAAATAAAAATGTCTAAGTCACAATCCAACTCTCCAACATTCAATCACCACCAACACCCTCAACCCTTATTCACACAAATCCTCCTTCAACTGGGTCTTCTAATCCCCCCTAGTACTCAACTCACAAAATGTATTAGATATCCAAAAACCAATGTACTTTTAGACACTCTTACAAGGACCACTCAACATAGACCACCATGGGTCTTTACCATCCCAACCGCCCAAAGGTCAAAGGAAGATTCACTGCTGCAACACTCACTTTTTGTGACAATCTCAAGCACTTAGGATAGTCACTCCTTTCATGGCCATTCTTCTTCATAACACTATCTAAAATTAATTATTATGATAGTGTACCTCCTTAAACCTTCAACCAACACCAAACTAAATACAAAAATCATTCCCAATCTCACTAATGGACTAACTCAGCTCACTGTCAAATTGTGATAGTCAATGCAAGGTTTAGGACAGTCATACACCCTCATGGATTGATGGGCTATTTTGGTCACCAAACACTTGGGTTATGTTTATAAATCCCTCACAAATTCCCAAATACATTAACAAGACCATTCAAGGACCCTTGAGTCAATTACACCATCCAAACTCCATGCATACACTGTGTTCTCAGATTAAGACACAAAAATCAACACCTTCCACATATTTACACGTGCCAAAATGCTCATGAGACCCTGAAATGATTAAGAAAAAAAAATAAATGATTTTATGGGTCATCCCATGCCTTTAAATGTATTTATCAACATGTAAATGAGCCCTAATGCATTTTAGTTTGCCTCGGGTTACCCTAGACTAGGTTTTTGACAATTTTCACCAATTTGGCTATAACTTTTGCAATACATAACGAAAAAAGATGAAACCAAAGGGAGATTGAAGAGGATTGACCCCTATAACACATTAAATATATTTTTAAAGAAAAATAACATGATAAGAAATGTCAAACTCCAATATAGCAGTTTGCAATGTTAAAGAACTCATAACTTGCAGGGTAAAACTGAGATATTCATTAATTGTGCTTAGTTACAATGCTCAACCAACCCTTGGTCATGGAGAGTACCTTATTAAACAACTAAAAATCCTCCCTAAATAGTTACAACTACCTTTTAAACTTTTCTCAACAAACTAACACCTAATTGCTCATAAAATGCACAAAACGTTGCTTTAACAATGTTGAAAATATTAGCAACTTTGTCAAAAATTGTTCCTAGACTCAACCTAAGACCACTATGACTCAAAAATGATATAATTAGGTTAAAATAGGTCTATAATACCTTTAAATATCATTAAACATCACATTGGACCCATTGAGACATATTTGCAACATAGTGACAATTTTTACAATATTGATCATCATGACCCCCACTAGGACTCAATACACCATCTAATGGTCTTAATGACATTTATTACATAAAATATGCTCTTCTAAGACCTTATTAATAACCAAACTCAAAAACCTTGACCTATTACTAAATTTGCTTCATGGTGGCCATCTTGTGCTAGGTGCTCTTGCCCAAAAGGATGATATGATACGGAGAGAAATATGAGGGGGGAGTGGTAGGAAATGTTAAGGGTAGCTGCTACGTGGAGAAAGAGGAGGGAATGAGATGTGTGGGGAAAGGTGGACATAAGGGATATAAATTATGGAAGAAGGAGATACATGGGGGGAAAGAGATTTAGGATGTGGGAGGTAGAAGGGATTGGAGTTAGGATATATTGGGGAATAAAGTGGAGTGAGAGGTATAAGGGGGTAATGAAAGGGTAAAGGGGATGTAGGTTATAATGCGAGTTATAAGGGGCAAGAAAAAAGGTTAAGTGGGTAGGGTGGTAGGTTAGTATAGGGATAGGATATGGGTAGGGTAGGATGGGGGTAGGTGATAAGATGGAAAGGGTAGGTTAATAGGTGTGTGGTAGAGGCAAGCTTAGGGAAATAAAGGAAGTAATACTTATGGGATGTGGGTTAGAATAGGTGATTTTAGGGGAATAAAGGGGTAAAGGGGTAGGTAGTGTGGAGGGGAGTGTGAGATATAAGGTATGAGGGGAAGGGAGATGCTAGGATAGAATAGGGGTAGGGGTAAGGTGGAAAGGAAGTTAGTGGAGGGAGATGAGGGTGTAAGATGGAAGGGTAGGTTTAAGTTAAGATGTGAAGGAGGTTAAGGCATGGGGTATGAAAGGTGCATGGAGGATAGAGGATAGGAAGGTAGGTGAGTTAGAAGGTATGGTAAATGGAAGTGAAGAGTTTTAGGAGAGGTGGAAATGGGAGGAAATGGAAATGGGAGTGATTGGGTTTGGGCACCCACTGACAGGATCGATAGAAGTGAAAGGGATTATGCCTTGGCTGGGCAAAGGGAATGTTAAACCTCACTAAAATTTCAAAGAGAAAGACTTGGCTAGCTCCTGAGCAACTACAAAAAATAGGTTAACAACAAAGACTCGACAACAACCAACTAAGCTAAGACAACTAACCTAGAAAATGAAAAAGTGGGGGTCCCCATTTGCAATGGGCCGATGTGTGAATACATCACAATGGGATGTCACTCTTTCCACTTACCTTTCTTTTTGTGAATATGCATAACACTATTTTGGAAATGATAATATAGATCCTAATCCATTAAAAAATAATTATAATGGTAAAATTAATAGACCTATTGTAGGGTCCTCCAAGCCTAGGGTAAGGAGTTTGAAGCGTAGATGCATTGATTTGGCCTTGTGGCCATCAATGAGTGTTGACCCAATAGGAGATGTCTTGAGACTGACAATTTTGGAAGTGTGGCATTGTTGAGAGCCAACACTTAGGTGTGAACCCTATCTTCACAAATTATGATCAGTTGCCATGAAACTTGACCCTATCCTCATGGTGTTAGCTCAATTCATATTAGTTTTCCCAAGCCTAGAAGCCAAGTAATGCATCCAAGGGTGTCTAGAAGAATGAGGTGTATGATCATTGACTTTTTATGTTGAAACCATTATACATGCCCCTCCATTGAGGGTATTGAGGAAGACTGGGAATAGTGTGTTTTGGTGAAGAAACGTGATGTGAGAAGTTTGATGCAGAGGCAAGGGTAGAACTCAGTATTTCATATTAGGACAGCAACCACATTGATTAGGCAAGTCAAATAAGGTCTCTCTAATGTTTAGGATACACAAGGGCAACATTAGTCATGTAAGTATGCATGATCATGGGAATGGATAGTTACTTTTATTTTAGACTAACTTGGGTCTATGACTCTCAATGGTGTTCATCCCAAAAGTATATGTAATACAATTCACTTGCACCGAAGGTGTGACTAAGAATTTTGTCTTACTTGTCACCATACTCTCGATGACTTCACAACATTGATAATGAATTCACATTAGACACTCATGAATTACCCCAATTATACATTAGTCAACTTAAGATATGATACAAGGATTGCATACCACAAAGCCATTAGCATATCACTTGCTCTAAATCACCACAAAGCCATTAGATATGTTTTGAGATGAAAAAGAAGAGTTAAATGGTTTTGGTTCAATTTGCATAATTTCTATGTTCAAGTAATTTAATTTGGTATATTATACTGAAACGTGGTTTCACAACTAACATTTCAACTTCTATATAACTAGTTCTATAGCCCAATTTTTTTGCCTATGAAGAAAGACCATGTTAGACAATATCAGCAAACAACAAAATAAGGAGACAATTGCTAGATTGTGGTCTAACTTGAAAAGAAAAGGTGATGGAAAATGTTATTGTCCCTGCAAAATTTGTAAGGGGTTAAATACTAGAAGACTTCTAATCAAAACAACTAAGAAACATTGTAGGTTGCATGGTCACATTGAAGGTGGACATGATTATCATCCATTCGTAAGTTTTTCATTATATCATTTTAATAATTTATATACATAAGAAATCACTTGATGATGAGATTATGATCGTGGTTTATTTATTTTTATCAATTTTATATAGGTCAAGCACCCCAAAGCACGTGATATGGATCAACACAACCCAGAGAATATAGTTTTTGAAGTGGAGGAACATGGAGGTGTGAATATTGAAGTTGAAGATAATGATCCCATGAAAGATGATGATCATGAGCCACAAAACAAAATTGAAGATGATGGTACAAATACATTGATCCATGACACATTTAGTACTAGCACAGCTGATCGTGATGATGAAGATGACCTTGATGTTGTTCATGATGTCCCTCTACTTGAGAAGGCATCTGAGGCCCTTTACAAAGGCTCCCAGACAACTCTTCTCTTCGTTGTATTGTTGTTGGTGAACTTGAAGGTTATGAATGGTTTATCCAACATAAGAATCTCACGTATGCTAAGGTATGTCATAAATGTCATTATAGTTAATAAATGGTAAATCATGTACCATTAATATTCTTTATATTAACAAACTATATTTTTTTGTTGTAGATTGATAGGTGAGTTTTTGTTACCACCATCAAATATTCTACCTCACTCATACCGAGAATTATCTGCCATTATGAAAGATATTGGAATGGAGTATCAAGAAATAGATGATTCTCCCAATGATCATATTTTATATCACAAACAACATGAATTTTGAACTGAATGCCCTGAATGACATATCAGTAGATATCAAATAGATCAAATAACAAAAAGGGTTCCTCGCAAGGTTCTTCGTTATATTCCTATTATTCCACATATGCAACGATTATTCAAGTGCACTAGCTTGGCATAATTTATGGATTACCATGCATGCAATAGAAGTCAAGATGACATTATTCAAATGCCTGTGGATGGTTTAGCATTTATGGACATAGAGGAAAAGTGGCCACACTGTAAAGAAGAACCTCGTAATCTCAGGCTTTCATTGGCAGCGGATGGTGTCAATCCATTTGGAGAGCTGAGATCTGTTTACTCAGTGTGGCCTATTTTTGTTATCAACAATAACATTCCTCCATGGATGTCAATAAAGAGGGAGCACATAATGTTGGCAATGATTGTTCCAGGTATTTTATCATTTAATAGTCATCTACATTTATTTATAAATATTGCAGTAAAATGGTCATAATAATTATGTAATGTTTTTGTTCATTCGATTAGGTAAGTACTAAGTTAAAGATATGAATGTATATATTGAGCCTCTTATCAATGAGCTGCTAGAGTTATGGAATGGTGTCACTATGTATGACATCTCTAGAACAATAGGACAAAGAAAATTTCAATTACATGCGATGCTTGTATGGACAATATAGGATGCCCCAGGGCTAACACATTTTTGTGGTATGTTATAGTGTTCAAGTTACGCATGATAATTATAATTAAAAAAATTAACATATTTAATCCAATTATATATTATGTTGAAGGTCTTCAAACAAAGGAAAAATTTGCATGTCCAGTTTGTGGTCCAAAGATGAAATCTCATCATTCAAAAAGTTTAGGAAAGTAGGTGTTTGATGAGTATAGGCACTTTCTCCACAAAAATCATAAGTATCAAAATACTGAAAAATATATTTTCAATGGGAAAGAAGAGAATACATCAAAGCCATGAAGAATGACACCTCACCTGTAGAAGTTGGAATATAATAGAATTAATTGTCAAGGTAATGCCATTCCATCTAATGGTTTATGTCATAAAACATCTTTTCTATTGTGTTTTGTTTACTGATAATGTGATTGATGATCGTGAAGGTCGTCAAGGCATAAATGACCACCTTCCTAAGGGACTAAAAAGTTATCCCTGACAATTTAGTAGGTTGCCCTACTACGAGCAGTTACAAATTGTGCATTTGTTTGATACTATGCATATTGGAAAGAATATAACAGAGACATTATGGAAAATATTGGATGGAAGGCATCACAAAGAAAAAATTGTCAAAATTTGTAGTGACATTCAGGAAAGCAATCATGCAATGAAAAATGTCATTCAATCAAATAGCCATGGAGACCAGATTAATATAAGTGACCTTCCTTGGTTATTAATGGACGAGCAAAGAAATGCTATAAAAGAAGTCATACGAAAAATTCGATTTCCCACAAGATTTGCTGCGAACATAAACAATCTCATATCAAAGAAAAGTGAATTTGGGCCAGGGATGAAAACGCATGATTGACATACCTTCATTAAGGTAATTCATGTTCTTGTGTTTTTACTATATATTTGTATATTGTGCATGTACTTTTCATTGTATTATGTTAGAAAAAAATGAAAAGATAATTTTATAATTGTTGCAGTACGTTCTACCTCTATCTCTCCCAGATGACTTCAACAATAATGTCAAGCAAGTCATATATGATCTTAGAAAATACATAAGGTAAGTAGTGATATTTGTTCAGTTCGTTGTATAGATATTATATTTGCGATTTGTTTTACTTGTTATGTAATATATTTTTTTGCGTCTTGAATATCTTGTAGTGGTTGTCATGTAAAGAAATCCATAAAGAAGATATAAAATATTGGAAGAGAAAAATTCCTCATCTAATGTGTGAAATGCAAAATTGTCTACCTTCATGTTTTTTCAATGCACAAGAACACTACCTCATACACCAAGTTGAGGAGATTGAATTTTGTGGACTTGTACACACTAGGTCAATGTGGATGGTTGAGAGGCACTTGAAATTTTTGAAGGCTTTGGTTCGACAAAGAGCACATCCTGAGGGTTCTATGGTGGAGGGATATATGGTATACTAGACTATGGTATACATTTATGAATATCTTCCTAAGTTTGCAGCAAATATCCACATGGATCGCATTCGGGATCCCAACCCCATTAACAAATTTAAAGGGGAGTACTTGACGGGGAAAAGTAGATTGAGGAAAGTGAGAGGTAATTATAAGATGTTATTGTAGTTAATCAATTCTTAATCTTCAAAATAAATCTGTTGTAAGATGTCTATTTATTTTTTGTACAGTTGGTCAAGAGTGGGATGCACTACATTTTTATATTACAAACAATCTTGATTGGATGACAGTATGGATTGAATGTTGTCAACATTTTGATCGTACATTAACATGGTAAGGTGTGGCTTCATTGGTTAAAGAAGCTCATCGTAACAGAGATTCCAATATTACGCAAAGGGAAATTGATTTAGCATATGGTTTAAGAGATAAACAGGTACGCATAAATTTATTAATCACCCATATGTTTATCAACTCACGATGCAATAATTTTTACATGTTTGACATATCGCAGGTCAAACACCACAACGCTATGTGCTGCAATGGTCATAAATTTTGCATCAAAAAGTTGGATGACACGAAGAAAAATTGTGATTCTGGGATAAGTGCAATCTTTGAGGTGACAAATATTTCATTGAGAAATGGCATACATCCTCAAGAGTCTCAAAATTGATACTATGGCATTTTTGATTATATACTTGAGTGTGACTTTAATTCCTTCAAATTAGTTTTGTTCATCGTCAAATAGTATAGGCTACGATTGATTAAACAATGATCTTGATAGAACTATTATTGAACATGATAATGGTTTTACAATGGTTAATACAAGGTCATTTGAACCAGTTGGGGAAGAGCCCTATATTCTTCCAAGCCAATGTGAGCAGGTATTTTACTCAGAGGTTCCACATAAACTGGGTTCGTCATTTGTTGTTAGACATGATCTAAGAGGAAGGCCGATAAAGTATAATGTGATGGAAGAAGAATATACTGAAGAAGTAGAAGATGATGTAGATCATGATCATGATCAACAGTTACTCAATGATGATGAAAAAGAAGAAGCTGATGATGATGATGATGATGATGATGATGATGATGATGATGATGATGATGATGATGATGATGATGATGGTGATGGTGATGGTGATGGTGTGATGAATACTAAGAGGGTGGGTGAGGGGGGGTGAATTAGTATACCAAATATTACTGAACTCAAACACTTAACCAATTTAGCAGTTAACCCGTATAGCAGATTTATTAACAAACTGGTTAAGACAAATGCAAACCAAATAGCAAATAAGGCATTCACCCATAGGAGCACAATCACCATAACACAAGAGATTTTGACGTGGAAACCCAAATGGGAAAAACCACGGTGAGATGAAACTCACAAGTAACTATCTGCAGAATAGTAACCAGACCGGTTAAGGTCATACAATGTTCTTCACTAGAATAGATCATGTTAGGAATCTCGATCTATGTTAGGAGATAAGTCCGATTAAAGACTACCTTGTGAGAGGATTTCAGATCCACAATTGTGAACCACCTTGTTAGAGGATTTACAAAGGCTTTTCCAAGCCTACCCGGTTAAGGGTTTCAGACTTGTCGAAGATGTGAGTAATCAACAAGTGAGTGATCTAAATACTAACACAATATGTTTGGTTAGATCCTTGATAGCTCATTGTTAATGCATATTTAGCATTACTTCAGTCTTCAGTATCTCCACACTCTATTTCTTCACATAGACCTAATCTTCTTCTATGATCGCACATATAAAAACCTCATCAACCACCTAAAACCATAGACATGATGTCCTTATAAAGGAATCTGATTTCATGTTGGTCCAATAGGATTACATTGCAAGTTCCTAGGTTCAGTGCATCTGGACACATTTGGTAACATGACACAAAATCACCGCCAAAGTGTCGGTGGATGATAACTCATCAAAAAAATACTAGTTGGTAACTCATCACAGAGTAATACCAGTTCATACATTTAACTGATTACCGATTCACACATTTTACCAATTACCGGTTTATCAAAATGAAGACTGGGAAAAATGATAATAATCGCTTTTTTCCTTCATACCACTTTGGGATCCTCTAACCGCTTGAGTCTTCATACCGCTTGGGTCTTCATACCGCTTGAGATCGGTAAACACTTTCTGCAAAACACCGATAGTCTTAAAGACTATAATACATAATACCGGTTGGAACAAATACCAGTTGAGCATAATTCATACATACAAAAAGTGATCTCAAAGCAAGTGTGTGTCCATCAATGACAATCACAACATCATCATCAAAAATGCCAACAATCTCCCCCTTTGGCATTGATGGCAACACTTAGGACAATATTTACATCTCTGTTTTACAACAAAAAATATGCCATAATCAAAATTACTCCCCCTAAGCATATACACTATCCCTTTTGTAGAAAATACAATGTATACTACTCCCTTAAATAGATAAAATGAAAGTATACATAGCATTCACCAAAATTTTAAATACAAAATACTACTCCCCCTTTGCCAACAATGACAAAGTATTGCAGAATAGCCCCTGTTTCTCATTATCATTAATATAATAAATGTTTATGACAATAATGAGTGAAACTTATCAAAAACTGATTTAAAATCTTGCATAAAGGTCTTCATGGATAAAGACCATGATTCAAGTAATGAGGTAGCCACCTCACTTTCTGTTTGCATATGGGATACCTGTTCCTCCATGGCATCTATTGTGTTCATCTCTTGAGTGACCGTTAAGGCATCCAGATTAAGATAGCACTTTTGAAGTATTTGCAGTCTGGGTAGTAGAACTAGTTGAAGTTCCTGCAAATCTCTGGTCCGGTTGCTAATCTCCCAACTCTATTCTGGCGGACTAGAGCTGAAATCGGTGAACAGTTTGCCCATATGTAGTAAAGGAATCATAGGGCATCTTGAAGGTGCTTATAAATGCCTGCAAATCAGATTACAATTTTTCTTTCTATGCAAGAACATCATCACAAAAGAGATGGGGTTGGCTTATCTTACTGAGTAGCAGTTTTCCCTCATCCATAGCATCTCTTATGTCCTTCTGTTCTTTCTAAAGTTCAGACCGGAGCTCGTTTAGTTTCTTCACTAAGGCAGTGTTTAGTGCCTTTTGATTCTTTTTATGTGCATTGGCTTCAGCCACCTCTTCCAGGCATTGTACCTGGTTTTCCACAACTGTACATAGAAGTTTTAGTTGGGCCAGAGAGGAATCGGTACTGGGGAGGTTTGTACCGGGAATCAAACTAGTAAGAGTTTCAACCATAGTTTTAATAACATCTTGTTCCTTTTTCCTCCTTAATTCTTCCAGTCGCTCATGTGTAAGCTTAATGCTTTGGAGCAGCTCCGATTCATTTGTAGATTGGAGGTCAATGGGACCGGTAATGTCAGTTGGTTTGGCTTGACTACCGGTTGCCTTTGGTATCTCCACATGTGTGCTCTTTGTCGCTTCCTTCTTCACTTTGGCTTTTTGCTTTTCCTCTTCTGCCTTCTTTTGTTCCTCTGCTTCTTTCTTTTTCTTCTCTTCATCCTTCTTCTTTCTTCTTCCTTCTGCTTCTCTTCTTCTTTCTTCTTCTCCTCTTCCTATTTCCTCTTCTCCTCTTCCTATTTTCGTTTCTCCTCTTTCTTTTTCTTCTTCTCCTCTTCCTGTTTCCTCTTCTCCTCTTCCTGTTTCTTCTTCTCCTCTTCCTTTTTCTTTTTCTCCTCTTCTGCTTGTTTCCTCTTCTCTTCCTCTTGATTCTTTTTCTCTTTCTCCGCTTGCACTTTATCAGCCTTTTCTTTGTCCTATTTTTCCTTGTCCACTCTCTCTTTACCAGCCTTTTCCTACGCTGCATCTGGAGTGACATTTTCACCATCCAAAGCATCAACGTCAATTGTGTCCATCTATTCAATAACCGGTTCTCCTTTACTGTCATATACCTCATCCGGTTTTCTGATTTTTGGTTCTTGCTTAGCCTTCTTGTTGGCTTCAGACACTTGGTGCAACCTCAGAGTGGCTTTGGCATGTGAGTGTGTATGTTTTACCATTTGAGGAACTTTCCCTTCCAGTAACATGAGTCTTCTTCTTCTCATGAAGAAGAGACCTTTGTATTTATCCATAACTTCATAGAGTTTTGATTTTGACACATCAGGAAAATATTGTGCAAAAATTTATTCTCTTATTTCCTGTTCCTTTTCTATGGCAATGCACCATTTGTTATCTAAACAATTGTATAAAGAATCCTGTGTTACAGATCTGATTTATGATGGCGACTGGTCATTAATACATAGATATTGAATAACTTCCTATTCGACTTCCTCCTTTTCATTATCATCAAAATCATCAAAATGATCTATTAAGTCACTTATCATTTTTCTCCTAATATTCTTGATAGTTCTTTGACAATGTGTCAATGGTTTGTAAGAGGAAATGTCTATATTTACCAGTACTGACGATGTCAGTTCATTGCTGGTTGTCTTTGTCTTCTTCCTCGTTTGCCTAGTCTTTTTAGGTTGTACCTCAGGTTCTGTATCCTCAGAATCTGGTGAGGTGTTCTTAGTTTTCTGCTTTCTTTCAAAGACCTTGGCAGGTGCAACTTCTGGTTTCTTCTTGGCTGGTGACCGCTTGGTCACTTTAGGACTTGCTGAAGTAACTGGTGCCGATACCGATGGCACTGCCTTTCCCTTCTTCACTGAAGGTTCTTCAACCGGTGTTACCTTCTCCAAGTAGGTGTTGGTTCTCTTCTTCTTTGGATCAAGAGGCAAGGCAAGTAGGGTAGAGACATACCCATCAAGCATGTCATACATCACCTCATATCCCATGGGCTCCACTTCTTCCTTTCTGGGCTCAACTACCTCCCTTATGCACTCATCTACTCTAATGACAAAGCAAATGTCCTCTTCATACTTCTTGACAATATCGCCAGATATTCTCATCCTCTAGCTCATCTTGCATCTGAATTCATCAAAGTATTTGTTCAAGACTTCACGATAACTGGTTCCCACCGCTTGAAGACTTTCTCTGATTTGCTTGGTAACCGGTTGGTCAGCAGACCATTGTATATCACCAACTCCTAGAAAATAGCCTTGAAAATAGAAAAACAAACCTACTAACAGTTGTCCAAATTTAAATCTTAAGGCATTGTCCTGTTTGATCGACTTCAGGTTTACCAGAAGTTGCCTCTGCATACAGGTGCATAGATCAAATGATGCATCTTTTGTGATCATTTTGTAGGCAACATTCACCGCTGCTACAGAGACAGAGTTTATTCTACTAGCATAGAATGTTCGATATCTGATCACCATGCAGGCATATTTGACTAAATCATCCATGATGGTGTTAACGGTCATTCCCCGTTGGTCGCTCCCAGAACCGGTGAGCTTGGTCATTTCTATCTTAATGACTTTCCTTAGGGCTGGCACTTCTCCAACGTTACAAAAACTGGTGACAGCATGAATCGCTTATGGTGTGATGTCATTTGTCCACTCAAGATAAATTTTGTCACCGTGCACTCTTCTTAGGATGATGCAGATGTGATCTTCTATGAATTCTTCAAGAAAATAGACCACATTGTGAAGTTTCTTTCTTTCCAGGATGTTGTATTCCGATTTGATCTTCTTGGCATTCCCGCAGAATAAACCTAACTAAGAATGGATCACTAGGGGTCCTAGGTCTTCTATTTTGCAATCAATATAATCTGAAATACCTTCCTCAACTATAACACCAGCGGGTATCTGGGATAGGGCATTGTATTTCATCTTCCTTTGTATGAAATCCGCTGAATCACTAGGTGCACTTGAACTGGAGTGCGATGCAGAAGCCATGATAAACAAAGAAGCTCAAAAAATACCTTTGTGAATCGAGATTTAGGGCTTTGACACTGTAGCTAGCAACACACCACTTCAGTCACTTGGAACACTGCTTAGTGTTCTTCACTTGACTAATTGATACTATCTCTGGATTCTACTTCAAAGTTTTTGAAATCTCTCAGAATCGCAAAACAAATTGCCTTTGGTTTCTTTGCACTTGAGAATTTCTTCGCTCGCAAATTGATAAGTGAAAATAACATGAAAATCCCTTTTGAACAAATTCTTCACCTACCATAATAAATGCTCCACCATTTAGGTTATAAACCCTAATTTTGCCTTTTACCATTTCTGGTCTTCTGCCGATTGACAGGTAACACATACCGGTTAAGGTCTTTTACCGGTGTAAATCGAGGGTTCGACATATTTCACCGATTTGTTCCCCCTAAGCTTTTCTGAAGCTTAGTTTGTCTGTTCAGCGACTTCAACACTAGGTGCAGAAATTGGTTCTTCTTGTGATACTACTTCAGGTTTCTTCTTCCATGTTGTCTTCATATCTGCTTGAATAGTTTCAACATCAATCTTTCCTTCCGGAGTGATTGGTATATCATCTAATATGTTCTTTCTCATTTTGCAGGTTCTGGCAGGGTGTCCCGGTTTGTTGCAATGATAGCATACCATTCCAGGTGTTCTCCATGGTCCATTGTTCATTCTACCATTCTTCCTCCTACATGTTGCAACAGTGTGACCGCTACCATGTCAAATCAAGCAGGTTGCTCTCCAATCGGTTGCCGCTTGATAGCCACCACCACTTGACTGATGGTCATAGGCATTATACTGGTTTGGATTCCAGTTCATAGAGGATTCAGGAAAAACTCCTTGACTCCTTTGAGGCTTTGAGGATATCTTCCAGTGTTGTGTATAATAGACCTGCATTCAAATGCTCAATGCCCAAACTTGTTGCATGCATAACAGTTACCATTGAATCTATTGGATCTAGGCTTATTGTTTAGAAAGTAAAGAAAATTATTGTAAGCCTTATTTCTACATACATTAGCAATATGTCCTTCCTTGAGACAATTAAAGCAAACAGGTTTAAAATTTTGCTTACCTTTATCCTTTGGTGTTGGTTGCTTCTTTGATTCTCCATCTTTTGTTGTAGAGGTCTCACCTTCCTCATATCCAAAAAAACCAAGTCTAGTGGTATTCTTTACCAGTTTTGTTGATTCAAGCTTTTGTTCTAGCTTAACAGTACTTTTACTGAATTTGGCAAGTATTTCCTTTGACTCAGTGCGTTCTTTGGAAATATCAACATTGGATTCCTTCAAGGTTGCATTCTCAGAGATAGCCATGTTTAGTTCACCTTGCATTTCTTCTTTTTCCATTATACTTTGTAGATGAGCGGTAAGGGCACTGATTTCTTGCTTCAGTTTGGAGATCTCATGATCTTTATCTTTTACCAAATCTTCAACTTTCCTCCGGTTCTCAAGCTCTTGACACATTCTGATAGTCAGTCCTTCTAGTTCCCTTCTTAGGTTAGCATTAGATTCATTCAGTTTTTCAACTTCTTCAACTAGGGCTTCCATGTCTGCTTCATCAGAAGAACTGTTTTCAGTAAGCTCCATCAGTTTCTCAACATGCTCTCTTCTCTTTGCTAGAGAGGCCTTATATTTGACTTTAAGTTCATCAAAGGCTTTCTCAGTCTGAGTAAGATGATGAGTAAGCTCCCTCACAGTGTATTCCCCCATATCTCCTTCCAAGTGATTAAACTTATAGAAAGGTTGGCTCTGATACCAATTGATGAATACTAAGAGGGGGGGTGAATTAGTATACCAAATATTACTGAACTCAAACACTTAACCAGTTTAGCAATTAACCCGTATAGCAGATTTACTAACAAACCGGTCAAGACAAATGCAAACCAAACAGCAAATAAGGCATTCACCCACAGGAGCACAATCACCATAACACAAGAGATTTTGACGTGGAAATCCAAATGGGAAAAACCACGATGAGATGAAACTCACAAGTAACTATCTGCAGAATAGAAACCAGATCGGTTAAGGTCAGACTGGTTAAGGTCATACAATGTTCTTCACCAGAACAGATCCTGTTAGGAATCTCGATCTCTGTTAGGAGATAAGTCCGATTAAAGACTACCTTGTGAGAGGATTTCAGATCCACAGTTGTGAACCACCTTGTTAGAGGATTTACAAAGGCTTTGCCAGGCCTACCCGGTTAAGGGTTTCAGACTTGTCGAAGATGTGAGTAATCAACGAGTGATCTAAATACTAGCACAATATGCTTGGTTAGATCCTTGATAGTTCATTGTTAATGCATATTTAGCATTACTTCAGTCTTCAGTATCTCCACACTCTGTTTCTTCACACAGACCTAATCCTCTTCTATGATCGCACATACATAAACCTCATCAACCACCTAAAACCCTAGACATGATGTCCTTATAAAGGAATCTAATTTCATGTCGATCCAATAGGATTACATTGCAAGTTCCTAGGTTCAGTGCATCTGGACACATTTGGTAACACGACACAAAATCACCGCCAAAGTGTCGGTGGATGATAACTCATCACAAAAATACCGGTTGGTAACTCATCACAGAGTAATATCGGTTCATACATTTAACCGATTATCGGTTCACACATTTTACCAATTACCGGTTTGTCAAAATGAAGACTGGGAAAAATGATAATAACCACTTTGTTCCTTCGTACCACTTTGGGATCCTCGAACCACTTGCGTCTTCATACCGCTTGGGTCTTCATACCGCTTGAGATCGATAAACACTTTCTGCAAAACACCAATAGTCTTAAAGACTATAATACATAATACCAGTTGGAACAAATACCGGTTGAGCATAACTCATACATACAAAAAGTGATCTCAAAACAAGTGTGTGTCCATCAATGACAATCACAACATCATCATCAAAAATGCCAACAATGGTGATGGTGATGGTGAAAGCGATGGTGATGGTGACGAAGATGATGATGGCAGCGATGGTGATGGTGACGAAGATGATGATGGCAGCGGTGGTGGTGGTGGTGATGATGATGATGATGATGGTGATGATGATGATGATAATGATGATGATGATGATGATGATGATGATGATGATGATGATGATGATGATGGCGATGATGATCATGATGGTAATGATGATGAATGAAATGTATGAGGTATGCGATTAGTATATTATCTATTTAATATTGATTTCTTGATAGAAATTTATTTGACTTATATGGTTACATAATTAATTCATTATGTTTAAAATTCTAATGCCATTACATAATTAATTCATGATGCACCTTTTAATATTTTTAATTCATGTTCCATGATCTCTAGAAGGTCCTTATAGTAGAACTATGTCACCCCGAGGAGATGGAGATAGGGAGAGTGACTATTTTTGTGACATTTTTTAAACTGTGTTTATTTATGGAATTTGGATTGTTTATTAGCTATGTGATGTATATTGATTTAAAATACATATGTGATGGATTACATATTTATGATGATACATGTGACATTTTTTGAACTGTGTTTATTTATAGATTGTGGATTTTTTATTACCTATGTGATGGATGGTGATTTATGATACATATGTGATGGATTACATGTTTATGATGACACATATGTGATGCTAATTATGATGCTCAATTACATATATGATGATACATCATGTGATGCTTATGATGCTTATGATGCTTATGATACATATGTATTTAGTGTTTATCAACTTACAAATATAATACTTATGATGCTCAATTGATAGTCCTGATTTCATGTATATATTTTGTGTGATGATGCCACCCTTGGTGGGAATAGGTCATTGACTATAGACATCGTCAACCCTTTAGTTGAGGATCTTTCATAGTCTACATAAAGTAAAGGTAAGGAATTAAAAAAATTATAATGATTAACAACATTTTTTATTTTATTTAATCCTTTTTTTGTCTACAAAGTTCATGTTGTTCATGTTGTGTACTATGTAATTTTTAGCTAACATAAGATAATTGAATTACATGTGCAAGAACCCAAACCCCTTTAACGAGGATCCTGCACAGTCTCATGGATTGACAGGTATAAGTCAATAGACCCTGTAGACACCCAAAAATGGTCAACGCTTGTGAAGTCATACTTTAACATTTGCGCATTGCCTCATTTTAGGTTTTTGCATCGCATTAACATTTCTCCTATGTCACGCACTTGGTTTTTATCATTTGCAAGCATCGAGTCATTCTTCTATCATCTCGCCTTCGAATTTGGTCTTGTCGACAACAACATTCAGTCATGATTTTGGTCGATCTTTGTCCTTGTCAATCTTGTCATATTGCGATCGATTCGTCATCGATCCTTGTCCTTTTCAATCATGTCAATTTGGTCAATTTGTCATTGATTTTTGTCAACCAATCTCAATCAAATCATTTATCAATCGAATCATTTTATCACATTGGTCATTTATCAATCCAAAATCAAATCGAATCGAGTCAATTATCTTTCAAGACCTAATTCATCTTCTAGGGTTTCGTGATTTAATCATTTAACCTTGTGTGTGTCATTTCTTCCTTTAGGATTAATAAATTGTTTATTTATCCTAAATCTTCTCATTACAATTAAATGTTCATTTAATTGGCTAATTATTCCTCTTTGTGAATTAATTAATAAATGACAAATTATTAATTAATTTACCTAATTTCATTATTTCCTAATTCCTAATTTCCACCTATTTTCTAATTTGTCAAATTTAATTTCCACCTAATTAACTTGTCTCTAGTTCTCCCTATTTTTGTGCTTCATGCGTCATACTCTTGACATAGCAAGATGTCATAAGGTTCTAGTCCTCTAAGCTTTGCATTAGCAATATGTCATAATTCATGACATAGAAGGTGTCATAACCTTCTTCATTTCACTAAATTTTGCCATTTTGAAATCAATTGCCAAAATATCAATTTCATGCTAATTTGTCCATTTCTCCAATTTCTCTATAAATTGGATGATTTTCTTCAATCAATCCCTTGACCCTTAATCCTTAATAACCCTTCGAATCCTTCGAATCTTGAATCCGAATTTTCTATCAAACTATCGAACTTATGCTTCTAGTACTCTTGAACTTTTCATCAATCTTGCTTTCAATTGTGTGTGCACTTGTAGGTGAGATCCACAAACCCATTGAAGAGGAAAGAACAACAATGGAGCCGCATGGAAGGAGTATTCAATTCTATATCTGGTTTGCATAATTTTTCATCTTTGAATGCTTTGTTTTCATACCTCTATTGAGTGTGCTTAGAATTAGGTTCATTTCAATGAGTGTTCTTTTGATTGAGTTATAATGTCTTGTGTTTTGTTTTGATCTACTTATTTTGATGATTCCTAATTTCTACCCCACATTAATTGGTGAACCCGACGTGAACATGCTTGGATTTAATTTCTTTTGGAATGTTTTGTGAAGTTGCAGATTTTTTTGTGGAGAAATTGTAGATTTTTCTTCGAAGAAAAAAATAGTCATAATCAATTGAAAACGTAAAAAAATGCGTGCAGAATTAAAATAAACGATTTCTGGGTTTATTAGATCACGTTGTTATCTTTCCAGATCATTTTACGGTTTGTAATTTGGATAAATATTGAGAAAGTTATGATGTTTTTAATTATACTGCTGTAAATGGTCAAAATTTTGAAAAAAACAAAATCATGCAACCTTCATCTAGATTAATTTAGCTTGGCAAATTAATCATGCATTCATGCAAATAATTTTTGGTGTTTTTGCTTTCTGTTTTCTATGCTTTAGATTTTGGTACTAATTATTTGTGCAGGATCTTGGCATACGCATGGCAAAGACTACAAATCAAACTACTAACATGTTTTATGCAGATTCGATGGTCAAAGATAACAAATCAAACTTCTGACATGTGTTTTGCAGGTTGCCTTGGAGAAACAACCAAATCGTGTGTTTGATTTTTAATTAGGCATTTAGTGATTTATAAGTAGGTGGAAATGAACCCTTGTTTGCTTTGTTTGTTAAGTATGACATTGGAGTAGGAGAGTATGCTCTCATCCTTCGTAGGGTGATCAGAAATCCAGATCTTCGGTACCATACTTGTGTTGTTGATTGTTTGTCTCCATTAGAGGGCCTGCCTTCCCGACCACTTTGCTTTAGCAAGCAAGTGATAATCGTGAGAAGGGGACGACCCAAAGTGAGTACGGCTAGAATTCCTTGGCATTCTAACTCACTATAAAAAAATACCTGATGAGCGAAAGCTTTGAAGGAAGTGTTACGTGGGAATTGCAGTTACTTGGGAAGTGATGCCCCTTGAACTCTTTCTCATATCAACATCTAAGTAGGGCCTCTTGGTCTAAATCGTGCTTGCGCGACTACATTTGTTTGGTATCTTGATGGGCTTAATGTCTCAATCATGCCTGCATGACATCAAGGAGTAATGCTTAACAGAAATCCTTACTAAACACCTTGTTTTTAGAGGCCAAAAACCCTTCTCGTTGCTTGAGAAGGACAAATTCGGATACTTGGAAGAGATACTAAGTTCGCCATGGGGAGATTCCATGGGGACTGATGCTTGGCTGCCCTGAGAAGTGAGTGTCGTGGAGGGGAGCCCGTGGGGTCAAGCATCTATGTATTCTCCTTGAATCCCATAATGAGTCTACCTCTCAAGTACCTAATGTCTTTTCCTACCATAAGAAATGTGGAAATGAGCATGATTGTCTTGAGTCTAAGTTGTAACATCTTGTATTCTTTGATTGTCAAAAGTTGAATGTTATCCCATTTCAAAAACAAAACAAATTAATTCAAAACAAGATTCAACCCAAGAACATTCATCCAACAAAAGTTCAACAAGATTCAAAACACACCTTCAAACATGATGATCAAACATTGTTCCAAAACTTGTCTCAACATTTATGTCACTTACATTTAGGTTCATCCTAGGTTGCATTTTTCAAAGTCATTGTCAAGTATCAAGGTTAGGTTTCACCTAAGTCATACGTCTTTTGCATATCAATAAAAGTCATCCATTTGCATATGTCCTCTTGCATAAGAGTAATATCATTTCATAATTAAACCTTAGGTTTCATCTTAGGTTGACATTGTCATACATTTGCATTTGCATATCCCAAGTCTCTTCATTAAGCTTGAGTCATTATCATATCATATTAGGGTCATTTTCATAGCAATTGTCCTTTTGCATATATTGTCAAAACTAGGTTTTGTCATACTTGAGTAATCCAAATCTTTGATAAACCCTAAGTCATTGTTAAGAAGTCTAGACCTTATCACATCTTTTGTCCTTTTGTCATCAATGTCATTTCGTCAAACCTAGCTTAGTATCCAAGCATATAGGGGAGACTTCGTCATTTTGTCCTTTTGTCACTTGGTCCTTTTGTCCTTTGAGGTCTAGACATCATTTCAATTTCCTAAGGGTCTCTTTTAGATTTGCATTCATAAAGTTTGTCAAAATCTTCAAAAACAACCAAAAACATAGATTTGCATCTTCATTTATTTAGTTTGCATTTAGTTGCATATCATACATTATCCTTGAAAAATTCCAAAAAAATTGCATTTGCATAAGTGACATGTCTATTGAAACAAGGTTCCAAGTGCCAATGATGCAACAAAGTTTGACATATCAACCGACAATGCAATCACAATTATATCCAACCCAACAACAAGGCAATATCGATCAAACTTTTTATGATGAAACAAGTCTCCAAATACAAAAGTTAGAGGAGAAACTAGCTCAAGAAAATGAGATATTGGAACAAAGAGTGAAAAACATTGTGAAGAATAGATCACAAATGTCCAAAATGCTTCGAAAATTTCCAAGTCAAAATCCAAATCTTGAGCCAATTGATGTAAGATCTCTTCTTGAACGATCAGACATACCAGCTCTCCTCTCGCAAATAGAGATGATGAAACAATTACAAGAAAGGAGACAACATCAATTTCAACATTATATGCCTCCACAACAAGAACAAGAAGGTGTTTACTATCAATCAGATTTGCAACAGACACAACCAATTGTTCAACAGTTCAAACATTTTCAACAGACACAACCAATGGTCCAACATATGCAACCAACACAATCAATGGTCCAATTTCAACAATATGTCCAACCCACTATACAATGTCAACAAATGGTTCAACCAATGGTGGAATATCAACAAGTTCAATCAACATATCAATGTCAACAACCACAACCACCAAACATTCAAAAACAAAGGTTGCAGCCCACACCAAGCCAAGTTTCAAACATGTCAGAACAATTAAACCAAGTCCAATATCAAAACATGACATCAAATCAAAAACAAGTTCAAATTCCAGGTCCAATCATGTCAAAACCTCGAAAGAAAGGTGGCTTTCTTGCAATGATCTTAAGGAAACAACCAAGTGAGTTCTTTAAGGAAGATAAAGATAATACAATTTTGTCTAGCAATGCCTCATCTCCTCGTAAGCAAATTGACTCTCCAGTGGCATCTATCCCTACACCTTTAGAAGTTTCACAAGAACCTTCCATATTATCCTCATCAAACAATACACCCAAGGATGCAATTATCCAAGAGCTATCCATAATTGATAATCCAATTCATGATGCACATCCTTGTCATGTTTCAGAAATACAAGACCCAATGCAACCATGCACTTTATTGCCATTACCTATTCTAGAGGACCCCATTCAAAGTCCTTCTTCCTCATGTTCAAGCATTGATTCCTTGCCAGAATCCATCACAAATGTTCAAAGTGCATCCCCTTCATGCCAAAACATTGATTCCTTGTCAGAATCCCCCATGCATGTCCAAAGTCCAACCTCATGTCAAGAGGATAATTTAGAGCACGAAGAAATGAGTCCTAAAGAAGATCAAGATCAAGATCCCAAAACCTTATCATCCCATCCAATTGTTGACCAGGACCCCATCTTCCTAGACACTCATGATGATTCCCATATTCTTGTCCATCCTATCCAAAGTCCTATTGACACTCCATTCCCCGAGCAAGATCAAGATATCTCAGTCCATCAAATCCCAAACGATCCCCTTCCATTCCAAGAACACAATATCCTTTCAAATCCTATTGACATTCCACTTCCTAAGAAAGATCAAGATATCCCTTCCATCCTTTCCGATGATCCCATTGAAAGTCCAGAGCAAAGCACCTTTAAAGAGGATTCTGATGATCTTCCTCCTTGTCAAGATCAAATTCTTCCTTCAGATCCTCCACAAGATCCATTTGTTCCTCCATCTCCTTGTCTTAATGCTCCACATACACTCCGAGATCGCATTTCTTTTGATGATCCCATTATTTCTCCCATTCCATCTCTTGAAGAGCCTGTCATTGAACCATGTCCACTACATGATCCTAATCCCCCTCATGATCCTAATCCCCCTCATGATTCTAACGTGTCAGTGCAAGATGTTCATGAACCCTCAACATGCACAATGGGTTCTTCCACTTTGGTGAAATCCAATCCACTTCAAGATCTCATTATTTCTCTCATATCATATCCACCTCATAATGGACTCGCGTCTTCTTCCCAAAGAAAAGAGTATCCTACAAGTCAAAATATTGATAAAGGCAAAGGAGTAGACCTTCATGAGCAAGAATCCCTTCATGTGAAAGAAAATTTTAAGGGTTATGTCTACACAACTCACTCTCAAGACACTGGTATCCCTTTAAAGTCAAAATCCAAATGTCCACCTTCCCCATCATCGCTTCCATCCATTCTAGGTCCCTATATCCCTTCATCTCCTATGCAACATCAGCAAAGGCACACATCTTGGAGAGCCTCCCATCCATCCCACATGCCTCCATATCATTCCCATCCACACCGACATTCATTCCCTCTTCCAAGCAATTTGGATACCAAGCATAAAAGTCGTAAGTCTAGCAATCCACACGTATTCAAGGATCAACATGTCCAATCTAATCGACATGTCAAAACAAAGAACAATATGATCTATAAAGAAAAAGAAATATCCAAAAGGCCACAAAGGCCCACTGAGCAAAATAAATAAAAGTCAAAATATATATGGGTTCCTAAATCCCTTGTGCAAGCAATGCACTCCAAGGAACCACAAAAGCATGAAAAATCAAAAACCATGTGGATCCCCAAGAAGCTCCTTGAAGCACAAAAAGAAACATCCAACTTGGCATCTAAAATTGATATTCCTCCATCCAAACTATCCAAGTCTATTCCTCCATCACCTTCTTCATCCATTTTGGGCCCTTATGTCCCAAAATCCATAGTCGTTCCTCCGTCAAAATCTCAATATCCAAAATACATCTTTCCTCCATCAGTCCATCACCCCTTAAGGTGTGTGCCAATGTCGATCTTGCCTTCATTTCCATCCACTGAAGCCCAATTCTTCCAATACCCTACCTATTATCCAATGCATATTTTTCATCCTTCCATCCCTCTCGTCCAATCCTTTGCGTAAATCCTTGCCTTAGTGTCATGTCATTTTCCATGTCCTTATCCTACCAACGTCTTTGAGCATACTTTTAAAGGTCATGGTCCATTTTTTTTTTCAAGGCTACTATCCAAATAAAAAGACGCTTGAGTCCTTCTTCCATCCCCTATCATGTGTCTATCTTCTATTGAAAAAGTCAAAAAAAAAAAAAAAAAGACAAAAAAAAAGAAAAGAAAAATAAAGAAAAATAATTCGTCCACTGGTGAAAACCTGGCAAACAGGCGCCTTGGGCAAGTACCGTGATGAAAACCTGGCAAACAGGCGTCATGCGTAATTTATGATCTTCTTGCACACCACACTTGGGGGCAGGTTTCCTCCTTCATATCCTATTGCCCGTCATTATCCTATCATACCATGTCATTACCCTTCATAGCCTATTGTCCCTCATGTCCATTTCCCTTTCCACCTTTGATCTTGACAAGGCTGACGGTCGTCATGAGCATCATGTATCTTGTTTGCAGCTTTCAGTCTATCATAGCTTTTGGTCAATTATCCATTTGCTTATTTTAACCTTTCATCCATATTCCCTACCTTATTGCAACTTTCTGCCATTATCCCTTAGCCAATCCCGACCTTTAGTCCATGTCCCTTATCCATTCTTGGTCTTGCTTATCCTATCCATATCTTATCACTATTCATACACTCTTTTTCATTCCTTGATCTTGATCTGACGTAACGACGTGAAATGCAAAATTTAAACATGGTTTCAAAAACCTCTTGACATGTCCCTCATGCCATGTTCCTGCTTTACATCGTCATATCCAGTCTCTTGTCCCATCACACAATAGCTCTTGGAAATTGCATTTGCGTTGTCTCCATAATAAAAGGCCTTTGTCTTCCCTCTATCCACCATCATTTCAGCAAGCCTATTTATTCACCTGTCATATTCCTTGCCTTGCTAGACACTGGGGGCAAAAAAAAAAAATTTGAAAAATTTCCAAAAAAAAAAAATCAAATAATGTCCTGAAAAAATTCAAAACAATCAAAAAATGTCCTGAAATAAATCCATAAAAAATTGGAAAATGTCCTGAAAAAAGTCATCAAAAATCCAAAAATGTCCTGAAATAAATCCATAAAAAATTGAAAAATGTCCTGAAATAAATTCATAAAAATTGAAAAATGTCCTGAAAAAATTCATAAAAAATTAAAAAATGTCCTGAAATAAATCATCAAAAATTGAAAAATGTCCTGAAAAAAAGTCAAAAAATCAAATAAAGTCCTGAAAAAAAAAGAATGAACCCACAAAAATTGTAAAACTCCAAAAACCAAAAACATGCATTTTTGCAATAAAGTATTCCCTTTATGCATAGACAAATCACTGAGCATTCATCCAACGACACTCGCAATCAATCCAATGCTGTGCTTTAATGAAATCACGCTTAAACAGATGAACTTTTTCAATCAAACCAAACATTCAAACTGATCCAAACTGTCGTATCAATCGTGCATCAACATCAAAATCATTTGTCCTTGTCACATTATCATGGGTCTTATACAGGGTGTGGTATACTCAAAACCAGACTGTGTCCTGTCTTAGACGGGGTACCGCATTTCCTGAAACCAGACAGCATGATCATCCTATCAGCACGTTCAACTTTTGACAATAAAGATCAAGATGTTTGTTTGATTTGTTTGAATTTGTGCATCTTATTTTTTTATTGATTTATCTTTGGCTTCGGTCATGTTCCTATGTTGCTCGATGATGTCACTGAGTGATTTAGAGTGACCGGGATGGATCATGGTCCTTTTCTTTTTTATTGTGATTGTTGTTTGTCTGTCATGTGTCTGTCTTATGCAAAAGGATTGCATTATCGCTCTGGCCTTCATTGCCATGTTGCGCTGCATCCATTTTGCCATATTAAATAAAGGTTCTCACCTACAAAGTGCAATACTGAAAGCAAGTTTTTCTTCGTCTCTAATTGTCCTTTGTCTAATTTCTTCTTACTAACATTTCTTCCGTCAGTCCTGGTAGTTCGTTTGATCTTATCATCTTCTGTCATTCTTATCGATCAATTGGCCTCTTTTCTGCATGTTTTCGGCCAATTCCTCGAGGGGGCATACATATTTCATTATTATTGTCTGGGGCATTTTCATTATTGTTCTTTGAAACAACGCTTAAAATCGCATTGTCTCAAAGAGGGGCAAAATGTAGACACCCAAAAATGGTCAACGCTTGTGAAGTCATACTTTAACATTTGCGCATTGCCTCATTTTAGGTTTTTGCATCGCATTAACATTTCTCCTATGTCACGCACTTGGTTTTTATCATTTGCAAGCATCGAGTCATTCTTCTATCATCTCGCCTTCGAATTTGGTCTTGTCGACAACAACATTCAGTCATGATTTTGGTCGATCTTTGTCCTTGTCAATCTTGTCATATTGCGATCGATTCGTCATCGATCCTTGTCCTTTTCAATCATGTCAATTTGGTCAATTTGTCATTGATTTTTGTCAACCAATCTCAATCAAATCATTTATCAATCGAATCATTTTATCACATTGGTCATTTATCAATCCAAAATCAAATCGAATCGAGTCAATTATCTTTCAAGACCTAATTCATCTTCTAGGGTTTCGTGATTTAATCATTTAACCTTGTGTGTGTCATTTCTTCCTTTAGGATTAATAAATTGTTTATTTATCCTAAATCTTCTCATTACAATTAAATGTTCATTTAATTGGCTAATTATTCCTCTTTGTGAATTAATTAATAAATGACAAATTATTAATTAATTTACCTAATTTCATTATTTCCTAATTCCTAATTTCCACCTATTTTCTAATTTGTCAAATTTAATTTCCACCTAATTAACTTGTCTCTAGTTCTCCCTATTTTTGTGCTTCATGCGTCATACTCTTGACATAGCAAGATGTCATAAGGTTCTAGTCCTCTAAGCTTTGCATTAGCAATATGTCATAATTCATGACATAGAAGGTGTCATAACCTTCTTCTTTTCACTAAATTTTGCCATTTTGAAATCAATTGCCAAAATATCAATTTCATGCTAATTTGTCCATTTCTCCAATTTCTCTATAAATTGGATGATTTTCTTCAATCAATCCCTTGACCCTTAATCCTTAATAACCCTTCGAATCCTTCGAATCTTGAATCCGAATTTTCTATCAAACTATCGAACTTATGCTTCTAGTACTCTTGAACTTTTCATCAATCTTGCTTTCAATTGTGTGTGCACTTGTAGGTGAGATCCACAAACCCATTGAAGAGGAAAGAACAACAATGGAGCCGCATGGAAGGAGTATTCAATTCTATATCTGGTTTGCATAATTTTTCATCTTTGAATGCTTTGTTTTCATACCTCTATTGAGTGTGCTTAGAATTAGGTTCATTTCAATGAGTGTTCTTTTGATTGAGCTATCATGTTTAATGTTTTGATCTACTTATTTTGATGATTCCTAATTTCTACCCCACAGACCCTATAGAAACAGTTTGTTTTTTAAAAATTACTTGGAAAACAAACTTCCTCAGATTTTCAAACCTTGACATTAGCAGCAAATCTAATACAGTTATCAACACTTGAGGCCCCAGTTGGACTTATTCAAATTGTAATCTCAACATCAACTTTAGGGCCGACTTCTTCATCAACATTATCCTCATTTGCAAAATATCTCTCTCATTACCAACTAACTCTCTCATTTGATGGAGTGCAGGTACCACCAAATAGGTATTTGTCAGATGTGTCTTCCTCAAGTGAGGGAAATGCAGGAATAGAAAATGAAAGTGAGACATATAGTAGGTCTACAATAGGGAGATCAACTAGAGGTCAAAAGATTAAAAGAAAATTCAATAAACGCATGAAATTTTTTCTTGCTCAAGGGGGGTCATGTTCTTATGATGATGAGACCAAAGGCGACATTGAGGTTCCCTTGAGGTACAAACATCTATAGAAACAATGGGTACCCAAGGAACTTCCTCCAATAAACACTGATTTTTGTGTTAATGATAGGATATATCGCATAGCACCTTCATTGTTACATGGTTTGGGCCTATTTTCCATGGATGACATAAAGGTTTGTTACAACAAAGTTGTTGAATTGATGGAGTTTGTCGGACCTTGTTAAAATTACAATAATTGGATGCAGATTGTTCGATATAAAAAATTTATGCGTAGGTATGCACTGTTAGCAAATTATATATAACATAAAGATAATGATCAAAGTAAACGAGTGGTTGTATACATTGATGGAAGGCCAAAAGAAATAGAGAATATTATAGGTTTTATAAATAGTACGCGACCTGGGTCAACTAATAAACAACCCAATTGCATATTTGAGACGCGCAAGGGAAATCATGTATTCGTATGTACGATAAAACAATAAGTGTAGGGGAAGAGCTGCTAATCTATTACAATTTGAATCGTATAGATACAAACAAAGCTACTATCATGGGGTGGTGCGTACTATATACCATTTAAATTAACCAACCTCCAATTAATGACTCCAATATACCATTTTATTATGAAGTTTTTTTGCTAAGTCTATTGGTTTAATTTCGCTAACGTTTTTATATTTTTTCTTTGTCACAGGGTGATATGGATCCATCGCATAGAAAGACAGGGATGTAGGTCATGACACTTCTACCGAGCAGGTAAACCTCATTGTAATTGTACAAATTAGATAGAAGCAAACTATTACATTATTATGTTCTTTTTTTGAGTGTTTTAGACTAATTTTGTAATTGTTAATGATATTCTTGTCATAGACGGATGTTCAGGGAAAGGGAAAGGGATTTGCAGTACCTGAGCACCTCTTTAGGGATGTGGACTTAATAGGATTAAGCAGTGATGACCCTAGAAATTCCACAAACCCTATGGAATTGATAAAAAAAGTCTATTAAAAAAATTAGTAGAGAGATTGAGCCTCAGACTGATGAGATACGAGAGAGGGTAGAAAAATTGATTCAGACAGCAGAAAACTTGCAAGTAAGTAGTAATGAAAGATTTAATTATAACAAAATTTCAATAATGGTTTATATTTTATACTCTTTTATGTCATTAACTAAAAATTGGTGGCCATGATCAGGGTGTTGCAGGTAGTTCAGGTGATGACGATTTTCTTGGCTTATCACTTGCTTGGCTTATCACTTTGAGTACCCAAAATACATCATACTTGATACAGTTAATGTTCATAATAAAGGTTCATCCTTGTTTACAATTCTTGCACTTTTCATATATTTAATGTATTATTCTTCAGGTGTTGTCAATGTTCCTATGCAAATGTCATTGGCACCTCATCAGAGGTTAGCCCCACATGTATTGTCGACTGCAATGTCGGCAACACACAACATGCATACATCCTCTACTGCATGTCATATTGGCCCACCCACTGTTGGTAGATCCCTCTTTTGCTCTATCTTTTGTTATGTGTTTATTTCCCTTCAAGCGCTCTTTCTTGGGGGCATTTCATAGTGGATTCATTTTCTGCAGCAGGAGATGCACATGAGGATGCGCTAGAGGCGACTACTGCTGATAACATACCATCATTTCCTAGATCTTCTCGTATTGATAGTACAGGAACGTTGCAGGCCACATTGGTGGTGAGCAATGAAGAAATGATTCCCTTAAAGATACAAAAGGTTCCAGGTACTTTAAACTTATTATTATATGTAGTCTAATTGTAATTTACTTTCTGATCACTCGTTTTGGACTAATGATCCCATGAATTTTTTGCAGGAAATGATTTTTTTATAAAAATCTTAATGACATTGCATTGCAAATATTTGGGCCCACCATACGTAAAAGGTGGAACATCATATCTGAGCTAACCCTAATCCACTATTTTGATTTCATATCATTGATAGAATAGTTTTCCTTTGATCCATTTCTTGAACTATTATAAACGTAGCTTCAGTTCATTTCTGAATCTAACAGGTTTGTTTTTGCTTTAAAAGGTGGAATGACCAAGAAAAAAGGTTAAAAGATGAACTCACAAACCGTATGGTTGAGTGGTTTGGAAATGACACCTTTTTAAAACCAAGCTCCTTGAAAAAGCTAGCACATATCTAAAGTATGTGAGGGACCAATACAGGACCCATTTAGAGAAGAACTTAAAGTATGAGCGTCCCCCCATGATTCCAAATAGGGAGTGGAAGGACCTAATTTTGGATGCCAAGGAGTGAATTGAAAGAAAAAAAGGAAATACACCACCAGACGCCAAAAGAAGGTATGAGATACTATTAAGAATGTAATTATGTACTAATTAATTACTTTTTATATTTATATAATCTAACATATTTCAAACTTTTCATAGACTGAGTGACACATCAAAGGCAACCAAGGTAAGACAAGAAAAGCACGGGCAACACAAACTCGGCTCTGGTGGTTATATGAAACTTGCCGCATGAATTGTAAGTATCTGTAAATGAAAGATCGCATCAAAATATTTATAAATTGCAAACGAATTTTTTTTTTTATCAAACAATGCAAGCAAAATTCACAATACCAAGCAAAAATGCAGGGCTCTGAATTCAATAGAGTGCCCATAGAAGATGACAAGAGAATTGCCTACCAGCAAGGCTATACAGTCATGGCTGATCGGCTATGAGAATTGAGTGGGCAAACACAAGATTCTGGTGCATCCGTCATAGAGGTAAATAAGCTAAATAAAAATTGTTTCAAATTAAATAATTTACCTTCAATAATATAATTGATGTTGAGTTCCAACATAAAGTGACTATATTTGTTTTAAATAAGCAAGCAATAATAACAATGTGCATGACATTGGAATGCAGCCTGCTAATCGTGAAACACCACCTGCACATGAAGGTCCGGATGTGCATCCCAGTAGTGGAGGTATTCATTTTCTATTCAAATTTATTTATGTAATTATTAATACAATTAAACATCTTAATTTGTAATTAGAGTAGTAATTAATGTAACCTTTTTTGTTAATATTTTAGAGCATGTAGTTGGTGGTGACCAAGTGGAGTATGATCCAGGTACACAACATCAGGAATGTGATCTTCCCCAATCAGGTAAAGAGGACCACTGTTATTCCTTTAAACAAATTTAATTGCAATTGGTGTTTAGCATTAATGTAACATTTAGTATTTCAACTCCAGAGGATCTAGAGGGTGTTCAACATGTTGAGGTTGAGGCTGGACAAAATGAAGTGGCTCCATAAGGTAAAGAGCGCAACAGTTATATTCTCTAAATTAATGAAATACTTGTAACAGTAATAAAAAATCTTTTGAATTTAACCCATTTCTTTTTTATTGCAGATGACCCCCCTTCGCTTCAGTGTCCTCATCCTCAGTATAGGACTAGGCATACACCGAGATCACGAGCAGAGGGCAAAACAACTGAAGAGGGGGGAAATGATGAAGAAAACGATGTTCCACTTAGTCTTTTCATAGCTTCAAAGAAAAAAACAAAACAAAATGATTATAATCTACCTTATTTGATAATGACTGATTTTTATGTGTTAATGAATGTAATTATCTGTTAATGAATGGTTATGAATGATATGTGTTAATTAATATTGATGAATGTTGCATGTTAATTAATGTTAATTAATGTTAATCAATGTTGTGTTAATGAACGTTATGTGATATTAATGAATGAATGTTATATTTTATTAATGGTAGAAAGAATGAATGAATGAATGTTAGATGTTAATGGGGAATTTAGAGTGGTGTTAGGGGGGGGGGAATGAGCTTCCACCTTCACATGGTTGGCCCTGTTAAGTAGAGAATATTAAACTATACTCAAAACCAAGCGAAGCTCAATAAGTTAACACACTTTTCAATATTTCATTATGTTGCACAGTTAATCTTATTGAATAATGTATATTGAATCTTAATTGCAGGGTCCAACAGAGCCAACATGAACAACAACACCACAAGTTGCTGGGTATAATGAACTCCCATACTGTCTTGTATGTACACTAACAGTATGAGTTGCTTCTAGTGTTGATATCCATGGTGGGACTACAAAAGTTATGAATATGCCTCATCCTTGTAAGTTTTTTCATTACTTGACATTTTCTTTAGCATTTTAAAATTTTCCTTATCATTTTAAATCTAACCACTTTTATATGGAATTTATTGTTCTAGTTTTTATTACTTGACTCCATGGTTTCTTTGTGTGAGGATTATTATGACTATATGTTGCTATTACTTGGTGATTCATATGGACTATTATTTAGGCATTCTCCTTATCACTGTTGTATGATATGCATGGTTGCTATCTTATATTTTTTAACCAATCTTAGATTTTACCTCGAAATAATCATGTATTTTCTTGCTATTTGTATTCCCCACAATTTGAGTCTTTCTCATATTATTTTTTATACTCTTTCTGATCGCCTAGACTAATGCATAAAGTTCTATCATAAGCTAGATAGTCCCTCATTGTTGAAAAGCAAACCTTTGAATAGTAGCATACTATTTTACCATCTTATAACAAGATGACTCCCATGACATCCTCAGTAGAATTTGTGTAAGCTTCAATGAGCAACAAAGAATTAGGTAAGGTCAGCATTGGAGCATTGTGATGAAGAGCATGAAAATTATATTGTCAAACGTAATTGACAATATTCAGAGCATGATTTTGCTAGCCTGTTGGACGAACCTACTTTAACAACTACTCAGTTAGAACTAATGATTCAGTCCTCTTCTTAAATAAATCAAAAATTGAATTGATTTGGCCAACATTGCATTCTTATGAGTATGCCTTTAACTGCTAAGTGTCTAATATGTTTTGATCATGCCTACTCTATGGGTGTTTTATATGTACATTTCCCTCGTGTATACCTTGTGCTTGCACCATATCTGTCATGTGTCTGGAATATGTGTTTTATATCGTATGTGTATTTGTGTTACTTTGTGAATGAGATGTTTTCAGATGTCTATTCCATGAATTCTCTCTTGTATGCTTCATGATTGATGTGTCTTCAACATGTCCACTCCATGAGAACCTTTCTCATATATGCTTGTACCTTATGTGTATTTATGTATTACTTCATGGTTTACATGTATGATTCATTCCTTGCATGTATTCATGTGTATGGCTTGTGCTTTACATATCTCCTTCATGCCTTATGAGCATTACTTCATGCCTTACATATATTTTATGCTCTATATGTATTCTTTATGTTTTATGTGCATACTTCATGCTTTAAGTGCATCCATGTGCCTCATGTATATTTCTCTTAAATGCATGTTTTATGTATATATACCTGATAAATTATGGATATTAATGTGTATGTTGTGTCTTCAACATGATTTCCTCATTGTATGATTTATACATGTACTTTTTCATATATGCATTGTACCTTAGGGGGTATTTGTGTGTATTGCTTCATGCTCCTGCCTTGCGTGTAACAATATGTATGTTTCATGACTTAAGAGAATTCATGCTCTACATATATTCAAGTGCATGCTTTATGACTTCAGTGGATTCATCAGGATGCCTCATGCTTTATGTATGCTTCCTGCTTTATGCGTTAAGTATATTCACGAGTATGCTTCATGATTTAAGTATTCATTGTATGCTTAATAATTCAAGTGTATTCATTTGTATGCTTCATGATTTAAGTGCTCATTTTATGCTTCATGCTTCAAGGTACTAATTTAATGTATGTCTTATGACTTATGTGTATTCATTTGTATTCATCATGTTTCAAGTCTATTATTCATGCTCCATGCACAACATGTGTGCTTAAGTGAATTCATGGACACTCTACGTATTACAATGAACATCCCATGCTTTATAAGATACATATATTCACATGTATGATCCTTATTCAAATCATGCCTTAAATATATTCATGTATTTATGGAACCATCAATTCCTAAATTTGCTGGTATAGTTTGTAGATTTCTGGAACCATCAATGAGGAAGACCTCATAAATTTAGTGTGTCCATAGAAGTTGCCACATCTGATTTACTTAGATTGTCTTCTACCACTTCAAATGTGCATGCAGCATGCGCTGAAAGATAGATTTGACGATCTTGAAGATAATGTAGACTTTTGGAGGGTGTTCATCAATACAGTAGATGATAAACCATGGGCCAACATTACTATAGGTCATACGAATGGGTATTGAAGTATTGTTGGAGTTGTATTTGGAAATTTGTGTGAATAAAAGACATGGGTCTTCAAACGATCCAAGGTCAAAGGGGTATAGGCTTTGTATTTTGTATGACACATATTTGCTACCTTTTTGACTATGCAAAAATGAGATTCTGTGATCTTAGTTTATAACTTTATACCTATCATATAATATGTTTTTCTTTATCCAAAACAGGAACTTGTGAATTCTTAAACAAATCTGCTATGCTTGTCTTTCTAGAATTCAGTTAACATGTTGTTTTGAAACTCATCATCAATCAACTTTTTTGTTCAGTTATAAAATAATTTTAACTCATACCATGTTTGAACATTGACATAGTTTGACTATGTAGTCAACCTTGCAGCAAAATGGTCTGTTGGTTTAGAATTGTCTTCAATGTAGTACCATTTCATCTCAAGTTTACTATTATTGCTTTTTAGTTTCTTTTTCCATAAGATTTAAACTCTACACATTACATCCAAAGGGTACTCCTTTTCATATTTATGGCTGTGCTAATTTTTTGTTTGCTTTCTTCACAATTAATAAGATTTCTGAAATGACTTCAAATAATTTAATATCACTCTTTGAAGAATGAATTGCTCTTTGTATCCAAGTTATTGGAGTACAAGTGAGGTGGAGAGTTCTTTATTAAGGAGTAAAAGGTTGGCATGTTCTAAAAAGTAGTGTCTAGATTTTGGAATGTGGTCAATTTGACTACTACGATGGAATGTGACTTATAAGAGAGCATCCAGTGTGCTTGACCATGAGTATTGGGATGTTGGAACTTCGATATGACTCATGGTTTTGATTTAGTTTTGGATACCACTTGTTTTTTAGTTTCATTTTTTATACATTGGAGGCATGGGATAAAGGTTTGTAATCTCCTTTCATAGGTTCTCTTATGTTGTTGGATTATTGTCAAGGGAATAATTGATTGTATTGGCATACACATCTTATTGTGATTAATACAAGCTTGGGTCTCTTTGTTGGTGGAGTTTTTTTTTTCTATAAGAGTATCTCCATGTATATATGGCATTTGTATGGTTGCAATTTTAATGTTTGCTTCTTCATTAATACATGGATCTTATTAGTTTAATTAGGTTAAATAACTATTTTGTTAAAATTTACATTGTGTCATTTACTTTGTTAATGCACCTCTGCCACTTTAATGTTAAATTTTGAAGTCTTTTGTCTTCAATCTCATTTAGTCACTAGCCCTTCGTCAATGAAATTGTGTCTCTAGTATCAATAAGAATTATCACCCTTTGCCCTCGCAAAATTTCTCTGACACGGAAAGCATGATATCTAGGTGCTCCTAATAGTACTGCAAGTGTGCCTCTTGGATGATCTCCTCCTTGGTCATCATGCTCAGCCTCCACCAGAACTATCTCAGGCTTAGGCTCATCATCCTCTATATCCTGATTGGAGACCACCTCTATGTAGTGCACTTGTCCCTTTTCCAAACACCTATTTCTAGGTTACCATAGCTCTCTGCATGTGAAACATAGCTTTTTTCTTAGGAGTTCAGTCTTAGATACCTCAATTTGGTTTGGCTTGGGGGGTAATGCATTAGGTGGAGGCATACTTTTCCGATGAAACTTTTTTGGCACAATAGTAGGTGCCTTCTTGGAATAGAATTTATCCTTAGCCACTGAATCCTGCAAGTTTAGAGCTCTCTTGATGTCTTCTTGCAATGTACTTGGATCAATTACCCTTACAAATCCTTTGAGAGGTTCATATAGGCCCTCTACAAAAATGACTATGAGCCTCCTTTTATCATGTCTAGAACCATCATCAAAAGCCTCTGGAATTCTGCTAAATAGTTTTCCATTATGCCCTCTTGATTCAGTTGTACTAGCTTTTTGAAATGAATTTCTCTATCCTTTCTATCGAATTGCTTTATCAATGTCTCGCTGAAATATTCTAAGGTAGTGATTGAATCTTTCCCTTGGGCCATCATGCCATGATACCACCATTTATGAGTCATCCCCTCAAGATGCAAGTTGGAAAACTTGATGGACTCTTCTTCAAACTTAGGATTCAAAAGGAAACATGCATCCAATTTTTGCAACCAAGCTCTTGCTGAAGAGATATCAGATACAGTAAGGGTGGGAATGGTGATCTTTCCAAAGCAGTGTTGAATGTCCTTTTGGGGCTGCTCATCACATCTTCTCCTCCTATGCCCATTCCTTGTCTTCATCTCATAGTATTTTGTAAAGGAAGTGTCTCCTCATATGGCAACACTTAGGGCATTGTATCTTATATTTTTTTGTCATTTCATCTCCCTGATTGGGTTTCTCTTCTTCCATTGGTGATGTCCCTTCCTTTTCTAGAAAATTAGCTTTAAAGGCTCTTGTATTTGGGCTAGCTAATTCCCTATCAGCACCAGAGTTGCTCCCTTTGATCCCATTTTTAATAGGTTTACTAGTACTCAGTGGTTGATACAACCCTCTTAGAAGTTGGACCATCTCAACCATGGTGCCCCTCATATTAGCTTGAAACCAGTGCCCCTCATATACATATTTTTTTTTTTTTTTAAATATATATATCTGTCGTAATTATGACGGCAACACAAATTTGCATCAATGGCCAAACCGTTGAACCAACAACATCCTTGTTGGTGCAAAGTTTCTGGCAGTCATCAGAATTGCGATGCCAATTGAAGAAACATCCGACGATACTTTCTTGTCGAACGGTCATTGATGCATGTTCGTGGTGAGTGTCAGAATTTTGACGTCCATCCAACGATATTTTTGGCTGAAGGAGTGATCATGGCCACTATCGGAAGATTTCACGATATCGTCGGAATTCTGACGTTAGATGGCATCGTCGGAATGTCCGACGATGAGTTTTCGATGAATTCATTTGTTGGCACTCCGACGAAAAGTAGTCAAAATTCCGATGATACGCCGTCGGAAATCAGCCCCGAATGTACTAGTGCACCCATTGATATTAAAAATCCCTCCAAAAATCATTTAAATTTTACATTAAATATTGGCATAATGTTACACAAGTCCACCTCAACTTCCACCAATGAAAAATAGCATAAATTATCAATGTAAAATTATATTTTCCCCAAACACCATGTCTAAATAAGGATGCCAACATAAAAAATAAATTAAATACAAAATGTTCTATTTATGTTGCATATGGCCACCTCTACCAACAACCAATTGAATAGGTCAATGATGACAACTCCATAACTCAATAATAATCAGTTGTAAGGCATGCATCACTAAGTGTCCCTTGGAATCCCACCTATGCAGACATTCACTTGTAAATAATAAATTTAATATTTTAAAATGATTACTCTCATGTAACCACCATCACCCACGATCAAAATGGAAGATTCCAAGAATATGCCATGAAGATGTTACTTATGCAAGATAAAATCTTGGGACTTGGCCAAATGATTTATCAAATATTACAAAAAATTATTCATCAAAACATTTAAAACATAACTATGAAAAAAAATAAAATGAGTGTTTTTGATTGATGCAAGATTGTTCTCACATCAATAACATTGAACCTATTTAATTATAGCTAGGTTGTGATAGACCATGATTAACCATCAACAATGACCATTACAAGAGCTTGAGCTAAGGACTCTAGAAACATACTAGCAAAAATGCAATCGCCAGGCCTACAACTAAATTTTGCCACTATCCCCTTTACTTTTGAACTATCTCCTACATTCTACCATTTCTTTTTTTTTTAATTTCTCTTGGATTAGTATCATGCATGCTAAAATGCAAACACATATAATTTCTATAGCACTCTATGCAAATTTCATGCAAAATATTGAAATTGAAACAAGATACATGAACTATTTGGTTGAACGCCACATCCTATTGGGTAGTTGTATATAATTTTTTATGAAGGATTTTTTTATCCACAATGTCATTTTTAGTTATCCAATACAGGAACATGAACCTTAAGCTGAAACCTCCTTGACTAAGAGCCAAGGACTGAGGGGTACCCATTCCACCAACTTTGCCCAAGGCACGATCCCGACCACATCCCTTATAATGTCTGAGCCTTGCAGCCAACAAGACTTGATCTTTGGTGGGCTTAGTAAGAATAATTCAAATTCACTAGCTGACCAATGACCCATTAATAGTTGTACATAATTTTTCTTTAGACATCTCCAAAGAAACCTTGAAAGGGGAGTAATTAACCCATTATCATATTGCCATGCATATCATCAACTACTAGGGAGAGAACAACTGTCAATGCAATTTGAAGATTATTGCATTAGATAGAAGAAACGTGAATCCACTTTGTAGGGAAAATGAAAATCATTGGCCAAATTTTAATATATGAAAATAAAAAATTAAATGAAAACAACTTTCCTCATTCACCTTTTTTGTCATCATCATTTTAGCTTGCATGTATAGTTGGAACAACAAACAAAGGAGAGGGTAACTTTCAGTGGCACGGGTCAATAAGTTAGTGATTTTCTTAGACAACTAAGTTACTAGGGTACTAGTATTGTTACGCATGAATATAAGATTTTCCTACTTTTCAAGGCTCCACACTTTGGAATAGCTCATAGACATACAAAATATATAAATAAATACAATAAGAATAATATTAACTATAATATCCTACAATTTTTTCTCGCTCTGCATTTTTTTGAATTTCCTGCTATGCCTGGCGTTTCTGCTGGGGAGGGCCAGTCCTCCCTGGATCTTGACACCCCCGGTTGACCTACAGATCGGTCTGGATCTAGCTCTTGTGCTACGTGCCCAAGGAGATGGGTGGGCTCCCTCTATTGTTGCTTGCAACGAGATCCTGCACGAGGCCCCTTGCCTTGCGAAGCTTCCTCTGGTGGCTTGCAATTTGGATTCTCCCAAAAAGGACCCCAAGACTCAGGAGGTGGGTCCTTTATCTAGGGAAGCTCAAGTGAACTCCTAGAAAGGTGCCCTTTTTGGTAACTCCAAGCCATAAATTCCGACGTTGCTACCAAAAGTCACTAATGGTGAGGAGGGCCTCGAGATTTGCCTCCCAGATAGTATTATGGATAATATTGCTTCCTCCCTTCACCTTTACCTGGTTGGAAGATTCCTTGCCTTCAGACCCACTATAGATATGGTCAGAAGATGGGCGGGCTCTAGATGGAAAATCAAAGGTAGTGTCTCGGTCTCTGCCATGTGTGGTGAACTCTTCCTCTTTAGATTTACTGCAGAAGAAGACTTCATTTATGTTATGTCTGGTTCATGGTCTTATGGTAAGCATTGCCTTACTCTCTCTAAGTGGAAGCCGAGATTTGACCCAAGTGCAAACCTCCTTAGACTGGCACCGATTTGGATCAGACTCCCTAGGCTCCCCCTGGAATTTTGAGACGATACCATTTTCAGGTGGATTGGTAACTCGTTCGGCCAGTTTGTTGTTGTTGACAATGTGACAATGCAGAAGCCTAGACTTGTGTATGCTCACCTTTGTGTGAATGTGGTTGTTAACAACCCACTCCCTAATTTCATTGCCCTCAAATCCAAATGGGGTAAATGGACACAGACAATTGTCTATGAGAACGCCTCTCTGTATTGTCAAAGATGTGGTAAACATGGCCATGTTATTGTGGACTGCTCGACCCCTCAACCTCCCGAGGAAAAGCTGAAGGAGAATTTGTCATCCTCAGGTATTGTTATTGGGGAGACAACTGAGAATGTTAACCCCCCTAACCCCCCGGCCTCCGACAACTTTGTGAGTCAGACCGAGGACCTGATAGAAAAGATGGGCCCTCAAGATACCTCCGAGGAGGGCTACCCCTTCTTGGCTGGTATTCTTAACATGATAGTTACCCCTGACTCCAAGAAGGATCCTACCCCCTCGAGGAGATGCTTGGGGCCGGAGCTAGAAGAAGGAGAGATCCCCAAAGCAAAGATTGATCAAGAAGGTCCAAATGTGGAGGCGACTAGCACGAAGAAGATAGGGCTTATTACCTCCACTCCGCCAGCAATCGTGAATTTGCTACCCAACCCAATAGGAAGTTGTGGGAGGAATATTTGGAGCACTTGCACTAGGGCCTCGCCTACATCTGGGCTTGGTTTGGACCCAACCTCCTCCTCATCTGCTACAAGATCCTCATATCACTACTCTTTCTTTTGGTAGTCACTCCGCTCTGTCTTCGTCAGTGGATAAAGATAAGGGGGAATGACAGGAACTGAAAAGAAAAACTAGAGGAAGTAAGAAGGCGGATGTGGGAAATGACTCTAAACCAGGCAGACCCTCTGAGAGGACCCTCAGAACTAAGGTAATGGCAAAGGAAATTGCTAGTGGAAGGCAATTAACCCTGGAGACAACACAAAAGGGTAAGAAATGAAGTTCCTCTCATGGAACTTAAGGGGCTTAAACAACCCCCAAAAGTAGTATGCTCTTAAGCAATTCATACTCACCAATAGAGTTGATATTATCCTTATCCAAGAGGTGAAAATGAATTACCAAAATTTTTCTATGCTTGTCGATAATTTATGGTCAGGTGCTACCTTTCATTATGGAGAGGTGGATGGTGCCTCAGAAGGAATTGCTACCCTTTGGACTAAGAGCAAGGTGGATGGTCTTGTGGTTGGCTCTTCTCACAACTTTCTTTCCACCAGGTTCACTATGAATAACTTATCTTGGTTCTTTTTTAACATTTATGCTCCTAATACTAGACACGACAGGGTTCTGATCTAGGAGGAAATCACTACTTTATTGACTAACAATAAGGAGGAGTTGTTTATGCTAGCTGGGGATTTCAACACCCCCCTTTATCCTTCAGAGAAGATGGGAGGTCTAACAGACTACAGTGAGAGCATGCTTGACTTTGCCGACTTCATCAGAAATAATGAGTTACTTGATCTTGACCTTCAAGGGAACCAGTTCACCTGGTCTAACAATAGAAAAGGCTCCAATTTGATTTAGGTCAGGCTGGATAGGTTTTTGATCTCTACCAAATGGAACTTTGGAACTAATTCCTCCCTCTTATCTCTCCTGTGCACTATCTCTGACCACTCCCCAATCCTCTTCTCCTGGGTTGACAAGTTGACCTTCGATCCCTCACCCTTCAGGTATGAGATCATGTGGCACTCCCACCCAGACTTCAAGCAATGCATACAAAACTGGTGGAATTCCCTTGTTCAAGGGACGACTATGTTCATAATTTCTACAAAGTTGGAAATTATCAAAAGGGAGGTGAAAGCCTGGAGTCTCTCTTCCTTTGGGGATATCTTCAAGAGAAAAAAGGAGACTGAAACCAATTTGGACCACCTCCAGAGGACCATTGCAGAGGGGACTTCCTCTAGGATCACTCATACCGAGGAAGAGGGATGGAGACACAAATGGAAAGAAATCATGAATCTAGAAGAAATTTACTGGAAGCAAAGATCCAGGATCCAATGGTTAATTGAGGGGGACAAAAACACCTCTTTCTTTCACAGATAAGCCTTAAAGCATAAAAGGAGGAACACTATTTGGTCCATTCTCAATAACATAAATAAGGAAGTGGTGGGGAATAATGAAATTGGTCAATGGGCTTCCCTTCACTTTGCTTATGCCTACTCAAATTATAGGATCAGGAAACCTATTGAAATCAGTGATAAACTCCTCAGTCTCATTCCTCACGTCCTGGATGAAGCTGATAATGAGCTGCTGATAAGCTGTGTGTCTAAAGAAGAAGTCAAAGCTGCAGTTTTTGCTATGGCTACCTTTAAGGCTCCTGGTCCTGATGGCTTCCCCCCGACTTTTTTCCAGACTTTTTGGGAAACTGTGAAGTATGATCTCACTAAAGCTACCATGGACTTCATTTGCACTGGTAAAATCCTGAAGAAGTTGAATAACACCTTCATTATTTTGGTGCCCAAAGTTCCTAATCCAAAACTTATATCAGACTATCGGCCCATCAGCCTATGTAACTCAGTTTACAAATTTTTCTCTAAAGTTATTGTCAACATAATCAAACCCCTCCTTGATAAATGCATCAGTCCCTCCCAAAGAGGTTTTATTCTGGGCAGGTAGATCCTTGATGCTGTCATTACTACTCATGAGGTCATTCACTCCATGGAGAAAAGTCGCAACCCAGGTATGGCTCTCAAACTTGACATCTCTAAGGCTTATGATAAAACTAATTGGAAATTCATGTATGCGGTCCTTTCTAAGATGGGATTCCAGGAAAGATTTATCAATATTATCAGGGTGGCAGTGGAAAGTGTTCACTGTTTGGTGATTGTCAATGGCACCCCCTGGGGCTTCTTCAAGGCTAAGAAGGGGCTACGTCAAGGAGACCCTCTCTCACATTATTTGTTCATTATGGTAGCTGAAGTCTTGAGTAGGAATTTCTCCAATCTGATCAGGACCAATAGAATCTTGGGCGTAAAGGCTGCTTCCACTCTCCCTCTGGTTATGTAGCAATTTGTGGACGACACCTTCCTTTTCGCCCTTTTGTTAGTGATTGAGGCTAAAGAGTGGAAGCATCTGCTGGAAGAGTACGCCCTTGCCTCTGGTCAACTGAGTAACTATTGCAAGAGCAAGGTTTACTTCTTTAACACGGACAAAATTCTCCAGGGTAAACTTACCCAAATCTTGGGTTGTAGTGCTGTTGATCTCCCTGATTCCTACCTGGGTCTCCCCCTCACTACCAAGGAGGTCACCTCCCACTTTTGGGAATCAATCCTAGAAAGAATGCACAAGAAACTCATGGGCTGGACTGGAAAAACTCTAAGTAGTGCGAGTAAACTCCAGCTCCTAGCGGCCTCCCTTCAAGGTGTCCCTGTCTACTTTCTCTCTCTTTTCAAGATTTCCGATTCTATGGCTGAGAAACTCGAGAGAATCCAAAGAAGATTTATGTGGACGGGTTTGGAGGATAAGACCATAATCAACTTAGTCAACTGGGAAAAGGTATGCAAACCAAAGGGCATGGGTGGCCTTGGGATTAGAAAAATATTTGATTTGAATAAAGCCTTGTTGACTAAAATCGGATGGATCCTTATGAAGGGAAAAACGGACTGGAGCATGATTATGAGGGCCAAGTACTTCAACCACACCCCCTTCCCCTCCCTCCTCTATTCCAATGAGATCCCTCCTGGGTCTAAAATTTGGAACAACTTTGTTAAGAACATGAAACTTCTCAAGCAGGGTCTAAAGTGGCAAGTTGGAAGTGGTGAGAAAACTAGATTTTGGGAGGACAACTGGATTGGTGACAGACCCCTTGCCTCCTCCCGGTTCAGTTGTCTCATGATCCCTCTAAAGGATTCAATTGGCTCCTCTATGATCAACTACATCTCTCCCGCTGTTGGTTAAGGCTTGCTAATAGTCTGGGAAATACCCCCCAATAGATTCATTTGGCTGAAGAGTTGCAATCCCTTCTTAAGGGGATCAAGATCCCCTGTTTCACTCACACTGATAAACTTGTTTGGTCCGTGAATCCCTCAGGGTCTTTCAGTTTTAAATCGGACTACAATCTCTTGGTTGCCTCCTTCAATGACTGTTGCAGCTGGAAAGAAGTATGGAACTCTCAGCTCATCCCTAAAATTAACTTCTTCTGGTGGACGACCCTTCACGGGAAGATCCTTACTATTGATAATCTAAAGAGGAGGGGATTTACACTTGCCAACAAATGTGTTATGTAATATCAATGTAATATGAATAAAGTTTAAAAGATGCCATCAAAATATTAAATAAAGTCATGCAATAGGATTTCACATAGGTGTATACCATATATTATCTTGAAAATATGAAATAGTCAATGGTGATGGTCAAACTCAAGTAGATGTATCAAAAAATCAAAGAAAATTATCTCTCATATTTACACTTGAATCAAATTGCACGCTTAATATGTAAACCAAAGTCTAATATCAATATTGTAAATCTTACATGTTGCATTGACAATATATGTCATCAATGCTTAAAAATTGAATTAAAATTAATTAATAAGAAAATTTGATACCCTTCACAAATACCAAACAAAGTTACTTTCAGTGGCATGGGTCAATAAGTTAGTGATTTTCTTAGACAACTAAGTTACTAGGGTACTTGTATTGTTATGTGTGAATATAGGATCTGCCAACTTTTCAAAGCTCCACACTTTGGAATAGCTCATAGGCATACAAAATATATAAATAGCTACAATATTAACTATACTATCAATGTAATATGAATAAAGTTTAAAAGATGCCATCAAAATATTAAATAAGTCATGCAATAGGATGTCACATAGGTGTATACCATTTATTATCTTGAAAATATGAAATAGTCAATGGTCATGGTCAAACTCAAGTAGATGTATCAAAAAATCAAAGAAAATTATCTCGCATATTTATACTTGAATCAAATTGTGCGATTAATATGTAAACCAAAGTCTAATATCAACATTGTAAATCTCACATGTTGTGTTGACAATAGATGTCATCATTGCTTAAAATTGAATTAAAATTAACTAATAAGATAATTAGATGCCCCTCACAAATACCAAATTGAGTAAATTGGTCATCTAGGGTTTTATCACTCAAGGGGCATCTAGGGTTTTATCACTCAAAACAACTTTCTACAAATCATGAAAATAATAGGCATATTTGCACCCCATAAATTGCTAGATAAATTCATAACAACCATAAACTACCTGCTTAACAAATTTAATGAATTTGGGCCCAACGTCGTCTCCTAGAAACAAAGTGGCATAGATATTTTCTCCATTTGTAATAGACACAGAGAATCCTTCCCATCTATTTGCACTACTAAAACATAGGAAAGGTGATTGTAGATTAATTAAAAAATATGTGCAAACCTCCAATTTGTTTATATATGAACCACATTATTATTTAAAAATTAGAAGTTTAAGTTATATATTTGTCTTTGTGATTTAATTATTGTTATTATAGAACTTAAAGTTTTAAGGTAGTTAGTGGAATTTCGTCAAAACAATAACATTAACTTCAATTGTTCTTATATTGTTAAAGTGATAAATACATATGTACAATCAACACACATTTCTAGTGGATTTGAGAATGTATAGATAAAAATGGTGTCTCACATGACACTTATTATTTCTATTAGGTCTTGAATTTCACATTGTATTCCTTTCTAGTTGGGTTATTCAAATTTTTCTATTCAACAAATACTATTCTCTTCCATTTGTTCCTTCTCATATCTTTTTCACTTTGTTATTGAGCTCCTAATAGGACCCTTTCCTTGTGATATTTCATTATGATATATTTTATTCATTAATGACTTGATTATTTCATTTCCCTATAAAGATCATTTCCTTCATGGCTATGTTCTCATATTCTGTCAAATATAGAAACACCTCCATGAGCCTTTAGCAATGTTGTTGATTAATTCCACAATTAACACTATTTTACTCAATCCAACTCTTCTTATAATCAATTTTTCCCCAACGATGATAATGAGCTCTAAAAGATTCATCACTTTAATTCTTATTGAAAAGATTTAGATTCAGTCTCCGTGAATGGAAAAAGTCGAGAAATATTGCAAAAAGCTATAATTACATAGAGATAAAATCTAAGGTTATCATCGTTCATTTGAAATTATTATGTGTATGAATACAAACATTTTTAATATCCCTTATTAAACAATTTTTTAAATTTACAATAATTGTTATATGGATCCTTTTCCAATCAAATTCATTTTGATAATATATCAAAGATATTGTTACATTTTCCAATAAAATTTCAACAAAAAAAGAAATAGTTGTTGAAGGATTCTTTCATTCATTATGTGAGATATGGAGAAATACCTCTTATACCTATAAAGCGTATGTACCTCCAAATGAAAAAAAAATGTAGACATATCATCTGTTTCATTTTTGACAATACTAGTTACATCTTTGGTTTCAACCATATAGGATGTGTAATTTTGAATTATCCACGAATTATTTTTCCTTTTTAGGTTATTTTTTGCATGTTAAGATGAAACCTCTCATGGTTAGTGCCAAAATGGTAGATGATTTATTCATTATTGATCTCAGACCAATGAATTAAACCCAATAGCTTTGATTAAATCAATTCTTTTCTTTTTGGCTAAAGAAAAGATTTGTGACATGATAGAGAGCATGAATATAGTTTGGTTTGGTAATATTTTCTACCTTCATACTTTTGTATGTGAAAAATCTCATGGAAGACCAAAGTTTTTTCTTTCAATTTTTTTCATAACTATATGTTTTGAGATTCTCTCTATCTACATGTCACATAAATCTCATCCTCAGGTATTTGTTGTAGAAAAAACAAGATAAAAAAAAATAGAGAAAATATGTAGGTCACCCATAATAGAAATATATGATTATAATTAGCTAATGTGAGCACATGCCACTTCTTAGAGCCTTCAATTTCTTTTCTATTTGTTTTTCTACTAGAGCCTTAATCTCCTAAGATTTTTTTTTTAAAATTCTAGTTTGTAGAAAACATAGTGCTAGGTTCTTGAGAATTCAAGTACATGCAAGTTTTCCAAGTTATGAAACTTCTACTAGTTCAATAACATAACTATGCACTAAATATACAAAAATCATTCCTATCTTATAACAACAGACTAAGAAACTTCACGAGTTTTCTTTCCAAATATAAATGTTCACAAAAATTGAAGAGAACCAATTTCAAGTTTTTCAAATGTAGATTAAAAAATTCTTTATTTCAAATCAAAGAGAACCTATTTCAACGATTTTGAGAACCATACATTGTATGCACATGATCAACTTGAAAACTAGGGTTTTAGAAGTCCATACTTGGCAAACCACTATTGACGTCGACTTCGCTTGAATCCACGTGGCATATTGGGTCGACGTGGTGTGGTGTGGTGATACGCTTAGGCTCCCCTCCTGTGCAAATTATACTCTCTTCTCCATGAAAATGACTATAGCCTAAAATGATAATTTTTCTATCATTTGGTCTTAAATAGTTTTATACAAATAATAAAAACACCTTCGAGCGAGAAGGTTATCTTTTCTTGAAAGCATTTTTTGTTTGTAAAAAATAATTAAATTAAGACCTTCGTTTGAAGGTGACATGTGAAACACCTTTGAAACAAGGTTTTCACATTGAGGACCTTCGAACAAAGGTCGTTTCAGGACTTATGTTCAAAGGTAAACCTTTGAACAAAGTTCAATGTAGAAATTTTCCCTCGCTTGCAAATTTTTGGTGTTTTAAGTTTGGGAACCATTATTGTGATATTACCCATGTATTATTTTTAAATACTAAAGAATACATGGAAGAGTTTTGAACAACCATTTTTATAGACATCATATGCTATTAGATGGAAGTGTTAATTATTAGAGATTTTTTTCTTATTATTTTAATGAGTTTTTTTTATTGTTGTGTATTTTGTATAGGAATAATTATACAAAAAATTTGTTTCCAAATATCATTGTAAGAAGTTGTACAAAATATTTTGTGGAGTGTTTGAGATAATAAGATTGTTATAGTCAAAGTTGATGCCATTTAAATTTTTTGTACACTAACAATAATTTTCCATCGTTCAGGGAATGAGCACTCCAAATTACACAAGGAACATATTCAACTTTTTATTAAGAATGGAATGGAGTGCAATTATTTATACTAACTTTAGTATTATATGTATTAAGATTCTTGGTGTTGAACCCAAGTCAAGACTAAGAGGGGGGCTAAATCAATCTAAACAAATAAATTACTACAACATATAAACAATTAACCAACAATACATATCAACACATGAACACCAACATTTATATGTGGAAAACTCAAAGAAAACTCAAACAGGGAAAAACCACGATGAGAGTCAACCCACAAGAATATATTCACTATGAATAGAAATAATTACAAAAGAGAGCTCATTGCTCTAGACTTGTACACCAAGGCTAACTGCTCATGGGACAAGATACAAAGAGGACTTGAAAAACCTAAAGCTAATTGCACTTAGGGCAAGATACATAAAAATGATTTGAAAAGAAGGATCTTCTGATCATGAAGTTGTCCTTGAACTTTGCATCAAGCGACCAATATCAACACACAACTCTGATCTCAACTGCCAACACTCTATCTCAGTTCTCTGCAATAGGCTTCAACACAACTTGCATACCATTTGATCACAACTCTTTTGCTCTGCTCAAACTTCCTCTAATCTTCGCTCTTTATCACATCATCTACACTCTCACACATCTCACACCTCTCTACAACTCAAACACACAAATGCCTTATATATAAGATAGATCATCAAAGCTTGGACCAAGTCGGCCTGAATCAAAATATACTTTCTAAACCAAAAACACACATGCTGATCCACTCTAGGAGAAAGAGAGGACCAAAACACATCTCCCAAGGATTAACAAATTGATATGCAATCACTGAAACCTAACCAAAACAATATCCACATGCTACGCATCAATATAAGTAATCACCGATAAAAAACATAAGCTCCAATACACATAACTCAAATCCGAATCTCCACATGCTATGGTGAGACCCATAACATATCAACCATGCTTCCACAAATCATATCCGGACCTAAGGATAGGTTAAACATATAATATCACAACCATCAACAAACAATAACACAACACCTGAAAAACACAAAGATGTTTCCAAACCACATAACCATCATATCTATGATACCAGAACTATAACCAATAATACTCAATACCAACACCCGATTCTAGACCCAAGCACTTCTAGAACAACCAATAGAACAACTGCATCAACAACACAACAATATAACTTTGCACCACAAACATTTTGGACCAAATCGGAATAACAAATTTGACATCAATGATAACCACAACAACACATTAATGCATACTTCCAACACTTGGAACATTAATTTTGTGCTTGAATAAATGTGTGAATTGACCATACTTATTTTCTTGGTAAGACTTTGCTATATTGTAAGCGAAATGAAACTACCTACATCAAACATCTTTTCTCAAAGTTATTAGCATATAAAATATCATACATTTTGTTTATAATACTAAGGATTCAAGTTCTTATCGAAAAGTAAATTAGATATGTAGGTTTGTATTATCCCATCCAAAACACTTGATAAGATTATCATGATAAGATCATATTTTAAATCAACAAGAAAATCTCCATTAAACTAAAATAAAACACCATTAGATCTAATGTAAATGTAAAGTATAAGAAAACAATAATCTAAGTGAAAATAATTAACTAAATATAGTAATAATGTCAATTACAAATTATAATATAAATTAAATATAAAAAATAATGCCAAAATCCTTCAAAACCAACAATTTATGATATAAAATTTTAAAATAATACACTTTAATTAGAAAATAATATTATAGAATTCAACATCTAAAATATATGTTAACCTTAAATTTTCTTATGTATATTCACACAAATTTAGTTTTTAAATATTTTTTCTTAAAACAAATTATATTGTTTATTCTTTTTTTAAGAGGTTTGTTTAAAAAAGTTTGTCCTATTAAAAGATTGTAGTTTAACTCTTTGAATACAATTAGAAATAGTGATGATATGTTCTTTAAGTCATCCACAAAGATTCAAATCTCTAAAAATATGATATAATAGATTAAATAATGTCCAAACTACTTTAATAGAATGAATACACATCTACTGCAAATTCATTGTATAATACAAAATCCCCCATTTGAAACATTTAGGAATTCATAATTTTAATTGATTAAAATAATTTTATTTTTATGTTGCGATGATCATCATTGTAAATTGGAATGAAATGCTACATGGAGAGAAATAATTGTGCATGCGAAAGAGAGGAGTTTTATAAAAAGTTCATCCCTTGATCACAAGGAAATGAGGTTGGCAGACTGCGAATGGCAGCGCAAGCGCAACAGAAATCTAATCTCTGAGAAAATTTGAAGGATGAACGCTGATGGTGGAGCATCAGTTTTATTTTGTAAGGCTTTCGATACCGCCACATCAAAGACATTCGTGTTCTCCATTGCCGTGGCTAGATTCCGTCCAAGCACACATTGGAAAGAAATTCCATGGTTGTTCGTCTAATACATTGGCCATCAAGATATTTTCACCTCCGCACCATGACCATGACTATGACCATGAAGGTTCGAACGACAACGACATAAAAGAAGAAGTCCGCCGGCCTACTTTTCTGGTCAAACATGGCGATGTGATGCTCACGCGGGATCTTTTCTTCTTATTCAAGCAATCATATTACACGCTTGATGTCCGCCTTCCCCTTTCAAGCGCAAGCATACATCGGCGGCTCCACTTCTTCGGTTCGATTTTTCCTAAATGTTGTTCTTTATGGAATTTGGCGTCAAATTCGTGTCACCTTCGTAGACATTGTTATGATATAACACGGAGCTTCATAAAATTCAGTTGCTAATAGAAATTGGACACGCATATCAGAAATTAGAGTTTGCGAAGAGGAATTGGACGCGCAGAGTAGAAATTAGAGTGTGCAAAGAGGAATTGGACGCGCATAGTAGAAATTAGTGTGTGCAAAGAGAATTTGGACGCGCGGAGTAGAAATTGGAGGTGCAAAGAAAAATATGAGCAGCAGCAATGGAGGGAAGAAGCCAGGGGAAGCGACAGGCGGCGGCTTTTTTGCCTCTCTCACCTCCAGCCTTTCCAACTTTGGCAGCTCGATGCACAATTCGGTTAACAGGTATGCTACTTCTCTTACTAGTTGAAAAAGGGCTTCGATCTTTTTATTTTTGTTTATGTGCTGGCATGCTCTGGAATCTTTCACAATCAGCTTGTGTTTTTACTTTGGTTTAACTTCCTATCAAGATCTTTGGCAATCAAGACAATGGCGTGTTTTTTTGTGTGCATATATTTAAGTAACTCTGTGTGTTGAACGAATTTTTCTTTACTTTCACCATATCACTCAAGCCGAATTTTCGCTTTCTTCAATCGTTCGGAATTTAACGAGTTTTTTGTTAAGGCCATTAAAGAAGCCCTTAGTATGACCATAAGTTTGTTCCCCTTTGGTGATTATTTAGTCCATGTCCCTTATGCCCCTCCCTTAATATGAACCTGTAAATTTATGTATTTAACCGTCTAATTTGTCACATCATTCTTTGTTTTAGGTTCATAAAGTTTGTTACCATCAGATTTGCAGTGGGTGTACAGAAAGCAGCCCAGGCAGTATCTAGAAAAAGAAGCAGAGTCGGTTCATTGCCCAGCTGATTTCATGTTGCAGACTAATTATACTAATTAGTCTGTGAGTTTTACTTCAATTATCTAGGAATTAAACCAAGCAAAAGTCACAGATTTTTCATAATCCATTTTGCTATATGAAATCATAATCACAATGTACCGCCAACCATAAGGTTCTAGAATTTTTAATTGCCACTGCAAAGGTCTGTATTGTGCTCAGTCCGCTGTGGCAAAACATTTAAAAATGATGCATGTAGAGACATTGAGTGCACTAAGGCAGAAGCATATATGGTTCAAAACTAATCTGTTATTCTCTGAAAAAGTCTTCAAAGCTTGGTACTTATTGTCTGAGTTCATTTCAAACTTTGATTCTGTGGGCACACTATAGTATTTTAAGTAATACCTAGGAAAACCTGTTAATTGAATTTTATAAGGGTTTTTTTTATTCATGATCTACATTTCATATTTTTTCAATGCTTCAATTTTTTCTGCTATGGAGTTGCTTAATTTGTGTTTTTCATTATGGGGCTAGTATATGGAGTTCAAGTACCTGTTTTAAATGTTGCTACACTGTATACAGTTTCATGGGATATGAGGGCTTGGAAGTAGTTAATCCTGAAGGTGGACAAGATGATGTGCAAGAGGAAGTTCATAAAGGAAGATGGCAGAAAGAGGTAGGTCTGTACATGTGTTGTGCTTTTATGTTAAATGATTGATGTGAAGCCTAGTATAATGCCCCCAAAGTAGAAGAAAACATAGCCAACAAATGTAAAGCATATTTTCTAAATTCACTTTTGAAGTGGCATACATAGGATGCGGCAAACTTCAATTTACACGAAATATTAGAAGAATACTTTACTAATTAATTAATTGACAACTTAATTATTCTAACAACAATATTTTAAGTCAACATATTACACATCTTATCTCAGAAATCAGATGTAATGAGCCACTTGTTTTATATTTGAATCATCTATATGGTTTTTTATCTATATTTATATTTCTAAGTTCATTGCTTGTTATTATTTTTTTTTTGATCCATAAAAGGCCAAGGCCAAGGATTATATTAATATTTAAAGGAATTACAGACTGCTGGTATATAACAAAATCCAGCTTTGTTACATCCAGAAATATCTAATTCGGTCCACATAAACCAAACAGAGTACCTAAAAACAAATCACCCTCCTGCAACCGCTACAATTACCCCTTTTCCATGCCTAAATTTCACAGCAGATACACTCTGGGAGACATACAGCAAATTAACCCCAATCCATGACATAAGTGCTGAAAAACATTCAGCAAAAAACTAACAAATTGTAACCCATATTACATTGCCAAAATGTGGTCACAGACCCATAAAACCATATCAAAATGCGAGAAAACCAGTCAGAGGGCCCTTCAATTGTTCTGAAGATGAGCTCTCATTGTTAGAATTGTCATCATCAGCTCGAAGACCTTGAATCCTTTTGTAGTATTTCACCCACCCCTCCTGCTCATCAACCGCATCACCAATCGGAGCACCCAGCGACCCATCCACGGCAAACCCCATAAGTCTTTTCAGGAAATCCAGGTTTGTGCGAATGTGAGGTTTTCGAACCTCCCAAAAGTCGACATCTGATATGACTAGAATCAGAAGGCGAGTCACCGGCTTTCCATCTCGCTCCGTTACGCCATAGTCTTTAGGCCCCGGGATTGTCCGGTTGATGTCGATTTCTTGTAGAACTATGTCCATGTCGCCTAAAAATTCCTCCCGGAAGATTCTCTTGTAGAGAATATGACTTTCTATTTTCGGCTCCGCTACCATCAATATAGTCGCCAAAAATTGAGCTAGGATATCAGTATTAACCCGATATCGGTGTGTGGCAATGAGAAATTCAATGCCCAAAATCTCTTCAGAGCATGGAGAAACAAAGCATGTGAAAATTTGGTGACACCGAGTAGCTATTTGTCTGATATGACCCCAAAATGGCCATTTGCCTTTTATCCGCCACTATTCTGATATTGGACACTATTTTGATATTGGACACTATTCTGATATTGGACACTATTTTGATATTGGACACTATTCTGATATTGGACTCCATTATCTACTAGGAAATTTGCTATCACCTGCAAAACTAGAGTAGAATTAATGTTGAAAAAGACCGAATTGCAGAATGTTGGACGGAAAAGGTGGGTATTTAATCTAAAACCAAGCTTGCTCGAGAAGTTTCTCTCGAGCCATAAATGTTCCATCCACCCTCTACGAATAGACTCTGACAAATTCTGCTGTTCCAATTGGATCCCCATTTTGGCTTCGACATTGAATGAGGCATTAATTTCTACCTGCCGAACTCTTTTGAATTGCATCGATCGAATATCCGACTCATCTCAGGTGGCTGCATACGTGTTTGTCCATCTCATCACACATGTGCCTATACTAACCATCGCTTGTCAATGGCTTTAAAAATTTAAAGTTATCTCGCCAAATCGGGTAGACATCATTATTGAAACTTGAAGGAGCCGCTTGCCAAGACCTCAAGCAATTCAGACAAACAAATGAGTCTATTTTTGTCCCGTCAGCTGCCTTATTGGCTAATTCATCCGCCATTTGATTGCCCTCTCTATATATATGATTAAAGGTGACGGCTTCAATTCTTTTTAAAATTTCTAATGCTCTTTCAAGTAAAGCATTTAGCTTCCAGTTAGGTGTTTCCTCACGTCTCAATGCATTGATTGTAATAGTTGAATCCCCCTGAAATTTCAACTTATGGATGCCAAGAGCCTTGCATTTTATTAGACCAATTATTAATGCTTGAAATTCTGCTTGATTATTAGAACCAATGACCAATGGAACTGCCGTACTAGCTATCTTTCTACCCTCCCAACAATGAATAACACAACCTGCTCCCGAGGTGCCTAGGTTCCCTCTTGCAGCCCCGTCAAAGTTTAGTTTAAACCAGCCCTCTTGAGGAGGTGTCCATATGCACCTAAGTCGTGCTTGCACACTATCTTCTCCTCCTGCTCCAATGAATTTTGGAGTTTTTAGACCCCTCCACTTTCCTCTCACTTGCCCATCCCAGCTACAGAAGCTCTTTTTCACCAAATTTTGTTTTTCATTCCTGCTGTTCACAACCTCCACAATGGCAGCTTCAATCTTATTGAGGAGGATATCTACATTCATTCTTGCATCCTTGAAGATCCGTCTGTTTCTTTCCTTCCAAACTTCCCATGCCAGAAGTGAAGGGCTAGTTATCCATAATCCACTGAAGATTCCATTCCTATTCAAGATAGGCCAACTCTTAAAAAGACTTAAAATATCTGCTGGGAGGGCAGTTGACCACCCTAACTTTGCACATAACCATTGCCAACATTTGATGGTATATGGGCATTGTAGGAATAAGTGATCAATGGTCTCCTCTTCTTTTTCGTAGAGCACACATCTTGAGGGTCCACTAAACCCAATTTTCTTGAACCAGGCTGCTGTAAGGACACGACCCTTTAGCATTGCCCAAGAAAAGATACCAGCTTTCAGTAGACAGGCCCTATTCCAGCAAAGCTTTAGAGGAGGGTTTGAGATTCTCCAATCTTGCTGTTTTATTATTGTCCTATAACCCTCTTTAGCCGAATATACACTTGAATTAGCTCTAGACCACACCAATCTGTCCCGTGAAGCTCTAAAAGACACATTTCTGTCCTTCAAAATATCATTCAGTTGATTAATGTCATCTTCGAGATCATCCCCATCTTGAAGGGCATTCCAAACCCATCCAGCCACCTGACCATCCCCATCCAAAGTCACATAATTCTTAACATAGAGACCCCACCTCTTTTCCAAGGATTCCTGAAGTCTTTCTGAGTTCATCATGGATTTTATAGGGGGGTATCCGCCCTAGGAGTCATCCCAGAAGCGAGCCTTAGCTCCATCTGCTATGTCCCAAGTAATATTTTTCATAATTATATCCCTACAAGAAAGGATAAAGTTCCAAATTTTGGACCCTCTCGGGGGAGACTCTTTCCTAAAGATCGCAGTCCGATCTTCCCCTATTAGATACTCGCTCTTCAAAATTTTAACCCATTTGAGTTGCAGCTGTTCATATAATTTCCACACCAATATAGCTCCTAAAGCCTTGTTTTGCCATAATTGATTCCTAAGCCCCACACCTCCGAATTCTTTGGGCTTGCAAATAGAATCCCACGCTATTATGGCCATCTTTTTCTCTTGTAAACCTTGCCAAAAAAATTGTCTCATGCATTTGCTGATCTTCTCAGCTACCCCTATTGGAAGCACTAAACATGACATCAGAGATATAGGTAATGCTGAGATTACTGCCTTTAGCATGATTGCTCAGCCCGCCCAAGTCAATTATCTGCCCTTCCAAGAAGAGAGTTTCCTATTCAGTTTCTCTTTAAAGCCTTCCCAGTCTGGTGCCACTCTGCAAGGGAAGACCTAGGTAGGTGCAAGGAAGCTTGCCCTGATGAAAATGCAATATTCTGATGATTTGTGCTTCCTCCCATGGCTGAAGAAAAAAGAACACTTCTGATTTTTCTATACTAATTTGTTGTCCTGACACTTTAGAGTATTTGTCCAAGATGTATTTGAAATTGGATGCTTCTTGAGGGTTCCTTCACCCAATAGCATTGTGTCATCTGCAAATTGTTGATGCCTTACCGCTGCAATCTCCCTAGTGATACTAATCCCTCTAATCTTCCCAACCTGTTGAGCCTTTTGGATATTTCTGCCCAAAGCCTCTACCATAATAATAAAAAGGAAGGGGGATATTGGGTCACCCTGTCTGAGCCCTCTAGAAGCCTCAAAAAACCCCACTGGAGATCCATTAGTGATCACTGAAAATTTTGGTGTAGAAATACAATAAAACATAAGATCTATCCATTTTTTGTTGAAGCCAAATGCTTCTAAACACTTACATAGAAATCTCCAGTCAACCTTATCATACACCACCTTTATATCTAATTTTATGAGCATACTCCGGACATTCCTAGTTTGGATGGAATGAATGGCCTCTTGTGTTATGATGATTCCATCTAGGATAAATCTCCTGGGGACAAACCTGGATTGCTCCTCAGAGATGATGTGAGGAAGAACTGATTTCAATCTGTTTGCCAATATTTTGACCAATACTTTATAAATGGTGTTACAAAGTGAGATTGGTCTGAAGTTTGCAAAATCTCTAATGTTATCCTCCTTAGGTATCAAGACTATGAAAGTGTTATTTATCTCTTTTAAAAATCTACCCCCATTTTTGGTCGCTTCTAGTGCTTCCACCATTTCTTGCCCAAAGATATGCCAACATCTTTGATAAAATCCTTCTGGGAAACCATTTGGACTAGGGGCTTTGTTCGGATGTAGCTGAAAGAGTGCTATATGTATTTCAGCCTTTGAGAGCTTAGAGTTAAGTTTCTGACTCTGATTCTTGGATATTAAATTGGGGATGTTGGATAGGATTTCCTCTTGATCCCCCCACATAGATCCTTCCCAATTATTAAGTAAATTTGTAAAGTATTTCACTCTTTCCTTTGATATTTCTTCCAAACTATCTGTGACTCCTCCATCCTCTTTTTTGATGCTTAAAATCCTCTTCACCCCCCTCCTTACCTTAGTGTTGGCATGGAAATTTTTTGAATTGTTATCTCCCGCCTCTAACCATGTTTCTTTGGACTCCTGTCTCCAAAAGATTTCTTCCTTAGATAATAGCTCCTGATACTCATCCAAGAGCACTTTCTCTTTGTCAAATAAGTCTGTATTCATACCAGATTTCGTGACTTCTTTAGAGATCAGCTGCAACTCCTCCTCCACATCTTTCATTTTTGTAAAAATATTTTGAAATTTCTCTCTATTCCACTTGAGCAATTTTGCTTTTATGGCTTTTATTTTGGAGACAAAACAAAAGAGTTTGGATCTGTTGTGACCATTTCACACATCGCCCCATTGCAAATGGGGACCCTTGCTTTTTTTGCTTTTTAGGGTTTGTTTTTTTTAGGTTTTTTAGGGTTTTGTCAGTTAGCCTTTGCATTTTGAGTGTCGCCCAGGGGATCACATGGATAAGCAAGTCCGGCTTGAGTGAGGTCCTGATCCTGAAATTTGGCTAAGTCTAGAATGTCCTGATCCTGAAATTTGACTAAGTCTGGAAACTGAAAAACCTCAAAAAGCTAGATTTTGCAATATAACTCCTGGAGGTCTGAAACCACTCTCAAACATCCTGAAAGTATATATGGAATATAACTTAAAGTATAAGAAAGTGACATTCTTTCTTATACTTAAATGTTATATTCCATTAAAATTGTCCTGATAGAGAGTTCGAAAAGTCAAATTTCGCTCCTGTCCTTCACTGAGGATCCAGAGCGAATTTCGCTCCTATCCCTCCCAGGAGGACCAAGGCGAAGCGCTCCTGTCCCTCACCAAGGGACCAGGGCGATAATACTTATTTGAGCCATTCCTGACCTTGTTTGGACGAATTGAGACATCAAAAGCATGGTGAAGGACGAAATGAGCATGATAGAGCATCCAGACTTGATCAAAAGCAATGAAATGATGAAGTTTTTGCCTAGAATGTCAAATTCGCTCCTGTCCCTCACTGAAGGACCAGAGCGATTTTCTTTATATGCACAATTTTAGACCTTTTTTTGGACATTAACTTTTATTCATAGCATGAGGCAGGATGATATCTTCCCTAGCAAAGACATTTCATGGTGAAAAGTGAAGCATTTGGGCCTGGAGGGCAAAAATCGCTCCTGTCCCTCACTGAAGGACCGGAGCTTGAAATCCAAAATTGCCTTGTCCTTGAAAGATTTGAACGATTTCGCGAATTGAGAAGATCAAAGGAGATACATTTTATCAGTTGAATATAACTTGAAAGCGCAATCATGAGGAAAATTGACCCTAGAAGCAAAATCGCTCCCGTCCCTTTGCCAGGGACCAGGGCGAATTTAAGTGATAGCTCCCGTCCCTCTCTCAGGGACCAGAGCGAAATTCCTTATAGGGCTAAATTTGGGCGAAGATCAAGTGAAGATTAAGTTTGAAGCAAGCAAAGAAGGTGTAACGGACCCGTTGAAGATAATTTGAAGATTGCAAAAACGCCAAGTGAAGCCCATATTGTCCTAGGCGCTCCTGTCCCTCTCCCAGGGACCAGAGCGATTTCTTCCTTAGACAAATTTCTCGCCAAGATGAAGCAAATTACATGTCAAGGATGAGTGAAGGGAAGCATAGCGGGTCCGTTGAAGATGGTTTTAAAAGTTAGCAAAGCATGATTGAGCCTACAAGTGAAAGTTCGCTCCTGTCCCTCAGCCAGGGACCAGGGCGAACTCAAGGTTATTTAATAGTCCCTCCAAGCTTAAATCACTCCAAGCTAAGACACAAAGGGGCAATGATGTTTGGAACGCCTCGGAGAGAAAGTAAAGTATCAAAGACCGTAAAGGTGATGGAAATGCCCAAGTTCGCTCCTGTCCCTCTCCCAGGGACCAGAGCGAAATGTTCAAGTGTGTCCAAATTTAAGTTGCCACTCACATTTCAAGTGTTTGAAAGGGAGTAAAGAACATCATTTTGCATCGTGAAGACAGTTGCAAGTTGATATAAACAAGGATGAGCACAAGAAATAAAGGTTCGCTCCTGTCCCTCACCAAGGGACCAGGGCGATATTCACTCAAATATCAAATTTGCGTTGTAAAAGACGAGTAAAGTATGCATGGAATGAATGGATAACATTGTTACTTGCCTTGCGATATAAATTGGTGATTAAAGAGACAAAGACCCAAGGGAAAAGGCAAGTTCGCTCCTGTCCCTCACCAAGGGACCAGGGCGAAAGTACTTTAAAGCTCACTCCTTCCACAAAAGGGACGAATTAAGCTCAAGATTCCCAATTAAAATGCTATTTTGGACGTCTAAGACAAGACTCTGAACGTGAAAAACAAGAAAAACAAGGCCAAAATGAAGGAGCGCTCCTGTCCCTCTCCCAGGGACCAGAGCGATGTGGTTAGTGTCCCTTATTCCTCCCATGCTTAGGCGCCAATATTTTCGAATTACATTGAAATGCCAAATTCGATAAAAATGTGAAAGATTTAATTAAATTGGTATTTAAAAAATAGCGCATGGACATTCAATAATTAATTTAAAGCCTTTAAAAAATCGAAGTTTTTAATTACAAAGGCATTTAATTAATTATTATTAAATTAAATTTTAAAAAGGGAGCGCTTGGGGTATTATTTTGCAAGGTCGGCCCCCTCTTTTATTAAATTTTATTTGTTTATTGGGCCTATTTTCCAAGTCGGCCTAGGGGCAATTATCAAGATGAGCGCCTATATAAGAGGGGTGTGTTGAGCATGTTAATCCATCTTTCAATCATTTGTCCAAGCGCGATTTTGAAGGAGCAATAAAGGAGTGCGAAATCTGGTCCAAGAAGGAGTGCGAGTTGAAGGCTAGAGGTGGAGCGAATTTTCCTCAAGACGTTGAAGGCTAGAAGTGGTGAAGTTGATAGAAGAAGCACATTTTGAAGACTTTGATCCACATTTTGCCTAGCAAACTTGCTTAATTTTGCATCTTTTCTTAGAGTTAATTCCCAAGTGGAGGTATGGCGAGATTCTCCTAGTCTCAATTTTGAATTTTGAATTTTCAATCTCAAGTGGCTTAGTAAATTTAGGAAATGATAATTCAAAGATTTATCATGAGGTTTCCTAATTTAAAACTTAAATCCTCTTTCTAGTCTATATTTCCACGTTGCAAAATATATTACTAATTTTGAAATGTCGTGTAGGTATCAAGATGGCGACTCCAAGCTCGAAGGATCTACAAGTCGGAAGGTTCTCATCAAGGACGATCAACAAGGGACAAGGGCGACCTCCTCCAGCCTAGCATCGACAAGGACGGCCTTCTTCGGACTAACGTCAACAAAGACGACCTCTTCCAATCCAGTATTCCAAGGCAAGGTACATCAATCATCCTGCAAATCAAGGACACAAGAAGTTAGAACAAGGGTTCGTTGAAGAAGCAGATAGTTCCAGAAGAATTAATTAAAGCTAGCTTCTCAACAACATCAAGTTGAATATTTACCAAGTTACAAGTGTCAGACGATGTGGCATCCTAGTCATCACTTCTCCAGTCAGTGTGTTCCACCTCAGCATGTCCAGATTCAATGTACCTAACTCATGGAAGGTGGCACAAACTCCGATGTACCTACCCCGGCTATCCATTGGTCGATTTTTCTAGAGAGGACATGTGTCCAAGCAATACAATTTTATCATTGGTCAAGCATTAAATGTTATGTAATGGTTGTAACAAACCCTAATTAGGGTTTTCATTGTTGAATCTTGGCCATTGATCTCGAATTGATCTAAGCCATCGAATTGTATTGAAGGCACTATATAAGCCTTGGCATTTCATTTTGTAAAGGCATTAGGAATTAGAGAGAATAGAATAGTTGGAAGAGTTAGAATATAGTTGATAGAATAGCAATTAGAGTAGAGTAGAGAGAGAAGGCAAAGATTGTTGCCAAGATGTTGTTGTAAAAGACTTGTAACTTCATTGAAGAAATGGTGAAATTTATGGGTTGATTCGACAATTTGCATGGTCTTTATACTTCTTGTATTTGATTTCATGTTATTAGATGAGTGGAAGAAATATGCTTGATTGATGGTGAAATTCGCATATCCATACTACTAGCAGTTTGTTGATTGCAGACTTGCCTTGTGTAGTCAATTGGAATCATTCAGCTTAAGCTTAACTTCAATTGTCGCTTCTTCATTGATATGCATCAACCTGATGGTGTCTATGCCTGCAGTGATGATTTGAACATCATAAAGCTTCCCTTCGAAGATCGCACTAGCCTTGTGGAGATGGTCCTGCGATGTCAAAACAAGACCTAGTTAGAGTTTCATCAAAGATAAATCATTGCTCCTACATTCTTAGTATTAGGATTAGATCCTCTCTTCGCCCTCATCCCTTTTCCATTTTTTCAAATCTAAGCTAGTAAGAGCCTGTGTTCCAGCAAAGCAGATCAGAAGTTCAATCATCAAATGTAAGTCCCCTTGTGATTCCAGCAAATCACATCATACCACTGGAGCTTATCCACACGTAGAGACCCTACATCAAAGAACCTTGGAGTCATCCTGATTGATCCTTTTTCGCGATATCTTCAGCAATCAGAGGCTTTATTCAAGAGAGGATAAGATGCCTTTGGGTATTTTATTCTGTGTATGATTGTGTACAAAATACACGTCAACATGATCCTATAAAAGACTCTTCTTTCCACCAATTTTCTATGAGTTCAAAAAAACCTTCTTGTTTCATCCACATATTTTCAAATTTGAAAGGGCTACAAACAAGTCTCTGGCCCTCCACAATATCCAAAACAACTGGGTAGTGATCTGACCCCGCTTGAGTTCCAATTGTAGAGGCCATGTCACCTTGAAAAGATAGGAGATCCCCTCTGAAAAAGAATCTATCTAACTTCTCTGCAATGTTGCTAAAGCCTCTGCGTCGGTTGGTCCATGTGAAGGTTCCATTCCCTCATCTGATATCAATCAGATTATTCCTACTGACCCAATCCTAGAAGTCTGTTTGTGCTTGAAGCTCCCTCTAAATACCCCCATGTTTTTCAGATAAATGAAGGATAGCATTGAAATCCCCACCAATTATGGTGTGAGGATAATCCATATGGACCATATGCTCATCTATATTGTTCCAAAGCTCTTTTTAACCTCTTGTTAGGGTAGGTCCATATACATTAATGATTCTGAATTTGATTTCCCCTTTAAAGCTTCGGACCAGCCCAACCATCCAATTGTCTTTTTCTCCTATCACCTCCACATAAACTTTTTGGGGATTCCACATAATAGCTAAGCCCCCTAAAGCACCATCCACTTTAACTGCTGCACCACTCCAGTATCTTAACCCCTTTTTAAATGTTTCTATTTCCTCTTTATCCATTTTGGTTTCTTGTAGCAGCACTATCTCTACTTGAGCTCTTTTTAACCTGCACTTGACTGAGCGCTTCTTGTTAGGGGCATTGAGACCCCTAACATTCCACGTTAGGATTTTCATAATTCCTTGGGAAGGATCTTCCCCTTCCCTGCATTTAGCATAGTTGTTATTTTGTTTTGATCTAAGGCAAAACCATCTTTCAGTCTCAATTTTGCTAACGTCTTCCTGCCTGTCTTTTTACCTCCTGTAATACCGCAGTCCGGTTTGTCCTTCTGGGGGCAGCATCGACATAACCCGAAGCATTCTTGTCCATCATCTTCTTGACCTATTAATTCCTGTTCTATTGGCTCTTGGGATATATCTTGTTCTATGTCCTCTATCCCTTCGCATTCTAAGACATTCTGAATCAATCTGAAGCTTGCTTCCTTCTCTTCCTCCGAGTTGAACTTATCTGATGGGGTTAAGCCAAGAAAATTGCAAGCTGCCTCTAGCTCCCTAGGATTTTCTGAAAGGTTCTGACCCCCCTCTGAAACCACCCCACCTATTTCAGGGATTGTTTCCTCCACTATGTCAACCGAATTTGACACCCTTATTTCATTATCTGGGGTAGTGCCTGTGTTAATTTCTGAGACGTTCTCTTTGATATGATATCTACATTTAGAGCCTCACTATCCTTTTTAAGTTTATTTAGCTCTTCCAATGGCGTTATGCTGATAAACCCCTGTGGAGGATTTGTGGACATCTCTACTTCATTCCTCCTAAAGTGAGGTTTGTATGAACTTGAAACCACTGTAATACTTTCTTCTGCCCTATTCTCAATGTTTGAGCGGTTCCCACACCCTACCCCTGGTTCAAAGGTAGGCGGAACTAATTGCATTTTGTGCTGATCTTTAGGGGATTCATTAAGCCTTAAATCCGGTTTGCTAATGCTTGTTGTATTTCTGTCACCTATTTCTGCTTGTTGATAGCTAGACTCAGCTCCCGTATTCATGCTCCTACAGTTTTCAACCAACACTTCTTTCTCCTTTTCATTTTCTCCTACTGATTTGGATTTTTCTGCCACTTTTATCTGCACAGAGCATCCTTCTTTCATGTTTTCCCTTGGTAAGCATTTACCTATAATTCCATCCTACAAGATTTCAATTCTTTGTATCCATTTACCTAATTCCGATATGATTTCTATGTTTTGATAGATACCCATGTTGGCATCAACTTCTACCAATAGGTTAGCTATATCTCCCCCGAGACCATTCAAAAATTCTTCTTCTACCCCTAAACATGCACCCAATGCATCCCCAATTCTGATTAGGGCATCCAGATGCCAAAACTCAGACGGGAGACCTACCAAACTAATCCATAAATGTTTTTGACATGTCGATGTTTCCTAGGATCGAAACTATGATTCCAGTTTAACCTACTGAAACTACAACCTTTGAAAAACACAGGTTTTCCAAACAATAAATCTAGTTTCATCTTTCCATCAATGCATTCTATGAGGAAAAAATCATTTTGCAAGGGTCTGATGCTTAACTTGCCTGGAAATGTGGATTTCCACCATGCTAGGATCTTGTCTTGCATCCCATTGGTCGCGTTCCATCTCACAAACAACGCCTGCTTCTGTAGGTGTTCTGTAGACATTTTCAGTAGATTTGGAGGAAGGGCAATCATTTTATTCCCCAATTTTTTGGTATGTTGGGGATTCAACTTTGCTCCCCCATAACCCTTGTTGGCTTTGAACCGTCCTCCACCCCAAAACAGAAGCAGGCGTTCCATAGACATTTTCAGCAGATTTGGAGGAAGGGCAATCCGTTTATTCCCCGATTTTTTGGTATGTTGGGGATTCAACTTCACTCCCCCATAACCCTTGTTGGCTTTGAACCGCCCTCCACCCCAAAACTTGCCGTTATGGTTTGGCAAGTCCCTTCTATAGTCATCTGGATGGCCCTAGACTATTCTAAATGAATATTTCTTCTGATGTTGGTTTCCCTGCCTGCCAAATCTTCCCTAGGGGCCGTTAGGGATTGGTTTTATCCACTCTTGATGTGTGTCTGCTCGCCTAATGCCAATCGGAATTCTGTTCACTCCTGTGGCAACCCCTACATTCTGTGACTCGCACTTGAAGCTTGCTCCAACGACGACCACACCATTATTCTATTTCTTCCCAAACTTGAGCTCTGACTGTGAAAATTGTTGCAGATTTTGCTCCCGCCATGGCCTCTGTTGCAGAGGCTACCTTCGCACCATTTTTTAGTTTTTTAAAGTATCTTTATGCCGAGAGATTGCTAGTTATTATTAATCTTTTAACTTATTAATAATTAAGTTTTAATATTATCTAATTTATATTTACTATATTTTATTGCAATTTTTAATTTTTTAATTGAGATTTAAAAATTAAATGTGAGACTAAATTTTTATTTTTTAAGTTTAAATTATTTTTATTTATTTATTTATTTTGATCGGTAATGCCTTTTTTTATATTGAGTTTCTAACCAATGAGGGCCACATTAGGGGGACCCCCTCCCCGTGGGTACATTTTTGCAAGGTATTAACACCTACAATTTTAGCTGGCATTGTTCCTTGAATCTCCTTATCTTTCCGTCCATCTCTCCTTATCACTCCACTTCATCTCCTTATCACACCATATCATCACCTTATCACTCTGCTACATCTCCTTATCGCTCCATATCATTGGGTCGACCTCCACCCTTTATCTCTCCGTTTCATGTCTTATCTCTCCACATATGATTCAATCTGTCTAGCTTGCCAGGAAGTGTCTTGCATGGCCAGTCCTCTATCGGTTTGCAAGGTCAAAGTGTTTGCTTGTGCTCCTACGTGGATAGTCAGGCTTTGTCGGCCAATCAACCATCGAGCATATCTTTGGCATTAACACCATACAACATCTTCCAGCAGGAATCAACACGGGAAATCCGCACGACCTGCAAGGGATGAGATTTGAACCGAAAACCACCCTATCCTAGGGCTCATGACAAAATGTAACGCTGTGGGGTGAACCCCTTTAAGTATAAATTATTATTCTTTATTAAATTCTTTAATTTAAACTTAAAATATTTAAAATAATTCTAATATATTACTACTTTTAAAAAAAAAAATTAGATTTAAATGTGATGTTGTTAAATTAATTTTAGATCCGTGGTTTGTATATTTTATGAACTTAAAATAATAAATATTAAATATATATTATAATAATTAAAGGTAGATTGTAAAAATCAAATTTATAATTATTTATGTCTTGTTAAAATTTAATTATTGTAGGATATAATTAATGGCATTATCATTGTTTGATATCAAATAAAACAATAACAAATGGGTGAAACTAGATGGTAGATCTTGATTGTGAAAATATTTCACCATTCTCGAGAAAATCAAGATGGTACAGGCTACAAATAGACATGTCATAAATTTCTCAAAGAGTACAAATATTCCTACACCAAGGTTCTTAGGCATCTATGCTACATAGTAGGAATAAGGTGTGCTATATGTCCTAGTTTCAATGTTGATGGCTGTCTAGGTAAGGGGTCACTTATAGAAATTGAGAAATATCAAAAAACATAAAATGAAGTTGATAATCATGTTCAAGCATCAAAACAAAGGTTAACTCTGAATAGACTCTCTTTGCATCTACAATTAGTTTAAGAGACTTTTATAAATCACAAAAGGAACAAGTTAGGACCTCTTGAAAAGTCATTTAATTCATAGAGTCAAGAAGACATAGATTAAAATATTGCTTGTTGCTAGCAAATGTAATTGCTTTAACGTGAAGTGCTCTCCATATTGGCAAGAGATGGTCAAGTAAATTAATGAGGCATGAATAGGACACAGAAAGTTAGGCTACAAGAAGGTTCGTACCACCCTTTTTTAATTTTTTATATTGCTAATCAGTTACAAATTATTTTCTCATATGAGCATTGACACGAGAACCATACAAGCTCTTGTGAGCACAACCATGAGATGAATACCGTCTCCTTTCAAGAAACCACACTAAAACCCACCTATGGAAGACCAAGAGGCACAACCTAGAGATATCCACTTATTTAGATTCCATCTCCGCATTAGAAGTCAACTATGGAAGACCAAGAATCACAACTTAGAATTCCATTTAGATGTGCCCTTGGGATTTGAATTTGGGTCTCTACATTGATAGAAAAAGACATTATTGAAAGACAATTGAAGGTGATTCAAGCTTCATAAAAAAATTTAGTGGTTTTTATATTTGTGATGGATGGAAGGATGCTAGAAATAAGCTATCTATCAATGAGTCTAAAGGGAGCAATGTTTTGGAAGCAATCAAATGCAAGACTAATGAAAAAAGCACTCAATTCATTGCTAGTATCCTAATTGAAGCAATTGAGTCAGTGGGGCTAGAAAACGTTGTTCATGATATCACAAATAATGCAAAGGTATGTAAAACGACAAGGTTGGTCGTGAAGAAAAAAATTCCAAACATTTGGTGGACTCTTTTGTGCAATTCATTCTTTAAACTTAATGTTGCAAAAAAATGCACAAATCCAATGGATACAATATATTTATGAAGTTCAGTCAAAGAAATTCAAATGTGTAGTTGTAATCATCATATGTCACAAGCCATTTATAGACAATTTTTTTAAGTTGGAGTTGTTGAATGTAACTTTTTTGAATTTTAAATTACATTTTGTATTCGAAATATAACATTCTCATCAAAATTGTTTTTGAAATATATTTAGTATTTATTATATTTTTAAAAATTATTATTTTTTAATTGAAAGTGGTTGAGGTTCACCTTGCCATGCACTACATTGTTCTTAAAAGGCTTGTGGATATGAAACAAGCCTTAAAAATATAGTGATTAGTGATATATAGAGAATTTGGAGGCAATCTCAAACATAGAGTAAATAATATCAGACACTCATTCTTGATGAGAATTGGTGAGCTCAAGTAAACTGTTTGCTCACTTTTCCTAAATTGATAAACACTCTCATTTGTCATTGTGACATAGATAAGCCAATATTGGGTGAAATTTATGATTGCTTAGATATAATGGTGGAGTAGATTAGAGATGTAATCATAACAAAAGAGTTAATCCCCTTCTAAAATTTATAAGTAAATATATGAGGTAATCAAGAAGAGGTGGGATCAGTGTCAACTCATTTGCAAATTTTGGCACATGCTTTGAACCCCAAGTACTACCATGTTAAAATGTTGACAATACCAAATAGAATAGCACCAAATATGGATGTTGAAGTAGTCGAGGAATATGATAAAAATTTCAAAAAGATATTTATATATCCTATAGTTGCAACATAGATTCGAGATGAGTCTTAGATTTTTTATCCTCAAATGGAATTTATGCAAATGTCAATGCCATGACAAATAAAAAAGAAACTCCCTACAAAGTGGTGGAACTTCCATGGTGCCATGATTAAACATTCGCCAAAAAAATCTATCAAACTTATATCATAGGCTTAACATCATATGAATTGTATTTCAATTTAAATTATTTTTTATTTGATTGTTTGTGTCTTTGTAACTTGTAATACCAATTATTTTTGTAGGTTTCGAGTTCTTTTACATTTGAGAAGAATTGAAAAAGATATGACTTTATCCTTTCTATAGAATGAAATAAGTTGGTAGTTAGTAAAATAGAGGACCTTTCATATATTCATTCCGATCTTTCTCTCTTGATATATTCTTCCACCAACTATATGAAGAGACCTAGTAGCATTTGTGATGTGTAGCTTGGGATGCATGACATAGATGTATCCATATATGCATTGACACATCTTAATCTCATTGTAGAGAATTGTAATATAGTAGGAGGATTCTTTAGTTCTTATAAATTTGGTTTTGGGAGTTTAGTTGGTGGTTGTACTCAATCCAATTATCCTAGCTGTTCAAAGAATCTTGATAATATTGAAATTTAATTTTAGGAGAATAGTGATGATATTTTTGATTGCATGTGATTCTATCAGTATATTTGAATTTTTAATTGATGAAACTATATCTAAATATAAACATTTTTTAAAACATGTAGCAATTATGTGTCTATATGTGCATGTGATTTTTATGAATGTCATATTTAGCTATATGAAAAATGGTCGTATCTATATCCAATACCTTATTTGTGTCCATGCAACTTTGCCCACAAACTAATTATTTGCATCTCAAGATTGATAACGTGAAATTCCATCATAAGTAAATAATAACTCCCCACCTAGACACTCTATTGCCCAATATGAGTGGGTAATGACCTCTCAATTTGGCACTTTAACATCCAAGTTGAGTATGTAGTAACATCTCACATTGGAATTGCGACACCTAAGATGAATAAATAAGATTATCCCACCTTGGCATTGTGACATCCAAGATGAGGAAATAAGAACATCCCACCTTGGCATTGTAACATCTAAGATGAATAAATAAGAACTTTCCACCTTAGAATTGGAATATCAAAGAAGAATTAATAGAAACTGGTCGATGGCCTTGCTATCACCAAGAACATATACCAAAATAAAAGTGACACCATCAAACATAGCAAGGCAAAATAGGCTATCACTATAAACTAACATGGTGGTTCCATCGTTGAAGGGAAGATAGGTTAGTACTCTTTCAAAGGAAGGTATGATTGCCAAGGGTTCACTTGCCTAAAACAATACAAACCATAAACTCCCTAATGCTCTCACATTGCATTAAATAATCATTCCTTCCATTATACTGCACAATGTTTGAAAATTAATTTCTCATGCATCCTCACAAAGTTCAAATGCCATAAAGTGATCTAAGAAGTCTAATGTCCTCCAAAAATCCTTAATCTCCTCTACACATTATTAGATTCAATTCTCGTGCAATAATTAACAATACCACAATGCTTTTCTTAAGCACAAAATACACATGCAATACTAGAAAACTACATACTAATAAATGGATCGCAATCCAACACACAATTATAAACTCAAATAGGTAGCCTTGCAAGGAAAGAGCATGCAAATAGGTTCTCATAGACCAATCATACTATAATTTTCATGCTTTACACTTAGAATAAACTAAATCTAATTAAGTCTCGACATGCAAGGATATAGATCATCTTCCAAGACACATCTCATGTTAGGGTATACTCAATAGTGATCAACACTATAAACACAAGCAATACATACACCACTGTGTTCTCTAATGTCTAGCATCATACTATGATAAAGGTATCCACATAATCCTTAGGTTCATCCAATTAGTAGTATAAGTGAAGAAGATTATAGTTGGAGACTTAAGTCATTACCCAAACAATCTATTCCTTCAATTTAAAGTGCCATTAAACACACTATGCAACATGATAACACATATCCAAGGACACAAACGCTATATTAAAATAATGAGAACCACACAAATGATCATTCAATTACTTACACACTGCCAATATTCTTCTTAAGCACTCAAAGCATCAAGAAGGCTTGTTATACCCAAGAGACAAAAACTTGCATAATAAGGGCCCAACTATTTCCACAAACTATATATTCCCTAGATTAATTAACTAGAGTGAAGAGGTGAGTTATATCTATTAAGAAGGAAGGCACAATCCATTTCCATCCTTGCACATTCATAAGAATCCATATAACACTCATTTCTTCATTAGATTCAATTGCTAAGTTCAAATACTCATTAAAACTTCACAAGTGCGAAAAATAGATTAGGCACATTTACCGTAAAGTCTACTTGTTCAATTTTCAACATGAGAGAGAGATAGCAACAATTCCTTTGCATAAGCTCTCATTTTTTTCTCCAATAAAACACATAATAGAGAGAGGAGAGAAGACTACATTTATTAACTATGCATTGAAGATTCTAGTCTCAACTTAGATGGTTACAACATTCATTGCAGTGCAAACATACACATGTTTCTTTTCTCAACACAAGGAGGAAGAATAACATCACATTATCAATCTATTAATCTCTTAGTTTTTTTCAATATCACTAAATAATTAGAGAGAGATAGAGAGGATACTTTCATAACCACATTCAAGAGAATGATATCTTTTCACATCACCATTCCAACATGGACACAGGGGTTAGAAAACACATAGCTCAAACAACATGTATGCACACACCCTAGTTGGAACCTAGGGATTTGATGTTAAATGAAATGCCCCAAACCACACTAGGGAAAAAAGGGAAGAAAACATGGCAAACAATTTTATTTCATTAACTACTAAAACACAATAGTGTGCAATGCATGCTCTACACACCCACTTTGTCATTTCTCATTACAATCAATACACAAGGTGGATAATCATAGCACCTTAATCAACTTGAAGGTGACACACATGCTAGTGTGCACGCTACAACTTACACAAAGCACTAGCAAAAGACTTATTCATAAGGTTCAAGAAGGAATAGCAACATACATCAAGCTAGACCAACTACATCAATTAGGGAAGATATGGTCTTACCCTATACTAGTGATTAAGTACTCATACCACCACCTAGTTTAAATTGAGAAACTGCTACACGAAGGAAATATACTAGTCTTTCTCCAATTTCTCAGTTTAAACATTATATTGGAAGTATTTGAATTATTCGAAATTCATTAATCCATTTCAATTCAATGAGCATACACAAAATAAAAGAAATAACATCATTATTTTTTACAATTTAGCTAGTCGAACCAAAGAGACAGTAGGGACCTTTTCCAATCCACCTAGTTCACACACGAGAATGTTCTTTCATACCAAAGAAGACAAGTGCACTTAAAACATATTAAAAGCATTTTGGAAATTTGCACATGCCTAGATGAAGATGAGGGAAATTTAGGTTCTAAGGCTCAATTTTCACCTTACAAACCTTCCTAGAAACTCAAGTTTTCACTTCCTTATCGCTATTTGTCCCCTTTATCAGTCTTGTTTGTTCCTAGTGAAATCCACATTTTGTTTAGATGAACTCTACTATCAAAATAAGTGAACTCTATTGGGAGAACCGGAAGATACCAATATCACCCAATTTTTTTCACATTTTTCTTCGTACAAAAATTGGGAATGACCACTTAACAAGATGCCTATGCTTGGAAATAAATTTCACTAGGTTCTAAGTAAGAAAATCTTTTCAACAGGCACAACTACATTTGTATAACAATCATTTCAACTCTAACTAGGAAAGATGATTAAATATACAACTTGTCATATGTCTTTTTATAATTTCAATTCCGAATCAAATGCATTATTTTATTGAATTCTAAGTATTTCCATCTACATTGTCCCACCCTTGTTTATATGTACCTAATAGTGTATGTATGACTTGGCCTAGTGATGAGCTATGCATAGGCACTCAAGTCTCAAAGCTTTCTCTTATCTCGTAGCAATCTGGCCAACAAAGGAATGAACAATGATTAGCCCCAAACCACATAGGGGAAGGAGTGGATGGAACACAAAGGCGATCATAAACTGAACTCACTTGGCCAAAATAAGCGAATTGTAAGTAGAGCTTGAGATTCTATACATAAAATTCATGCCTTACCCTCGTAAATTTGTTTCCAACTATTAATGGAGTTGCTCAAGATTTTCAACTCAAAACTTAGAAAACACATAGAAGCTCCATTTTCAAGGCAAACAATGACATTATACCTTACTATTTTAAAATTGTATAAACTACATTTTTAAACATAAAAAGGAAAATCATCTTCCTTCCAAGTTTGAACTCAATCGATTAGGAGATCACACAATTCCTTATACAACCGCTCCTCAAAGTTCCCAATATTCCAAAACCAAAAAAGTTTAACATATCATAAAATCTCTTCCCAAGATCAAGAATAATAAGAGGTTTTCAAGAAAGTTCTATTCAAGCTCTCCTAATCCAAAAAAATTACATAATCGTAAAATGAATCCCTTTTGAAGCATAAATCACCCTTTGCATTCACACTCAAGAAGGGTGATAATATAAAAAATTTATTTTTCCTTATCAAAATTATCCTCCACTTTCTTTACAAGTCACAAATGACCTTTTTGACAAGTCCAAATCAAAATTAACATATGTATATATCACCCAAAGGATATTTTGCCATAATAATACAAAAATAACATTTTCAACACTTTTACAACTATCTTTTCAATTCCATCCAATCCCCTTTACCTTTCAAGTGGATTTTAGCATTTTCAAAAGAATTTTGTCAAATTCCACACATAAGAAAACCCTTTATACATATTAGAAAGCAATTAAAGCATTTAGAGCACACACTTTATTGGTTTCATGTTACAAAGGTCTTGAATCACACATGATTCAGACAGATGGGTTTCGTAGTTATATTACATGTCACCTTTCATTACTATTATGATTGAATTCTTGATCTATTGAATATTACATTGCATAGAGGCTTGCTGAATAAGCCTAAGAAAATGAAGTACCTGAAAATCTTAAAGAACCTCATAACAAATTTCTGTGTACAACAACATGATAATGATGGCACAAGGATAACCAAACTAAAAACCTATACCTCTACAATACTAACAACATATATTCATTGCAGATATTATTACCATGAAAAAAATAACATTAATCTAATACCCCCTCCCTCCTTAATGACTAAACTACACAAAATTTTAAGTTTATCTCTAAACTTTGACAAATTGTTTTTGACAAAGTGGTTCAGTCATTATGTTTGCAATTTGCTCATTTGTAGGACAATAATAAAGACAAATGTCTTCATTATCAACCATTGGCAAATGTAATGGTGATCAACTTCAATATGTTTAGTTTTGGCATGGTAGATTGCGTTCTTCACCATCCTGAGAATACTTTGGTTGTTGTAGAAAAGTGAGGTTGGTGCTGTTTGATCCACTTGAATGTCAGCCAATAGCTTTAGTAACCACATCACCTCACTACTTGTATTAACTACTGCCTTATATTCTACTTCAATGGAGGATAAGCCAATTGGGTTTTATAGCTTTTTATACTACTAGGAAAGTAGTCCTGAACCAAGAGTGAAATCATAACCAATTGTAGACTTTCTTGTATAAGGTGATCCAACCCAATTGGAATTGATATTTTTGGTTAGATAAAGTCATTCGATTGCTGATATAGAATGTCAAAGTCAAGGTACCCTTTGACATAATCGAAGCACTTGTTTTACAGCTTGTCATTGTTCCTCTTTAGGCTTAGACATGAATTGAGAAAAACAAGTAACTACAAAACATGGATCTAGTTTGGTGGTAATGCAATAAATCAAACTACCTACAATTTTTCATACATTGTTTCATTGACTAGTGATGAATTAGTGTTAGTTGACAGATTGATCCCAACTTCCATGGGTTTAAATGTAGGATTACATTTAATTATCCAAAATTTCTCTAAAAGAGATTTGGCATACTTAATTTGTGATACAAAATTTTTATGATTAGTTTGCCAAAATTCTACAGCTACACAATATTGAAGGAGAATTATATCTTTCATTGGAAAAATATAACATATATTATGTCATCATTTCAATCAAAATTGAATTGCTTCTAGTGATGGCAAGACCATCATCATAGAAAATCAGGATCACTATGTCAACACCACTTACTTTGATATAGAGGGTGGGTTCAAAATGTTTTTTTTTAGACTAGAATCTCTCAGATATTAATCAGTTTTAAAATACTAGATTTGAGGAGCTGCTTAAGCCCTTACAAGGATTTTACCAACTTGCAAACCAAATATTCTTTTTCTAGAACTTAGAGCTGTTGTGCTTGAGTCATGTAGATATCTTCCTCCAAGTCTCCATTCAAGAAGGCATTTTTGATATTTATGTGATATATATTCCATTTAAATTGAGAAGCAATGGAAATAACCAACCAAAAGATTACCATCTTTATAGTAGGGGCAAATGTTTCTTCATAGTCTACGCCTTCCTCATGTGCTTATCCTTTTGTGACAAGATGATCTTTGTACGTGTCCAAAGAACCACCTAATTTACACTTTACACTATAAATTTATTTACAATCAATGGATTTTTTTTCTAGGGATAATGTTGACAACACCCAATTCTTATGTTTCACCAAGGCACCATACTCCACCTTCATGACAACTTTCCATTAGACTTCCCTTTGGCCTTTGCAAATGTACTAGGTGCTGGTTTTTCCAATTGATTACCTGAATTCGCCTAAGAATGAGCCAGATTCTATTTATGGGAACTCAGATCAGTTGGCAACTAATGGGATCTCAATCAAAGATTGAATTATTGCTTGCACTTTAGGCTCTATAGGACCTAGGGGGCGACCTTGTGCAATATTTAACAAATTTGCAATGATAATGACAAATATTGCCAAAATGTAGATTTACTTCCAACACATTTAAGTAGAATGCATGCATATAACTCTAGATCAGCTCAATTCATAGTTATTTAACACTTTCATGCACAATTGGGAGTGAATTCTAACCTATCCCTACTCCTACAAACAAAAAAGGGAAAATAAGATCAATTTCATTTTAAAGTGGTATCTGAAATTCTCTTAAAGTCCTTAAAGGTTAGTGCTAAATCTAGGCAATAGAGTCATAATTTCATGAATCTTGAACATTTTCATGAACCTTTAACTACTCAGTTGCAAAGATCCTATACAATGACGCTTGACATCAATGCTAATCAACATACTACTTTGAATTCTTCTTGATGATTTGCTAAATGCACCTTCTATTTTGTTGAAACCCATTCACAAAATCTTCCTCCCCTTGGAAAGAACTTGTCAACAAATTTCACATCTACAACACAATTTGTGGAGACAAACAGCTATATCCTTGATATAAGCAATTCATACAAAACAAGAGATGCAATTAGGAGACAATTCAAAGTATTCTCTATTCATTCATTACTCAAAAATAGCTGGTACATTCATGAAAAGTTCAAATTTCACTTCAAGAATGACATTCTATTACTTTTGACTCACAACTCGCTACTCTACCTGCCACCCAATTACAAAATTTAGAATCTTAGAACCCCTTGCAATTGGCTTTGAATTCCTTCTTATAGAAAATGAAGGACCAAAACAAGCTTTGGGCCAAATTGCTGACATGTCAAAATTCTATTTGCCTACATGGGAATAGTATAGGTACCTTTTACTACATCGTATAGGACAAAAATTATTTGCATTTCACAAGAAGGGAAATGCAAGTTTACCTAGCCTTTTCAATGTTGCTGCTACAAAACTCGGTGAAGTGGCATGATGCTTATGTGTGCACTGCTGGATGACCACTTCACTTGAAAACAAAATGGTTGCTGATGCTATTGTTGAGGATGAAGTTGAAGAAGAAATAAACAAATAACACGTGAAGACACACCTTGTAGACTGACCAAGGCATTGATGAATTTATGACCGAAATATCTATGTTTTCCAAATAAACAATTGCTCTGAATCCACGTGAGATACTCGTGATCGGTTGATCTAGCAAGGTTCCCATTATGAAGTTGAATTATGCTTAAAACACAGTCAATCCCTCCTAGCACAGTGCTTTGTTGTTCACTCCTCCAGTGTACAGTGTTCTTGATGCCAATGTGCAACTTGGTAACTCATTGGCCATTTGAAACTTTGGATCTCTTGCACCCTGCCGTGAGTTTCTCTGCACTTATTATCCACTACATTCTTTACATCTACTATAAGCCTTCCATATATGGCATCTGTTTTTTTGTTGTATTTTTTAAGCACATATGAACATAGAATAAAAAACCAAGGTATCTTATCCTCTCTTGAACAAAGTCTCTCAAATGCTATGCTTCGCGATCAAATGAGACAACTTCAAGGTTACAAAATGTCAGGTCTTGACTCGTGGATAAGCTCAATGATTGATGTGATAATTCTGGAATCACAAGGGGACTTACGTTGTACATGAATGCTTGAATACTACTGGAACTTGATCATTTGATATTGCAATCTTGTGATGCTTTCTTTCCTAAACTAACTTGACTTGAAAAAAAAAAGGACAAAAGGAGAAAGGGTTTAGGAAGACCAATCTAATCCTAAAGACAGTGAAGATAATAGATGGTGCTTTGATAGACAAATTTCACGTAACTTGGCTTCGCCAAGACAAGCAACAACTACACCAAGTTAGTGCGATCTTCTAAGGAGCCAAAAGATTTTCATATTGAGGATCATTCATTCAAATACCCAATACTAGCGCAACTTGAGCAAACATCCACAATTGAACTTAGCAACCTTAATCATAAGGTTCAGGCTAACTTTGCATAGTAGCTTACAATCAGCAAACTACCAAAAGTATGAACACTTAAGAAATTCATCAAATACCATTGCACTTCTCCATCATGATCAAAGAAATGGGACTCGGACTCGGCTTGGACTCGGCAAGGCCGACTCGGACTCGGACTCGGGACTCGGCGTCAGACTCGGCTCCAGACTCGGCTAGACTCGGGATAGTGAAAAACTCAAGAAATTTAGAGATTTTTAAATATTTAAAACTTGTTTCAGACACCCTTTATTGAATACACCTTAAAGACACAATAACATCATCAAACTCGGCTCATTTGATTACATACACAAGTATACATCAATCACATAAGCATAAACGCAAATTGTAGCTGAAGAAAATAACAAACATAGATATATAAATATTGTCAAATGTATACAATATTACAAAACTCATGGAATAAAAAATCCATGTCATCATATTATCATCATCAAATGTTTCATACAAATACCAAAGGTAAATACAACTACAAGTCTATGGCTCAGAGGAGCCTGCACCCTCCGGCCCCGGCCCCCTGTGAAGGCGTCTAAGGTAGGTCCTGGATGATTTGACTGCCATAACCGCTCCCCGTGATACCATGCCATGCTCACCAACATCAGGAACATCCGCATCACTATCTGCCTCTGAATCTCCTGTCTGTGCTCGTGCTCTCCGCTCCTCGTCTGCCATGGCTACAGTCTCAACCTCTATATCTACCTGGTCGATCCAATCAGTGTCAGACTCGGAGGTTAAATTTTCTCTACTTCTATCGACGCAGTTTCCCCCCATATTTTTCGACGGGGATTTGGGGGCAGCGCCCCCAAGGTGGGGTCAAGGGGCAGCGCCCCTTACGCGCTCCCTGTCGCGATACAGGGCGAGGTCGAGTGGCAGCGCCCCACGAGGCCAAAAAAACTTATTACAAGTCTGAATTAGGGTTTCTTTGAGAGTCTTCCTTAGGGCCTGGTTTTGCTCTTGTTGCTAATTGGGTCTTGCTTGGTGAGTGAGTATCATTCTTGAAGGTCCGAGCTAGGTCAAGTTGGTGAGTGATAAAGTCCGGAATGTCAACCTGATCTTCAAATGCCCTGAAATTTGGCTAAGTTTGGAATGTCCTGATCCTGAAATTTGACTAAGTCTGGAAAACTGAAGAATCCTCCAAAAACTAGATTTTGCAATATAATATTCCATAAAATAATCCTGACGGAGAGACCAAATTGTCAAATTTCGCTCCTGACCCTTCCAAAAAAACTTATTACTTTTTAAAATGTTTTTTTTTTGTCATTTTATTAACCCAGCCAGTAGCTGAGTCTGGGGCTCAGGACTCGCCGAGTCTGGCGATTTTGAGCCAAACTCGCCAACCCGGCGAGTCTGGCGAGTTTACTCCCCAGACTCGGATGAGTCCGAGTCCCTAGGACTCGCCGAGCATGACTCGTACTCGGACTCGCCGAGTCTGGGCGAGTCCGGGCGAGTCCCGTTTCACTGATCATGATCAATGAAATTCATCTAAACTGTGAGGTTAAAGAATAGGAAACCATGCAACATGTAAAAAGAATACCATGATTCACCATAACTTCAGTGAAAGTAGTGTATCCATTTACAAGCCTTGGCAACAAGTTCTGCCTTTTCTCCTCCTACTCTACTCCTAACTTCTAATGATCTAATTACTATCTTCTACCCTTCTACTGCTAACTATTCTTCTATTATATTATTAACCTTTACAAATGAGAGCACTGAGCCTTATATAGATAGCTCATTACAATGAATGGCTCAGATTGATTCACAATCAGTGGTCAAGATCGAAAGATAGAAACCCTAATTAGGGTTTGTTACAACCAGTGAAACGGGACTCGCCCGGACTCGCCCAGACTCGGCGAGTCCGAGTACGAGTCATGCTCGGCGAGTCCTAGGGACTCGGACTCGTCCGAGTCTGGGGAGTAAACTCGCCAGACTCGCCGGGTTGGCGAGTTTGGCTCAAAATCGCCAGACTCGGCGAGTCCTGAGCCCCAGACTCAGCTACTGGCTAGGTTAATAAAATGACAAAAAAAAAACATTTTAAAAAGTAATAAGTTTTTTTGGAAGGGTCAGGAGCGAAATTTGACAATTTGGTCTCTCCGTCAGTATAAGTGACATTTCCTTATATCTTTCTTCTTTCTTATACTTTAAGTTATATTCCATATATACTGTCAGGATGTTTGAGAGTGGTTTCGGGCCTCCAGGAGTTATATTGCAAAATCTAGTTTTTGGAGGATTCTTCAGTTTTCCAGACTTAGTCAAATTTCAGGATCAGGACATTCCAAACTTAGCCAAATTTCAGGGCATTTGAAGATCAGGTTGACATTCCGGACTTTATCACTCACCAACTTGACCTAGCTCGGACCTTCAAGAATGATACTCACTCACCAAGCAAGACCCAATTAGCAACAAGAGCAAAACCAGGCCCTAAGGAAGACTCTCAAAGAAACCCTAATTCAGACTTGTAATAAGTTTTTTTGGCCTCGTGGGGCGCTGCCACTCGACCTCGCCCTGTCTGCCCCTTGACCCCACCTTGGGGGCGCTCCCCCCAAATCCCCGTCGAAAAATATGGGGGGAAACTGCGTCGATAGAAGTAGAGAAAATTTAACCTCCGAGTCTGACACTGATTGGATCGACCAGGTAGATATAGAGGTTGAGACTGTAGCCATGGCAGACGAGGAGCGGAGAGCACGAGCACAGACAGGAGATTCAGAGGCAGATAGTGACGCGGATGTTCCTGATGTTGGTGAGCATGGCATGGTGTCACGGGGAGCGGTTATGGCAGTCGAATCATCCAGGACCTACCTTAGACGCCTTCGCAGGGGGCCGGGGCCGGAGGGTGCAAGCTCCTCTGAGCCATAGACTTGTAGTTGTATTTACCTTTGGTATTTGTATGAAACATTTGATGATGATAATATGATGACATGGATTTTTTATTCCATGAGTTTTGTAATATTGTATACATTTGACAATATTTATATATCTATGTTTGTTATTTTCTTCAGCTACAATTTGCGTTTATGCTTATGTGATTGATGTATACTTGTGTATGTAATCAAATGAGCCGAGTTTGATGATGTTATTGTGTCTTTAAGTTGTATTCAATAAAGGGTGTCTGAAACAAGTTTTAAATATTTAAAAATCTCTAAATTTCTTGAGTTTTTCACTATCCCGAGTCCAGCCGAGTCTGGAGCCGAGTTTGACGCCGAGTCCCGAGTCCGAGTCCGAGTCGGCCTTGCCGAGTCCAAGCCGAGTCCGAGTCCCGTTTCTTTGGTTACAACCGCCATTACATTGACCAATGAGAGATGAGGGTAGGTAAGATAAATAATATTTGATGTAGTGCCACGTGTCACCTATTCCCTCCTTGAATGAACATTGACTTGGTACACTTTGATTGAATGAATGGTGACTGCCTTGTAGACTTAATCAATTTGCCTTGAACATTCTTCATAACATTTGGAATTCCTTATGATACTTTGTATTTCATCCATATATTATTCTCCATGAACTGTTTCCTGCTTAACGTTCTTAGACTTTGAGATTCCTTGATGTAGTTCCTGATTCCTTGATGTGAAATCCTTCATGCTTATGTTTCGAACTTGCTTTCCTTCATTTGTTTACCATCAAGGTGAAGTCCTCCTCATGTTTGATCTAGTTCACATCTTCGCCTTTTGGAATCTCCGTCTCGAAATCTTCATCCAATCTTCGAAGTGTTGATCTTCCTTATCCACATGGTTTGAGTTTCCTTGCAATATGCATCCTCTTCAAGCCTTGATCATCGTGCTTCCCTTGTAGAAAACCTGCAAAACAAACAAATATTGAATCAAACACATATGGGATAAATTTTATTTCAACCTTGGTGGGAAATCCATCCGCATACGAATAGATCAGTCCTCAAAACATCCGCATTATCCTTGTCCCTTCCTTTGTAATTCTGTCCTCGAGTGGAAATCCAACCCCCATCGGGACTCATTGTCCTTGAAAATCTTGTGTTGATTTGATCACCATTCAATGGAGTGGAAATTCGAAGCCCATCAGAACACCTCAATGTTCCTCACTTTGTCCAAATAATTTTCCAGAATTAATTAAGGTTCTGATTTCAAATAGTTTTCAGACCTGTAAGCTCATGAAAATCAGAAATTCAACATTAGGTAAACAAATTCTGGAAAATACAAGAGATTTGATCAAAATCTGGAAAATTTGTCCTCAGAAAACTCGATTTTCAGACTTAGGATAAGTCTGATCGCAATAAATAAGTTTGAAGACACCCTTGTAACTTGCACTTCAATGGCTGGAAAGTTGTCCCAGATTTGATTTTCCGAGTACCAAGTCTGAAGTCACCTTGCTATACTTAGAAAATGATTGATTTGAAGCTCAAAAAAGTATACCCAGGTTTGAAAATGTCCTCGGAAGTCTAAATACACTCAGAAAGTGACTGATTTTTGATATCAAAGATATAATAAAGTCTGATTTTTTGATATTGAAACCTGAATGCACCCTAAAAATGGATGATCTTGGCTGCCCCGACACGTTTCAGGTCTGAATTCTGAGTTTGGAGGTCTGAATACACTCAGAAAATGACAAATTTCGGATGTCAAAGTTGTAACAAAATCTATCTTTTTGAGGACAAAGTTTGAATACGCCCTCCAAATGTCTGAAAATGTCCTCCAAAAGTTAAAGACACACTGAAAATGATGAATATCAATGGCTAGAAGTGATCACAGCCCTGTCACATGCTTGCACTTGACTTGTTTCACCTTTCAAAGCTCCAAAATGGCCACATCTGGGCACTATTATGTGGATGGAAATGAAGTTTCAGTCTAGAGACAACCTGCAAATGATAAAAATCAGTGGCTTGAAGTAGTCACAACCATATAAAATGTTTGCATTCGATGTATTTTATCTTCCCAAGGTGAAAATGGCCAAATCTGGGCAAAAACCTTGTCTGGTAAAAATGAACAAGTTTGAAGATGTCTGAAAATCGAGCTTCAGACCTACACCAACAATGGAACCTTTACCAAATACCCCTTAAAATCACTAAATTTGGTGCACAAGTGAAATAACCTGAGTATGGAGGTAGCTGGATATGAAAATCAGTTTGAAGACAACCTACAACAAGTGTTTCAGACCTACACCAGCAATGGTGTACCTCAGAAAATGCTTCCAAACCACTCCAAAATGGCCTCCCAATGAAATCCCCTTAGTATGTGATGGCTGGAGATGAAAAGTCAAGTCTGAAAACAAAGGTTCCAGCCAACAATGGTGTCCAAACCACTTCCAGCAATGGCACCAAACTCTGATCTGATCACAATAACAACCTCCCAACAACAATGGAGCTCAGGAATTTCTCCAAATTTGCCCAAAACATGGCATAATCTGCCTCACTAACAAAATCGCAGCCTCCCAATCATGGCGCCATCTCCAAAAATCGACAAAGGTAGCTTGATCAGCCACTAAGCTTGCTGCAATGGTCTCCAATGATAGCGCCCAGGTCTGATTGGGCAAGCAAACTCTTCAAATCTGTAACTTAGCTGTCCAAAATGGTGTCCAATGGACACTTAGGCAAAATCACCTAGCTGGGACTCTTGAATCAGCCGCTAAAATGCCTTCAATCAATCACATCAGCAAATATAATAATATTATATTGCTGGCTGGGCTCTTTTAAACTTGTTTTTACCTCGTCACTTCAACACATAAGCAATGTGGGATAAAACTTTGCCTCTTTATACTCGCCTGGGAAAATCAATTTGCCTTGGGAAAATATTTAATCATTAAATAATTGTTGCTGATCGTTAAATAATTATTTACAAGGCAAAAAATCATTAAATTCCAACCACATTTGCATTAAATTCAATTCACTTTCATTAAATTTGAGCCAACTGGGGAAAACTGCCCCATGTCTGGATAAAAATCCACATGAAAAATCATTACAAATCATCTTAATTGCCTCATGGGGAAAATCGATCCCCATCTGGATAAAAATCCAAATCAAAAATCACTTCCTTTTGCTCATTAAGTCCAAAATTCACCTTTTGGGGAAAATCGATCCTCATTTGGATAATTGTCTTCATCAATTTCGGTCATAAAACACATTTTCGGGAAATTCGCCACTCATCAAGTTAGTTATCCGCATTAAAATCCATAAATTTCGCTCATAAGCTGACTTGGGGAAAATTAATCTCCATCTGGACAGTCGATTTCATCCACATAAAATTTCATACTTCATTCCTGGGGAAAAACATGGGTCATCAGGATAATTTCCAACACTTAGACAAAATTTGGGCCCCCTGGTGGAAAAACATGGTCCATCAAGACAAAAGTCAGGACAACTGTGAAAAAACGCCCCTCATTAGGATTTTGAGTGGGGGAAAATCATGGGTCATTAGGAATTTGTCCAAAACTTGGGGAAAAACACCCCTCATCAGAATTTTTGACCCTTAGACTTCAATTTAATGGATTTCATTGGGAATTTGATGATTTCCACACTCTAAAACACTTAGGCATGCTAAATTTCTTCATTATGCATCGGGACTTAGCCAAATTTATCAGAATCTGAGCGAGAAAATAATTATTCCATTGGAATAATGTGCAATTTTGATTTGATTCATCTCCTAGGAGCGGGAAACAACTCCTATAGGGACCTCTTGACGCTTAAGCACAAAAAAAAGCACCGACTTGCAACACTTAGATATATTTACGCTCAAATTTCAAGGCAAAATTGAAACCCAACACTTAAGGATAAATCAACACACTGAGGCAACCTGACACTTACGACTATTTTAACAATCTTAACATTCTTTCAACATTCTGACTGACATCCTCTCATAAGCAAAAGTGAAAACTAGGAAACTAGGCAAAACATCTACCCTAAAAAGCGAAAAGTGGGGGGTCTCCATTCGCAATGGGGCGATGTGTGAAAACTCACATGTCTCAATTACTTTATCAAGTATCAAGTGATACGTAGCTATTTGAGGTTGATTCCCTTCATCAATCTCATTTATGGCTGCTTGTGTGGTCTCTTCAAAATCTCTCTTCCATATGTCTAGGCTCTTCACTTCTCCATTTTGATCCAATATCTTTGGAAGAGTCTAGTGCTGAAGTGTTTAAAAAGATCTATCTTTTCTTTTACAACCACTTCTTTGTCCTCAATGTACTGCAATTCCTTGATTAAAACATTTAGCATTTTCCAGGTGGCATTGATAATGGTTGGGGCTGATGTAAGACTTTTAATAGCCAAGTACAAGTCCTTCAATGTTCCAAACTATGGCTGCCATACATCATTTAGTGGTTTCAAAACTGCAATGAATTCTTCACACTGCTTCAAAACTTGGAACAATATTTGATATGCATTGTAGACATCATCCAATTTATTCAATTTTGTTTTTAGCAGGTGCAAAATTGTTCCCGTCATTAATTCTAATGACTTGTTTCTTCCATCATCTATAGCCCTTTTCAACAATTCATCTTTCTTCTTTAATTCTTGCTCCATTGTTTTCAATTGCGTCTTCATGCTGTCCAGTTCTTGTACTGATGGAGAAGCGACATCCTGAGCTGATGAGGAAGGTTGTTCCTGTGGTGTGGCATCCGTTGGCAAGAGGAGGTGATCCTTTATTCTTGCAGCAATCTTCAATTTTGCATTTTCTTGAAACAACTCATTGTATGACTTGTTCATGTTCACCCTTTCCTGAATCAACCTTTCCAACATTTTTTGTTGCTTCTCTGTAGCATTTCAGGAAAACATGGCTGAGTGCATGGTGATGGTGGCTGCTTCTAGGACTGTTTTGTCCTTCAAAGTTCTTATTATGCCACCACCCCCAGCTGTCTCTTCTACCCAATCAGCAACTGTGGCTTTCCTTTATTTGGGTCTGAGGCCCACTGAGATAGTGCCTTTAGAGTAGGGTGGTACCCTGTATCGCTGACACCCCTTCATGATTAAATTCTGTCACAAATAGTGGTTCTTGTTGTTGCCTGATTTGGTCTAACATGAAGATATCTTCCAAGTTCCATGAGGGAATTAACAACATACCGCTCTCCTTCACCAATTGTCTAGCTTCATCTGCTGTTAGGTGACTCAAATCAAGATCATCAAGAGTTGTGGCATCTCCCAACACATTGCCCTTTGATTGGCTCTTCATATTCAACCAATACCCTTTGAACTCTGGGGTTCTCACATACTCATCATCTGATAAAAATCTTGCAGCATCCACAACATGCTCATCATCAATCTGATCCAAAGTAAGCGGTGCATCCATATTCACTCTATCTTGTGGCTCCTGATCTATGACAACCTCTCTTGGAGGAGATCTTAGTGGTTGGTCCACCTCTTGTCCTACAACTAGATCATGCAAAGCCTTAGCTGCTTCATCAGTGCCATGAGTTTGTTTTGTGTTCTCATACGCCACAAGAAGATCATTTTGTTTTTGTGGCCCTACTGACTCCTTAGGGAGTACAATTTCCTTCTTCCTAGCCATTAGCTCTTCTAACCCTGGAGGAACGTACTCAGACATTTCCGCCTCTAGCATGGGCACCTACGGTGGCTCTTGTTATGCCTTTGAGAGCACATTCTCTGCAACTTCTTCAATTGTTGGTTCTCTTATAACAACTAGTTTCTTAGTGATCATGGGCTTTTTGCCTTTTCTTACAATGCTTCCAATATAAATGCTTTCAAAATATTTGAGCATGAGCTTAATTCTTTTCACCTCATTCTTTTCTTCAGGATAAAATCCTATAAAATTTGGAGAACACTTCTTTCTTTCTATTTCAATGTTTAACAAAATGGAACATTTCTTCCTCTGAATTATTTCTCCGGAGTCTTGACAATTTCTAAATAGGTCCTCAGCATAATACAACTCATGAAAGTATTTTCTCTGGCTCATCCTCTGCTTTAGCCAATGAACAATCCCTTCTGGATCAAAACACCTTTTTTGTCCAGACTTCAATGCAAATCTACTATCCATATAGTTTTAGACGCTTTCCAGGGTGTTGGAACCAATTGAAAAATCTCCATATCTAAGTGATGTCCTTCTCCTTCCACATGAATTGCCACATATATTCCAAGAATGCTAGCCGACGAGTTACAAAAACTGGAAGTTGGTGTGGGGCTTGGGGACAACCATAGAACCTTATTAAAGTGTAATCTGCCATTAAAAAACAATCACCATGGTTGAATTCCCTTGCCTCATCCATCTTTTCTAATTTAGGCCTTAACAATTCCTTGACTTTTATTGGCAATCTATCAAGGAGCTAACCACACCATGAGGTGACTTTGACAAAGAAATATTCATGGAAAGTTAAATAGTCTGCAGTGGGACATCGACAATCCCATGAATAGCACCATCTTTGAATTGGTCATGGTCTTCCATTTTCATCAACAAATCTTAATCCTAACTTGTTGCTCCATTCACACCTATGTTGGTGCAGGATTAAGTGACACACTAAGGCACTTGAAAACAATGTTTCTCTCTCCTCCTTTGACCTTGATTAGGCCTTGATGTACTTTCTCCTCAACAAATGTAGCAAAATCATACAACACATACCAATAGGCATTCTTTTCTCAAGATCTTTCCCCAAAACCTAGCATAGGGCATAATGTGTTGATGAAATACTTTTCAAAATTTTCCACTAAGAAGGGTTCTTTCTCTGAATCAAATAGGGACACCTTCCTGTTGTCCCATCCTTTTGGCCTGGATAGAGGCACCTCTTCTACTCGGATAAATTTTTTCTTTCTATCATAATCAGCTTGAAGTTTATCCAAATCGATTTCGGCCAAGGCTTGTCCATTCAAATCGAAACATTCAATGATTGTAGCCCTGCTTATATCTACCAAGACTCTTCCTTCAACGTCCCTGACTGTCCTAGTAGCATAATCATACCTAAGAGCCAAAATTCTGATTAGGTCAGGTTCCATAAAAACATAAAGTACAATTAACTTTTGCCAAATCCAAAGACCATGGGTTGGATATGGGAACAGGCTCATTTCTCCTTCTGTAGAAATATGAAAACAAATTCCAGCCTGTCATAGGCAATTGAGCACTTCCACAATTAGTACAAGCATCCGCAAATATGTCTCTTTCCCTCCAATTCATGCTTGACTTGAGGAGAAATCCAAAATGTCTAGAAAGTAAGACCTTCCCTCTTCCCACCCTTACTATGTCGACGCATGGGTTCTTTTTTTTGTTCTTGCTCTTGGGCTGGGACCTGGGATTGTGTAGGGGTATGCTCCTCTTTCTTCTTCCTTGGAGCTCGTGGTTTTTTAGGCTTAGGTTCATGAGAACCAAAAGCCTTTTCTTTTCTCTTCCTAGGAGCCCTAGGATTTTTTAGGTTTTGCCTCTACTAGAATAGCAACTAGAATATTGCTTAGCCCTCAGCTTGGTTCAGCAACCACTTCCACATGGGGCTCTACATTTAGTTCAGGGCTTGTTTCTGGTGAAATTACTACTACCTCCGACACCCTTTACCCTTTCTTGCTCGAGGATTCACCCTTCTTCGGCATTATGACAACTAGGACACCCTAGGGCTTTCTATAACTTTGTTCTACTAGAAAATTTGATTCACAAACACGAATATAACTAAAATTCTCACAATTTGAGTAGAACAAGGATAGACCAACTCATCGTTTCAATTCGCTTCTTCGAAACCCTAGTTCTGCAACTGCATTGAATCGTCTTCTCTCTGCTATGCTTTGTCGCCTTTGAGTCTTCAAATGCAAGGTGAGAAATGGTGCTTTGGTTGATGAATTTATTGCTCATGTTTCTTAGCAACTTTTAGTCATGTCGGCATTAATGCATTTGATGCGAGCAATTTGAATTGAGTAGCCGTGTGTTTTTTTAAACCTAGGCCATTGATCTTGCCACATGTGCATTTTGGACAATCGTGATTTAGTCTTTTTGCCTTGGCTTTTGCTGATTGAACAACTTTTCTCCATCGTGGTGGCCACATCTTGTTTTATTCCTCTTTTTGTACTTGTGGTAGTGCCACCTTAATGCTCATGGGCCCCCCTTTATTGCTTTAGCTCCACTCACAGTTCCACAATACCATTTACTCTTGCATTTTACAATCTGCAGAGTTGCGGAGACATGCATTCCTTTGTTCCTTGTCGGTCACAGCTCCGCAAACTAATTTTCCTTTATGTTTTGCAGCAGTGGAACTGCGGAGTGATTTATTGCTTCCTTCTCTCTGCGACTTTGCAAGTCCCCTCTTCCTTCCATTTGATCACTTGCAAACTTGCAGAGTATCGCTTTCCACCTTGCGTGCTTCACTTTTATCCCTCTACAACTCCACAGGGGAGAGTTTAGGCTTTACATTCCACTCGTGGATTAACATTTGTGCTCTCAACTTCCACTCTGCAAGTCCGTTGATTATCATTTAGCTCTTAAGTTTAACCTGCGGATCTATGGAGCGACATTCACTTGAGTGATTCAAAATGCACGTGTTTAAACAACCTACTTGCCGAAGGGTGTGGGGGTCATTCGCTAGGAAGATTCATTGTTGACCGATTCAACAAGTCAACAAGGAAATATAACAAAGGGTAGAAACCAAAGATAAGGAGTGGGCATCAACACTTTAGCCAAAATTTCAACACAACTCTAACACCTACAAAGGGGAAAATCAAGGCCATACTTTGCCAAATTTTCCAAAAATTTTAGCCATACAATAAAGAATTTCAGGCCATACCTAGTGGGTGCCAAAGTTCAACATAGCTCAATCACAATAATATCGTGTCTCATATATAGTCATGTTGACATGGAACGCAGTCACAATAAGTTACTAATATCACAAAGCATGATAATAACATATCCTCTAGTCTTTGTAATCATAATTATGGAACAGACCAAGGCACCGAACACAATCAGCCTCTGAAACACCTCATATGGATGATTCCTAAATCAACATATAAAACTCTCAAGAAGACACCACAATAGCCAAGCATGGCCCTTAACTGCGAACATCAATGCACGTATATAATGATGATCACACATTCAAGACAAGTTATGAGGTAGTTCAGTCCTGATTTTAGACACCTTATAAAAACCCCGTCATGCATGCACCCACAGTGATAATCTATTTGCTGAAAAGGTACTGAAAACAAGCTACAACAATCAACATCACAGAGCATTATGAGGTAGTTCTGTCCTGATTTTAGACACCTGATATCAATATTTACATGCATACACTCACAGAGACAATCTATTTGCCGAAAAGGTATTGAAAACATGCCAAAACATGAGCATCACAGAGCTTCTGGGTAAAACAAGAGACACAAAATTTGAGGGTCTTACAGCTGGCATTTGTACTCAAAGATGCTACGACCCTTTTTCCCAGTCATTGCATTTGGAAGCTGGTATGCAGAAGTCTTTATATGTCTAGCCAATTAGATGCATCAAAGTTCAAAAACTCGTACTCGCCACAGACTTGGCAAACCAAAAATTTGGACTCGGACTCGGACTCGTGAAGGACTCGGCAAAAAAAAAAAACCGTAGTTTTACAAAAAAACATAAAGAAATTAATGCATTTAGAGAACATAGGAGCCATAATTGAAACATTACACATGTCATATGATCTAAAAACGCGCAATATTTGAAATTTGAAATACTAAATTTAAATACCCAGATTTCTTCAATGCTAATTACGTTGTTATATGGAGCCTAATCAGACTCGGAGGTTAAATTTTCACTACTTCCATCAGCGCAGTTTCCCCCTATATTTTTCAACAGGGGTTTGGGGGCAGTGCCCCCAATTTGGGGTCAAGGGGCATCGCCCCTTGGGAAATACTTTTATTATTTTATATAGGCGTCGGGTATTATTTCTCTATTGGCAAAAAACCCTTCATGAGATATTTCACTCCCTCAATTACGCCAAATGTAGGCAAAAAAATAAAAATAAAACTCACTTTTAAAGGTTGCATGATGTTTTTTCTGGGTCGCACGAGTCCATCTGAAAGATTCGCGAGTCCATGCAAAAGACTCGCGCGAGTCCTTGCAAAAGGCTCGCGAGTCTTTCAGATGGGCTCGCGAGTCCTTGGCGAGTCAACTCGCGGCTCCCAAGGACTCGCGGCTCCGTGGAGAGTCTGCGGATTTTTGAACTATGAGATGCATTATCTGTTTAGAGGAGCTGATGTATAACTATTAACATTACTATTTGTAGTTTGCATGCTAAGTAGATTTGTCTGACTAGTTCCCCTTCCTTAGATGCATGGGCTCTGTTTTTGCAGTCGAAGTATGGTGTTGTACAGTTGTAAGGATTTCATGACCAAAACCAGCCACTGTTACTATAGTGTGATTGATTTTGTGTTCAGTGTCTAACCTGTTTCAACAAGTTCTTCTCAGGATCGGGATAGTTACTGGAGAATGATGCAAAAATATATTGGATCAGATATCACATCCATGGTTACCCTCCCAGTCATAATTTTTGAGCCCATGACAGTGCTTCAGAGGATGGCTGAGGTATGATACATCTGAAATCTGGCTTTAAAGTTGTAAATTTATGAAGTGTGGTGATATGTCTTAGTTTGCTTTGACTCTTTGTGTTGCAGTTAATGGAGTACTCTTATTTGTTAGATCTGGCCGATGAGTGTGAGGATCCCTATCTTAAGATGGTTTATGCATGTGAGTTTAGTCATATTTTTTAACTTTTGGTTTGTTTTTTATATAGATTTTAAAGTTCATTCTGTCTAAATGTCTCATTTTGAAGAATTAACCCTTCACAAGCCTAATGCAGTGTAGATGTATTATTTTGTCAGCATCATGGGCAATTTCTATTTATTCTGCATACCAGAGAACTTGGAACCCTTTCAATCCAATTCTTGGAGAAACATATGAAATGGTCAATCATGGAGGGATTACATTTATTGCAGAGCAGGTGATTAGATTTGTTTGTTCTAGGAGTTTCTTTATTATTGGAAAGAACTTTCTGTAGTTTAATCAGAAGTCTTTTCTGGCTTGGCCTTCCATATTCTGTTAATTCATGTTATGGCTGCTTAGTAAGTTTATTTAATTCAAAATTAAAAAAAATTGCTGACAGGTTTGCCATCATCCTCCAATGAGCTCAGCATTTGCAGAAAACGAGCATTTTACTTACACAATTACTTCAAAAGTAAAAACCAAGTTTCTTGGAAACTCTGTTGATATATACCCACTTGGACGGTAAAATTCTTGAATATCTGTTTTCTTCATCTTCTTTGATCTCATAGTTGTAGCCTGTGGAGGTGAACGTATGAATGCATAATTTATTGTGTCTTGAGAAACCGAATTACTAGAGGCATTCATAGAAGTTGCATTTATAGTAAGCTCGTACATTAGTGGATGGTCTATAGACTCTATACCCATAGACCACATTTAATGTCTGATTATACATGGGCAGATGGTGTGCATCCATGCAACCTGCATTTAATGTATGCTCATATGTTGGTGGATGATTTGCATCCATATAAGCTGCATTTAAAGTCTGTTCATACATGGGTGGATTTTTTGCATCCATAGAAGCTGCATTTGAATTATAATTTGAAGGCATAGTCATTGAAGGGAAAGGGTATATGTGTTTCCCTTAGGGTTTAGTTAAAATTGAATGGAGGGCCTCTGTTACTGAACATGGTCCTGGTATAGTGACACTCATCACTCATTACATATATCCAACACTAACAGCATACCTTATATGAAGCATTATTAGCTTTTTAGTCTTCATTATGATGTCAATCAGTTTCAAATGCAATTATGATTCATATTTTGTCTGAACAGATTTTTACAGTGCATCCATGAGTCCACTGAAGGGAGGATTTCAACATTGTTGATTTTCTAAGGCTGAATTGTTAATTGGTAGCTATACAAAATCATGTATTTTTCTTGTTACTGGGACTAAAGCTAATTTGTGTCTGCTTGTTTACTTTTTCAGAACACGTGTAGTGTTAAAAAAATCTGGGGATGTACTTGATTTGGTGCCACCTCCAACAAAAGTTCATAATCTGATTTTTGGACGTACTTGGATTGATTCACCTGGTGAGATGCTAATGACAAATCAGACTACAGGAGACAAAGTTGTGCTATATTTTCAACCATGTGGTTTGTTTGGGTACGTAAATATATTTCTATTGCTAAGTTACTGATATAAGACATGTTTTGAAGCCTTCTAGAAGCCTACCATAATTGTCATTGTCACTTCCTTTGATGCTATTTATTGATGATGCAAACTTAATTCCAAGTCTATGCTTTTAGTCATTACTATCTTTAATTCATGGCTTGTATCTGCTTTTTTAATAATTTTCTAAAGTCAGATAGGGAATAGATCTGGTGTGCTACATGGTCTAGATATGCAAGAACTTAATTTAAGAGCCTAGATGGCAGTGTTGAGCTTGCTTGTTGTGTAGTCTCAATTGTATTTTAGAAATGTCTTGAAGAATGTTGATCTCTTAGATCTATCTGTTGGTATTGTCTAGATTGTAATGACTCTTTTTTGTATTCACTTATATTTGTGTTCTCTCTCTTCCTTTTTGAGGTTTTCCTATTTGCATCCAATAGCTGCATTTTTCTTCCAGCCAATGCCTACTCAAGAAGGTTTACTTTTTAAAACTGGTCTAGGTACTCATTGTGCATGCATATAAATACAACAGTGGTTAATGATTGCCATGGAAGTATACTTGATTTTTTCTGTTCAATAAAAATCACTTCCATGCTGATATCAGAACATAATTATACACTGGTCAGATTGCTGTTCTGAAAGTTGCAACCATAGACTAAATTCAATTTTTATTCGTATTGTTGGGCCCATTATACTTCCCATTTATAATGTAGGTATATTTGAAATATATAAAACAAGCATGGCAGAGTCAATATGTTTCTCAAGCAAACCAGATTATAAAGGGAACACGAAATCCAATTATTTAGTTGAGATCTCGTGTGTACAAGCACGGCACAGGTATACTGTAACTCTTATTATTCTTTGTATGGCTTTCACATGATCCATTGACACCTTTTAGCTGATCATTTTAGCTTTTCAACCTTCTTTTTGCTAGATTTTATTTGTAAGATTCAATGGGAATCCAGTCATAGAAGCCAAGTATGGATGAAGAAAGTTGCAAGCATGGAAACAAGGGTTGCAATATACAAATATGAGATGATGCTATGCCAAAATAAAGGAAATCAATAATCAAAATCAAAGACCAAATGGATAGATGAAATGAATACAAGTAGGCTTCTTAGATGCATGACTCAAGGGAATAACATGTCTAGAGACAATGAATTTAACTGCCAATCAATGGGCCAGTTAACTCACTCTAAGATAGAGGTAGTCTTGACTGAGGCAATTGTGGCACTTGTGTACCTCAATTCTAGGTGTCTGTACATGTCATTATTAGCTACCTAGGTGAGGGTAAACAAATGTTCTTTATATCCTAAGTAACTTTATTAAGTAGGTGCAATATCACACTTAGGTAAAAAATATATCCAAGGTTAAGCATGGTGTATTACTCTAGCTCTTGCCCATAAGTGCAACTTAGTAGAAGAAATGGGTCTCAACAAATGTGTAGCCATGTTAGGTACCAATGTGCAATATGTTCCCCCAAAAGAAGAGAAGAAGAAAAATCATAGGAAAAGAGTCTCTCACAAAGAGATAAAAGATGCAATATCTTGAAATTCTTAAACAAAAAGGCCTATGTGTGCCAAGACATAGAATAGAGAGAATGTTGATGCAAAATGTTGCATGGTGGGTGTTGTAAAAGGTCCTTGTGCAACAAATGATGCATCTTCTAAGTGGAAGAAAGAAATCTCAAGCAACGAAATTGCTGAATTCCCACTCAAGTGGTGGGGTAAGGAATTATGATGAATGTTTCTAGAAGACACACATATGTCTCGATGCTTATGCTGACTTGTGATTGAAATTGATTGATAGGACTAGTTACCAAGAAAGATTCAAGAAAATGACCATGTAAGAATGACTCTCAACGGAGGCGTGAGATTTGAGTTGAAGCGAATCAGGTGCTTCTACAAAAGGTGTTGTTGTGAGGTATTCACACATCGCCCCATTGTAAATGGGGACCCCTACTTTTTTTTCTGCTTTCCTGGGTAGTGTTAGAGTCCTTAGCTTTTAGCCTTTGCATTGAAGAGGTATAGATGGTCAAGAAGCCAGTATTCAGGTGGATAGCTTTGTGTGAGGTGTGAAATAAGTGAGTTTATGAACCTTCAACAAATCTTGATCATGGATGAAGTGAAGTCCATCATGAATTCAACCAAGGAGTGAAGAGGGATTGCCAGTAAGAGTTACTTTAAGTGTCCCTCTCTCAGAGCGAATTTCACTCTTATTGCCTCAGGTTGAAGGTGAAATCGTATTCAAGGTGATTTTTGAGGTCTTATAGTATATAGAGGTATAAGCTAAGACATAAAGTAATAAGGTTCAACTCAAAAGTGCATATTCAAGCCACTTCAAGTGCTCAAGGTTGAGGGCGAAAAACTTCAAGTGCTCCTCTTGAGGAGCGAACTTCACTTCATGTGCATCCACTTTGGAGCAAACTTCATGTGCTCAAGACTTAGAGCGAAATTCCTCCTAAGACCTCATGTTGAGCATGCTATGACATAAGTGAGCAAAGGAGAGTTGAAGTGTTGATTTGAAAGTAACTTCAAGTGCTCCTCTTGAGGAGCAAATTCCATTTCATGTGCTCTTTGATAGGAGCGAATTTTCCTTTTAGGCCTTCCACGAGGGAAGTTTAACATATTTTTAGGAATGAATGTTAAAAATACCTAAGGTTTGAGTCAATGGAGCAAGGTAAAGCTATTGAGAGAAAGTTTACTTTTGATTTGAAATTAACTTCATGTGCATGCAAATAGGAGCGAACTTCAAGTGCATAGCATTAGGAGCAAACGTCAAGTGCATGAGAGTTGGAGCGAACTTCAAGTGCATAGATTAAGGAGCGAATCCTACTTCGGGTGCTCCTAGTTGAGAGCGAATTTGTCTCATTTGCCCAAGAGAAGATGCAAGATTACTTATAAGATCATTGGCTTGAGCCGATTTGATGCTTAGAAAGAATAATTTTGAGTTAAGATGATGATGAAAGGCGAGATTTGGAGCGAACTTCATGTGCATCCAAGATGGAGCGAACTTCATGTGCATCCAATTTAGAGAAAACTTCATGTGCATCAAGATTGGAGCAAAATTACCTATAGAGATTTCTTCCAAGTTAATTTGATGCCTCCACTTGCATAAATGACAAAGTATTCCAACCTAAAGCGATGAAGGGCAGAATTGGACTAGGTTTGAGAGAACTTCTATTGCCCACTATTAGGAGCGAAATCCTCTTATCAAGCCTGCAAACCACATAAAAGCAGAAATTATATCAAATTAAGGGATTATAGAGGCTATATGTCATGTGTGTTTGATGCTCATTTGCTTGTTTTGCAGGAGATGAAGAAAGAAATCAAGGGGATCATGTTCGAGGAGGATCAAAACAAGTGTTCTAAGGAGGAAATTTCAATGTCGAGGTCAAGAAGATGTCCTCAAGAGGAAAACTTAATCAGCAAATACAAAAACATCAAGGATGGTGATTGCAAAGCAAAAGGAGGAAGATTTTAAGATCTACACCACCATGCAAAGGGGAAAACTTCATTTACAAGCACAAATGCCCTAGAGGAATCTCAACTCTCAGCGCACCATGGAGACATGAAGAGATCAAAGGAGTGCGAAGGAGAAATCATACAATCACCCCAAGGCAAGCAAGCAAGGATGGAGGAATGACTCAACTACATCAATGCTTCCTATCATCATCGTATTGAGCAAGTGACTAATGTTGAATATCAAGAGATATCTCTCAACATCCCTTCATGATGACGAATCAAGTCCGCAAGTGCAAATTCGAGGTGGCATCCTAGTCACTACTCCAATAGAAGAGGTCCAACATCAGCACGTCTAGATGCAATGAACTTGACTCGTCCATGATGGCATAGACTCCAAGGCACCTACCCCTATTATCTATTGGTAGAATAGTCTAGAGATGACGTGTGTCAAAATGTTGTAATTATTTCATTGGCCAAAATAGAGTTTGTTGTAATAAACCCTAATTAGGGTTTTCATTGTGAAATCTTGGCCATTGATCTCAAATTGATCTAAGCCATTGAATTGTATTGAGAGCATTATAAAAGGCTCAAGTTCTTCACTTGTAAAGGTTAATAATTAGTAGCAGGGGAATTAGTGAATAAGAGAAGAATAGTTTAGTAGAAGTTAGAAGTTAGAATAGATTAGGAGAAGAAGAAATTGTTGTTGAAGACTTGTAAATGAGATACTCTTTTCATTGAAGTTATGATGATATGTATTATTTCAACAAGTCTCATGGTTTCTACTTCTCATTTGCTTTCATGTTGATTAGATTGAATGGAGGAATTTGTTGAATACATTTGTGTGGAATCTGTTTAGTCCATACCACTAGCCTCTTGTTGATTGTAAGTGCGCCTTGTGTGGTCAACTGGAATGATATGAGCTTAATCTCAAATTGTTATGCGTCCATTGTTTATGCATTAACTTGAATGGTGATCAATGTTTGATGGTAATGATTTGAACATATTTGAATTATCCCTTAGAAGATTGCATTGAGCTTGTGTCAAAATTGTTGAATTTGATGGTGAGACCTTGCCCAGTAGGATTCCATCTAATCATTCATCCATCTTCTTGCATTCTAGGCTTTAAAATAGAATTCCTCAACCCTTTCCCTTTTGCCCTTTTTTCAACTCAAGCTAGTTTAGGATTAAAAAAACATCACAAGATTGCAACATCAGATGGTCAAGTTCCAGCGATTCAAGCATTCAACAATTTAATGTAAGTCCCCTCGTGATTCCAGCATAATCATATCAAACCAATGAGCTTATCCACACGTCGTGACCCAACACACCAGAACCTTGGAGTTATCTCAAGTGATCCTTAAGCTAATCTTCAGCATTTGAGTAACTTTGATCAAGAGAGGATAAGATACTTTTGGGTATTTTATTCTGTGTTCGCATGTGCATAAAAAACACATCAACAGGTGTCAACATTATTGATGATGGAGGTGAATCATATGACTTAGGTATTGTAGAATGAATCAACACAAAAACATGATGAGGTTGAGAAAGAACAAAAAGGTTTGAATGCATGCTCATACCATCTAGAAAAAGAGATGCAATGATGCAAGAGCATCTAGAGTGTAGGGCAATCCTGCATCTCCCAAAAATATTGTTATTTTAAATTTTAGTTAAAGTTAGGTGAATTAAAAAAAAATGCAAGCATCAATGGGTCTCCATGTACCTAGGAAAGTGTCCAAGGAGGCATACGGGTTTGAAAATATTCAATATTTGTGACCTATGTGTAAAGACAATTTTAAATTTCAAGAATAGACACCTTTTGGCTTTTTCTATCATTTATAATGCTAAAATCATAAAAATACCCTTTTGGATGTGGGGACAAGGAAGGGGAAGATTCATGCACTCATATTTATTGAATATTTACATAAAAAATGGGAAAACACACCTTTTTAGGCACCCACTTTGGAAAATTGAAAAGACACCTCTTAGGAGCCCTCCTAGAGAATCTGAAAGGTCATCTATTGGCTATGTGTTTCTTTGCTAGATAGTCATGTGTTGTTCATCAAGAGGGGGAGTGGTATTTCCAAGAGGCACAAGAAAGCGATAAAAGGGTGGCTTGGGCTATTTGTTTATTCATCTAGAGTTGAGTGGATCTTTGAGAGTTGATCCAAAGTGGAGTGGATCATTTTGAGTGAAGTAGATCATTCAAAGTGGAGTGATCATTTGAAGTTGAGAAGAATTATCCTTCATTTGAGAGTTGAGTAATGGTTAGAGCTTGTAGACTTGTAAAGTCCAAGTGACTAATATTTTGTAATTGATGAATTTGTAATTCATTTCATTTGAGGAATAGAAGGCAATTTTTTTCTTGCAATTTGTGTTACTCTATTTGTTATGCTATGCTTGAATCTTGGGTGGAGTAACCCTCATCTAGTCTAATAGAGCATGTGTTCTAGGTGTGTTAGGTGAATCCCCTACATCATGCAATTCCAAAGGAGCTGTCATCAAAAGGAAAGCAAATGTACTCAGAGCTGTGATTCGTTGGTGTTGGAGGTAAATTATCCTTAGCCTCATAATAGTGAATCATAGATAGAGAATGTGAAGCCTTTGAATCTATAATGGAAGTTGAAGAATCATTAGGAAAAATCTTTGTCATCACGATGTTCAAGATATTTCTATAAGGAAACTCTTCATCCATGTCACCATCATATAGAGAATTCTTGAAGTCATCAAGGGTTACAAGATAGTCCATAGCAAAGATCATTTGAGAATGAAGGATTATTAAGATCTCCATACATCTACCAAATTTTGGTCCAAAGAGTGTGAGGGCATTCAATGATTGAGATGGCCCACAATGTGTTGCCAACTCTAGAACTCATCATTCCAAGGACATGATCATTCATCTTAGTCCATACTTGCTTATACTATAAAACACCTAGTCTAGGAATTAGTCCACATAGATGGGACAAGAGGTGAATCCACTTGAAATGCTTCGAAATTCCATTTCATTGAGACTTTTATAGTTCCTTATTTTCAGGTTGATGACAAAATGAATTGAAATATCCATTATTAACTTTGGGACTTCTCAAATTTGAAATTAGTCAAATAATAAACCAATTAAGATAGCCCCTCAACATAGAACTCTATTTCAGTTTGTAGGGTGCAAATTGCTCAAACTGCCTATGTATTTAGCCTTCAAAGACAAAAAAATCCTTCATAAGAACTTAGTAAAGAAATTCCCCAAGAAAAATGAGTGTGGCACTTCATAGTTTAGTGCTTTTACAATTGCCACTTGTCAAACTAGTAAAGTGGCCTTGATTTTTGCAAACTACAGATGCTAATATGTTGAAAGTACAACTTAAAGACAGAGTGGGAAAAATCAAACTACATCAATAAGTTCGTGAAAGATCATGCACTCTCAAAATAAAATTGCACCAAAAAATATTTTTTGTATGAGCTCAAATGGATCCTTGGAAGTTATCAAAACAAGAATGATTTGTCATCACCAATGAGAATTCGCAATATCTAGACAAACTAGATGTCAAAATCTAGAAGTATATGCACCACTATGAAACCATTGAAATTCTATCTTGTTTAAAAAAAATACGTCAAAAAATACCTTTGTGGTTGAGAAAAGATCCCTCAAAGTTGATCTCCCAAACTAAAGAGCTCAATGAAGCAAAGTCTAGCTGGTATGTGGCGATTGGGTGGTTGGATGACAATGCTGCAAGTGGTGGTGGTGGTGCCCATGCAGTTCCTAGGTGAAGTCTTGTTGGCCTTGCTGTAGCAAAGAGGTGGTTACACTCTGGTGACATGATGGCGAAAGGGTAGGAGGTAAAAAATTGGCATCGACAAGTGGTTGGGGGCTTGTACCTTTATGCACACTCCCATGGCTACTTTAATCAAATATTTTTTAAAGCAGCCATTGGCTTTTGGTTTTGAAATTTTTTATTTATTGTTAAACAAAAATAAATTGGAAATTGAAAGAAAAATATTGATGCATAGTACTTGTGCTTGCATAGACCACCATAAGGCCTTGAGCTGTGTGCCTGAGGCTTAATTTCTTTTGCGTTTGATTACATTGCTTCAGCTTTGACAAATTTACGATCAATTTTGGTTTTAATGCCTTTTGAATGCAATGGCTCAGTCCATTTTGAGCCAAAGTATTTTGAAAACTGAGTTATATGTAGAAGACAAAAACAAGAAAGCAACCACAAACTAAAAACAGATGATATGCGGGTGTCCGTATTGGATGAAGTATAAGTCAAGCCTTTGTTTCTTAGTTATTTTGGATATGATGGGCTTTGATATCATGTAAGATTCAATGAGAATATAATCTCACAAGCCTAGATCTAGGTGAATAAAGAAAGTTACAATGGTTGCAAGCATGAAAGCGATGAAGGTTGCGATATGGAAATAAGAAATGCTATACCAAAATAGAGGAAATCAATAATCATAATCAATGACCATATAGTTGGATGGAGTACATATAATTAGGCCTCCTAGATGTACCACTTAAGGAGATGACATGTTTAGAGGTTATGAGTTTAACTACCAACTTTATTTGATCAATTAACTCAATTTGACCAAGATAGATATGGCCTTGACTAAATAAAGGTGGCACTTGAGTACTATTAATCAAGAATTGATGAGGTCGTAGTGGCACTTGTTTTCCTCAAGTCAAATTGTGCATGCCATTATTAATTACCTAGGTGAGAAATAATTATTCTTAATATCTATTTTGACCTTTTCACACATCGCCCCATTGCAAATGGGGACCCCCCTGTTTTTTCTTTCTAGGGTTTTGCCTTGGTGTTGCAACTACGAATCACCAGTCTTTTTGCAATGAGGAGTTAGAGTTTAGTTGAGGAAATCATGGTCAAAACAGTTTCTTGATGCCATCAATGTGCCTAAGGAGCCCGAAGGGACGAAAAATGCAATCAATTTGGGGGTCAATTTGGAGAACTTTGTATTTTTGGAAAGTTTTGCTTTTTTCCTATTTTTAGGAAGTTTTGTTTTTGGCACTTTGAGCACGATCCCTGGCATGGCTATTTTTAGAAAGTTTTCCTCTTTTTTAGGAAATCTTGCTTTTTCTATTTTTAGAAAGGGGGTCTAGGGTTTGCTCAGTTGGCTCAAAATTTTGGTGAAAATGATTGAAAATCTTGTTCAAAATTTAAGTTTGATTCGAAAGGGCATTGACTTCCTAAAATTTTGAATATTCAAAAGGATTCGAAAGCATGATGAGAGATAAATTTTTAAAATCAAAATTATGAAGGCAAAATTTCAAGTTTGATAATGGTGAAGAAGGGTTCTCTTGAATTCTGATTTTGGCATGAGGAAAATAATCTTCTAAGTCTGCCATCAGCAAGGAAAAGTTTTGCCAAAGTCTGCCTTGGCTGGGAAATACTTTGGTTTGCAGCAAGGAAAGGAACTCCTAAATCCCGCCCAACATAGGGAAAGAAAGTGATGAAGTCCGTTGGCTGTGAGGAAAAGAATTCTCCAAGTCCGCCCTGCCTTGGAAAATGTGACCAGCATGTTAGGAAAGAAAATGTTAAATTCCGCCCTTAGGAATGAATTCTTCAAAGTCTGATGTGAATGAGAAGCTTCATTTTGAATAAGGAAAGGAAGTTTGCTAAAGTCCGCCCAAGATAGGAACATATTTCCTAAAGTATGCCATGAGTTAGGAAAGAATTTTGTGAACTCCGCCTAGATGAGGAATGTTTTTCCTAAAGTCCACTTCAGTTGAGGAACACTTTTGTCAAAGTTCGCCTTGCAATGAGGAAAGAAACTCTCCAACTCCGCCCATGGAAGGAAAGAAAGTCTCAAAGTCCGATCTTGAGAGGGAAAGGTTTTCTTAAATTCCGCCACAGCTAAGATAAGGAAAGATTTTGTTAAAAGAGGGAAACAATTTAAAATACTTGTCATGAGGAAAAGATTTTACAAAGTCCAATTTTGGACTAAGAAAGTTTTGAAGTTGGAAAACAAAGATTTCATCAAGATTAATTTTAGAAAGTTTTCAAAATTAGAGAAAGGGAAAGATAGAATTCGATTCATGAACTCAAATCGAAATTGGAAACTTTCTCAAGGAACTAAGCTTGAACTCAAAATGAAATCAAAACTTTCTCAGATGACTGAGTTGAACTGAAATTCAAAATTAGAAACTTTCTTAAGAGACTCAAATCGATATCATTTACTAAATGTCTAAGTTCGATGTATGGGATGAAAATGGAAACAAGATAGGTTCGATTTGGGAAGGGTGAACTGTGTTTCTAGTTGCAGAAATCAAACTCTTTATGAGTTTGCACTTATAATGAATCATTCATTCATCTCATTCATTTCAATAGTTCGAGTTTGTAGAATAAAACACTTGAGAGGAAGATTTCAGGTTTTCTAAGGCATTTGCTTCAAGAACAGTTCAAAGAATTTTCTAAGGCATTTACAAGAGGAAGAAGTGGATATTTTCAGATCAAGCATTCTTTCAACCCCTTTCTTATCTAAATTCTGAAGGTGATAGGGGTATCGAACACAGATTTGTTAAATTTTCATTCTGGTTTTCAAGTTTTGATGTTCTTATGGAAAATGGAGTTGATTTTCACAACTTAGTTTATTTTTCAGTCATTTTCCTATATCAAAATCTGATTTTGGCATTCATTTCATGAATTTTGGGGTCTAAGTTATTCATTCTCAGACCAAATTCAGTCCCAAAACCTTCAATTCAGATTAAGTTTCTCAGGGTTTTTCTAATTTTTCCAGATTTCTAAGTGTTCGCAGCTTGTTGAAAGCTAAAAGTGTTGAGGAATTGGAAAATCAGAACCTACTTAGTCATCAAAACTACGAAATTCACTCTCAAAATGAGGATTCTAACTTATTTTCTTTAATTTTTGTAGGTTTTGGATGACAACGGAGGTTGGATGGTCAAGGAAATCACAAATGAAGTTTTTGCCAGGAGGAATTTCAAGGCATCAAGAAAGAAAAGTCCTCGAACTTGGTGAAAATATAGAAAAAAATTTGGACTTTTTGGGGGATTTCATCTACAATCCCAGACCTATTGAAGCAATCAGGGCAACTTCTTGAAGGATTTCATCCTGAAGAATTAAAGACAAGCTCCTAATCAGAATTAGATGGTGACAAGAAGAGTATTACAAACAAATTTTCATACTTGGACAATTTCTTGACACAAATTGGAGAATTCAGAGAGGAAATTCAAAGGAATAACATCATGTCCAGTTCAAGCAGGAGGACATCCAACATGCTGAGGTGGTGCCTCAACATCTTCCAACCAATTAGATTGTTCCAAGTCAACATGTCCAAGTTCAATGGACCTGACTTATTCATAGAGTCTTCTAGAAGGCACATTCCACAATGCAACAACCTTCTATTTTATTATTGATTTATATTTAGCAAGAAGGACAAGTGTCCCCAAATGTAATTTTCTCATTGGTCAAGAGGTAGTTAGCTGTAACAAACCCTAATTAGGGTTTTATTTTGTAATCTCGACCGTTGATTCGAAATCAATCCCGGCCATTGATTTGTAATTGAAGAGCCTATAAATTGAGCTCACCCCTCATTTGTAAAACATGGGAGCATGTTGCAAAACATGTTGAGATAAGAAAATTGTTGTTTATGACTGCCAAAGAATAAGTAATGCATTGTTCAAATTGATTGTGATTATTTCTATTATTTTGGAGTTTGCATGGTTCTTATCCCTCATCATAGTTTAGATTTTATTTCATGTATGTTAGACGAATGCAAGATCTGATAAGTATTGATTTATGGCGAATCTTCCGCTCATACTTTTGATGAACAAATGATTTTTGTTCATTGTGTAAAGTTAGTTTGAGCTTACTTTGTGAATTCTTAACTTCTGTCTGGATAAATATTGTTTGATTTGATTGTAGTTATTTATGACCTAAAAATCATAAGCACACCCCCTTTGAAGATTGCACCCACTTTGTGTAGTTAACCTAGCATGGCGAAGCAAAGCGTGGTTATTGGTTTCACCGAGTCAATACCATCTCTTGAATTCTTAGGAATAGATCAGAACTTCCAAACCCTTATCTCCTTTTCAGTTTTCTTGAAGTCCATGATCCAAGACCCAAACGATAGAGCTTCATTGTCTAGACCTTCATTGTGAATTGAATGAGGCAAGCATAAGTCCCTTTGTGTACTACCAGCATATCACAACACCCATTGAGCTTATCCACACGTCAAGACGTGACAAAAGAAACCTTGGAATCGCCATATGATCTTCTCGCAATCTTAGCATATGCGGTGATTTTGTTCAAGAGAGGATAGAGTGTCTTTGGACATTTTATTTTGTGTTCGGTGGGTAATAAAATGCACACCAACAATATCCTAATTAAACTTATCGATTAGGTGCAACATCACACTTAGGATAGAAGCATATCCAAGGTGAAGTATAAATATCACACCAATAGTATTAAATGGTTGTTTGGTCAAATTCCTCTGAAATTATTTCCATCCATTTATATACAAAGCATGTGGTATTTCTTTGTTCTCAAGTGTACTTATCAAATGTTAAAGATTGATTGGTACGTAGTTTGAAAACATCTAATACTGGATTCATGCATTGGAGGCCAGAATCAGAAACGGGTGGGAGCCAGAATCGGGTACGGTCTGGGTTTGCACCTAGGTTAGTCCCAAGTGCGGTCCAGGCACCAAAGTCACAAATTGAGTAGGACAAACAATTTGAAGACCACGGCAATGTATAGTCGTACAAACAATTCGAAGCCATAATATGTCTAAATGCCAATCACATACAAATCCTTCTTTTTAGTGATGAAAATAATTAACTCAATGTGTAATATCTATTGAGATCTAATTATTGTAGAAGAATATGATGAAATCTATGAATATCCAACATAATCTTTTTCTTTTTGGAAAAATACATTGACAAATGTGCGGGTACTTTCTACGTTCAATATCTCCTCTTAAACGAAATACACCTATATATATATATATATATATATGGATGTTTTTGTACCCGCACCCAAGGAATTTTTGTTGTTGTACCCGCGAATCCATATTCGTATGAAATGTACCCCACAATTTTTTTTTAATTTTTAACACAAGATCACCACCCGTTAATATTCAGTAAGAAATATCATGATCAATACAGTTGGTGGTTAAACTAGCCACTTCCACTTTTCAACGGGTGAAGTAAGAACATTAGTAAATAACAACTCCTTGGCGGTATGACCAGCCAATTTACAAGCCAACCAAAGATAGAACGAGACAACCACTCAACCACTTTTCAACGGGAGGACTATGCATAAACAAAACCTATCACTTGACCACTTATTCAGCGAGAGGTCTGGAGTACATGAAAATAGAGAAATAGGCGGCTAAGACAACCTCTTCCACTTGTATGCAGTGGGTGATACAAGTATATTGTAGAGAGATGGACTGTTCAGTACTACTGAATCGGTCTTAATATTTTATCTTGCAAATACTGTTAGTACAATATGATTTAAATCTCTAAATAGAAGTGACAGTACTCCAAGGAATTACAATAAGATAACTCTGAAATAACTAGCCAGATACACACTTAACCAAGTCTGAAATGGATTACCAACAATACCAAAAATGAACCAGCAACACATAAATGCCCGTAACTCTCTCAAAACTCCACCAAACAGCTCCAAAGCAGCAGCGAAAGAAGGCTAGGGGGAAGGTGATCAAACCCCAACCTAGCAACCACATCAAACCTCACTGATGATTCTGCTTGCTGCCCAAGGGCAAGGCTGAAATGGTACGGCCAACAAGGAATTTCGACCAGCAATGAAAAATTACATACTCCACCTCATAATACGAGCCTCCAGATGAAGGACCGCCCAACAGAGGGGCTTCCAACGAGCTATTACCCAGAATGAACGGATACATGGACAAAGAGTTATGAATTAAAATAAGCTACAGCCACACCCAAAACCAGCAAGTTGGAAACACACCAAAACACTCAAATTACTGAAAAGTAGGCTCACAATCCATTCTATCAGCTCACTCTATCTCTCTGGATGAAAGATAGTCTCAATAGACCAGCTAGGTGCTATCTCTCAAGCATGAAACTGATGGTTGCTAGGAAGCTCTCAACTGGCACCAATCCGGCAGCACTTCGTTGCAAATAAACATGAATAGTCTCAAGTGAAGGCCAAGGCACATATTTATAACTTCCTCCTCAAATCGAACTTCTTTTCCCTCCAATATGGGATTAAATGACATTCCAATTTCCTTAATTTGCATTTCGTTTCATTTTTCCCAAAATCACCCATCACATAGTGGCAAATATACTTCATAAAAAATACATCAATTAAGTGTATTATGGCATCCAAAAAATAAAGTGAATTATATCATAAAATTGTCTTATTTTCCTCCTAAGGCATCCATCTTGCCTTAATAATTCACTTATAAAATATCTTCCTCAACCAAGAATCGCCCACATATAATTAAGGAAATGATTTTAGATATCAATATAACTTAAGTAATCCCCCTTAAATAAATCGTTCAACTTTTGCCTTAAGTTATAATTTAATTTAAAACACCATTTTTCATCAAATACTTAACTTGCCAAAACAAGCTCCAAAAATGTTGGAAGACAAATTGCTCAAATTGACCTGCCGAAAATAGCCATCTAAATTGACCAGCTGAACCCTTGCTAAAAATAGTACTTACTAAAAATAGCATACTGCTAAAAATAGTAAGTGTTTCCAAAGTGATTTTTACCACATTCTGAGCAGCCGTTGCGACTTACTAAAAATAGTAAGTCCGGAAATCATCTCCAAAAATTTGCATGTCAAACCAAGCTGGAGCTCTCAAAAAACCCCAAAAAACCCTATAAAGCAAACAACCGTCAGCCTATTGCAATTTACTAAAAATAGTAAATTCAGAAATCTTCTGTGATGTTATACCATCCTGAAGCTCATGAAAAACCCAGAAAGAATCCAGAGAGCAAACTGTAGAACTCTTGCAAACACCTCTCCAAAAACCTTCCTGAAGACAGAAACCCTAATTTTGTCTCTGGTTAGCCTATGGGTTTCCAAAATAGGCTAAGACTCCATCCATCAGTCTAGAACTGAGAAGGGAACATTACACCGTACCCGTACCTGAATTGGCAAGTTAGCTTGAATTGTATGGATTCAACAAAAAGTTGGCGAAATTCAACAAAAAAAAATAATCACACAAGATAAAAGAAATTAAATTTTAATGTAGTAAGAGACCATGCAAGTCTATTTTGATCATCAATCTTTCCTCTCTGTTCATTTTTGCACTTATGGAAGATTGAATTAGTGAAAAAAGTAAAATAAAATAAATTTTTTTAAAGCCTAGAATCTTTTTTTTTTGTGTAGAAGAGTTCAAGTGCGAGACTCGTGAGTTTTTGATTGAGATTTGCCAATTTGTGTAGGAAACTTGGCCTGGGCTAAGTGTATGAGCGTGTTTCAATTTCTAACTTACGAATCCACACGAGTTTGCACAAGCTGGATTTCTAAGTATGGTGTGGTAGAATTAGAGTATTTTCCTGATTTTTCTTTATTTCATTTACTCTTAGATTGCAAATTTCTAGAGTTACTCATGTTTTGATGGTCGTTTTGTAAAGGGCAAGTGAAGGGTTTACAAACTCTTCCATCTCCACTATTTATGGTGGCATTTATTAATTGAATGTATATCATAACATTGTAAAGGACACAGGTCAAAGGGAACACATAAAAGTGTGGACTTACATATAAATGAGTGTATTAGAAATTTAGAAGTAATTACAAATGCATATAAATTATGTCACACTAGATGCTACGATGTTCTAAGAAATTTCAAGTAGATGTCTTGTATATTTTCATGGAGACACCATTAAGCTGTGTATGATACTCTAATAAACTTGTGCAGACAAATAAAAGCACACAAATTTGGGTAAGCATGTGAGGTTTGGCATATGTATAGATGGTTGGGCAAAAGTGATTACTTCTGGCTAAATTTTTTTTTATACTCAATGCATGTTGATCTCTGGCATGCTTTTAATGGATATGGTATTAATCTGGTGTGATATCTCTAAACTTGTAGCTTGTTACCGCTAAAAAAATCAAATTAACAGGAGATGTCACATGCATATTTACTATTATCCGCCTACCTTGTACAATTTTTTGTTGCTGATTAAACATAATTGTAGTGGCTTATTGACATTGTTTGTATCACATTGTGTTATAGAGGATTTATGCAAGCAAACGCACGGATGGATGCATGAATGAACTACTAGTTTTTCTGTGTAGACACAACTGGTATAAATGGAAAAGTAAATGCCATTGTGCAGAAATTAATTTACTTAAACATCGCCTTTTAGTTGATATAGTCACTAGAGAGAAACATCGATTAGGAACCATATCTTACAGAGATTGATAGTCTTATCCAAGCAAGATTGAATGTGCTTTTACAAATGCTGATTCCATATAGTTTTGATATGGACAAAGCTGGCTTGAATCATTTTGCAAAACTTATTGGTTTCTGGATAATGTGATATCTGTATTGTTAGCTTTAGCAAGTGTTTGATCATTTAAATTATTTCAAGATTGTGTGTTTTATATCATAGTTGTGAGTCTTGCGGCACAATTTCCTGTTTCTCATGTATTTGTCATTTGTTCTCAGTTGCTTTGCAGTAAATTTGATAAAAAAAATCTTGTTCTTTTCTTCCCTTTGCAGAACCGGTCGTTATGAAGTAGATGGGTATGTATATGATTCCCAGGAAGAACCTAAGTTATTGATTACAGGAAAGTGGTCTAAGTCATTGAGTTACCAACCTTGTGATACTGAAGGCGAGCCTCTAACTGGTACAGATTTAAAAGAGGTATATAAGATTAGACCAGTAAAGGATGACCTTTCACATCATGTTGAAACAAAGCTGAGGCTAGCAGTTATCATTATGTGGAACTTGAAATTTTTGTTATTCTATATTTTTCTTCGGCGAAAAATTTCTTATAAGAGAAGTATAGCTTTTTTATGCCATATTTAGTGGTTTGGCTGAATTAGTATTTTTAAAAAAATATCACTTGCATTTTCTTGATTACCATGGTTTTTAGCTACAAATTTTCTATTGTTAGCCGATATTGCTGTGTATTATTGCATGGAATTTTAATTGAGTCAAAATTTTTATCTATGGTGGTTCTTTTAGATGTATTTTTGTTCAAGATTGATTGCCACATCCTTTGGGCTGTTTTCGCTGAGTGGATTGTATATTGAAGCAATTTCTACTTTCAAGGACTTTCATGGCCTTGTGCATGTAGTATAGCTTGGGTTTTGAACTCTTGAGCTAAGGTCATATGGAAAGCAAAAGCTTTCATTGCATAGGGAGGTCTATGGCAGCCAATGCCATCCATATCATTACAAAACTGGTATTCATCTACCACTTTCTTAATCCTAACTTTGAGGTCTATTAATTAAAATGGACACAACTTCTGTCATGAAAATTTAAGATCCTCTAGAAGAAAATGGGCATCTAATTTGAGAATTTATTGTAATCTCATCATTTTCTTTGCTGAACACATTTAGATTATGGTAGAGCGGAATCTATCTTCTCTCTGCCAGGTAGTTATTGATTAGTATGTCTTAGGATTGGTACTGAAAGCTTGTTGATATATGTCTCCACCTTTTGTGCAGTCATAGAAAATGGTTGCAAAGAATTATTATGTTTGTTTGTGTTTTCATAGTTTTCCCATGCCAAATCTTGTATTAAATAGTTTTAATTGATGGAATATCATATTCATCAGTCTTTACTCTTTAGAGGTCCCAAAAGGAAGCAAGGTGCATGTTAGGCTGTGTAGTTCAGAGTGATTTCTGGTAATTATTTGAGAACTCGCTATCTTACAGTAATCTTTTTCATGGTAAGGCCATGAGTCTTGAGAGGTCCTCAGATAAAGCTAAAGGACTTGTGTTGTGATTGAGGGTGGTTGTTGCTAATTATTTTAGGACTTGGAATATCATTTTCATGGAAAGATCATGTCCTAGAAATTTTAGGAAAAAACTAGCAACCATTGATCAATACTATAAATTTTGTTAGACATACAAGGTTGTTCTGCCATAGTCTTTCTGTTAATAATTTTGTCACAGAAATCTGATCTATATACCATGGTTAGATTATGGTGATTACATCTGAATATGGTGGCTGGACTGAGGGTTTACAGCATTTTGTGGAGGTTTGATGTAATTGTCAGTGCGTTAATCTCCCCCTTGTTCCATAACATTTGTGAGAGGTGGTTGTAAGGTGTAGTTGTTTGAGGGGTAATTTTTAGTCCTTGTAAATGACTTGATGAATTTGAAAGCATATAATCCACTTACCAAGACTAGAGTATTGGACTTTGTACAGGGGGATAAAAACATCCAAGCTTGCTTTTGTTGTGACTAAAGATATTAATAGTATAATAGGCAGCACTAGTTGTAGTATAATAGGTGATAATATGTTTTTCTTTATGCATTAAGGGTTCTATTGGTGCTCTCTCCTGTAAATTTACGATAATCTGTTACACTACATATACTATGACAATGAGTGTTGGAAACCATAAAGCCCTACATTATCTCTCTATGATTCAAACATTTGAATACCTAATCAAAATCTTGGCAAAATGATATTAATTTAACAATATTAGGCTAGTTAACAAAACCACCCCAAAACCAAAAAAGAACTGCCACTTCTCAGTCATTGCTAGCATGGTCCCCAACTATCAACTCTGCCACCAGATGCCACATACCAGCCCTCCATATCTTGTACAAGTCTTCAATCCCCTACTAACTTCATCCAGATATAGTACCATGACACATAATTCCCAAAGCTGGTAACTTGACCCCATGGAAGACCTCAAGCTGCCTTTTGCATAAACCAGGTTTCTTGAATTGAATGAGGGCATCGAGAAAGAACTTGAAACTTAGATAGCGACAAATCAATAGTTATTGCTTCCCATTCAGCCTCATTGTTCATGCAGATATTCAAAAAGATTGAGTTGCCATGAACAATAGAACCTATGTCATCCCAGAATAATCAAATAGACACCCACCAAACTTGGGTATCCTCTAAAAGCACCATCAAAATTAAGTCTCAAGAAACCCTACAGAGGTCTCACCAAACTGCAAACTGTTTTCCTCTTAACCCTTTAATGTGGTAAATATCATAATAAATTTAAAGGAAGGAATATAAATAGCTCAAATTAGCTCTTGTGCTAACTCTTTAGATACTATGGGATTTTTTTTTGGGGGGGTGGGGGGAAATGTTTGTTGGTAATATGAATGCCATAAGGAGGTATTCTTATTCCCATAAAAAAAGAGGTATTCTGGTCAGTACAAAAAGTGTTTTAAGAGTTTCTTGATATTGCCGAGTCAGCTTCTGCATTTGCATCTTTAAAACAATGCAAGTATGCAAGTATGCAATTTCATCAAATGACTTGCCGATATCAATTGCTTCCTTCAAAAGTTTCTAAGCATCCAATTTTGGTAAAAACCTTTGCAAAGGTCATTAATAACTAGAAGAGAGTCCCCCCTTCCACCTCTGGCTTCTTTACACCAAGTGAGTTAACTAACGATAACCAGTATATATTGCTTCCTTTTCAGCCTCTTTTTTTGTGCAGTTACCCTTTAAGATTGAGCCATCTTGAAGTTATGAACAAAATAACCTTTGCCATCCTTAATAATCAAATCAACACTTGCAAACCTAGGTTTCCTCTAAAAGCACCATCAAAATTTACCTTAAAGAAACCCTTTTAAGGTCTCAGCCAAATTGTAGAATTTCTTGCAAATTGCTCTTAACCCTTTAACAGGCTAAATACTAAGTCGCCAGTTCAGTTTCAGTTTCAGGTATGGGTTTAAAATTTGGGTTCGCAATATGGTGGATATTTTTGCCCAGGTTTGGATATGGGTATGGCCGTACACAAAATACTAAAGATACATAAATACAATGTAAAATTTTATTATATTATTCTCATTTGATGGAAGTGGAATTTGTGCATTGTGAAACTTACCATCTTCTTATGTTCTCTGGAACAATTATTATTAATAGACTAAGATACCGGGTTCGTGGGTTTTGGGGCCCAAATGCGAACCGGGTCCACGCGGGTCCGGGTCCGCGTTGGGTTCTCACAGGGTTCACCATTTTCCCTGTGGGTTCGCCTTGGTGAACCCAGGGAGAACCCACAGGGAAAATGGTGAACCCTGTGAGAGCCTGGGCGAACCCAGGCGCAGACCCGAGCGAACCCACAGGCTGGGCGGGTCAAGTCACTAAAAAGTGACTTTTTTAGATTAAAAAACTACTGTTTTTGCCTTTTTTTTCGGATGCAACTGTTGATGATCTTGTTAGAGTCACTTTAAATGATGATGACGAGATACCTACAGCTGATGGAGCTAGTGGGAGTGGCACTTGTTTGGGTTCAAATGATTTTGAATTTGAACTTGGAGCAAATAATGATGATCTTGATCTAGAGCCTTTTGATGATTGATGAACATTGAACTTTGAAGATAGAAGACAATTATTATTTTTGATTGTCAACTTTGTAATTGTAATGATTTTCATTCGAATCGTGAACCTGGACATATATGAATCTATGAAACATTGATATATATTATAAGGCATATGAGTATATTACATAATATGATATTATTGAAATTCTGAACTATCAATTGAAATGGCATTTGGCATTGATCAATGATGAAGTAGCATACAATTAAATGTATTTAGATTTGTAATTTTGTATATTTCTTTAAATTTTTGCATATTATATATATATATATATATATATATATATATATATATATATATATATATATATATATATATATATATATATATATATATATATATATATGCATACGGACAAACCCAACCACGAACCCAAAAGGTAATTTTTTTTTCCCCGAACCCACAAACCGGGTTCGCGTCTCCGAACCTGATCTTGAACCCGAACCGGCAACTTAGTTAATAGATTATATATTATGGCAAGATTCACAATGTGCAAATTCCACTTCAATCAAATGAGAATAATATACTAGATTTTCATAATAACTGCGAAATACATAAGATGACGGCAAGTTTCACTGCACAAATTCCACGTCCATCAAATGAGAATAATATACTCAATTTTCTCACTAAGGCAGGTCTCGATCAAAGAAATTTGATGGTGGAGATATACCGCTGAGACAGATAACATTCCATCAGTCAATGCATAATCTCCATTCAATAAGGCCCTATCTAATGGACTTCTTCCCATGATCTGGGGCCATGTTGGAAGAGGAGAAACATTTCAACTCACTATCGAGCACAGGACAAACACCTATTTCCTTATTCCAACATCCTTCACAATTCTCATTCAAAATGGTCAATTCTCATTCAAAATGGTAAAATATTTCATTTACAAGGTTTCTGCTACCTCAAACGGAAATTTTTCATCATTTAACTAAATTTTTTTTGGCATTTTTGGAGTTTTTTTGTGGGTTTGGCATACACTCGAGATGAAACCATAGGAGATCTAGGGTGCTAGGGGTGGACCTTGGTCAAACGCAGGGCTATCCCGAACGTATCAGAAGTTTCAGAACCGACTTTGTGCAATACAGAGGTCTAAATAGGAGAACCCAGTAACACAGGGTTATATCATAAAGTTAAAAGGAAGTTAAATAGATCAGATCAACCGTACCGATTTCTTTATATACTATGGAATTGTTTTCTGGGGCCCAATAGGTGTTGGTAATGTGATTAGCATAAGGAGGCATTCTGGTTGTTATATATAGAGTGCAGTAAGAGGATCTTGATATTGGCCAGAAGCTTAGCTTCCGTATTTATTCTTTGAAACAGTAGAAGTACACAATTTCGTCAAATGCCTTGCTGATATCAATTGCTTTTTCCAAGAAGCTTCCAAACTTTCGATTTGGGTAAAAACCTTTGTGAAGGCCATTAATAACCAGAAGAGAGTCCTTTCCCGCCACTAGTTTCTTTACACCAAGTGAGCTAGATAATGATAAACTGGTATAACCCATAAGCTATATTGTTCCTGCAGTTGCCCAGGAAGATCAAGCTGCCATGAACAAAAGAACTTTTGTCATCCCGAATAATCAAATCAGCACCCTGTAAACCTGGGTTTCCTCGAAAAGTGCTATCAAAATTTACTTCAACACGTGTTGGTAATATCATTGCCATAAAGAGGCATTCTGGTTGGTATAAATATCAGTAAATCTTCCAAAGACGAAGAAAAAGAATCTTGCACTGCTAAATTGTTATTGAGGTATATGTATAAGATACTAAATATACTCTAGTCTGTTTGAGATGAGTTTGGCTACTTGGATAACATTTGCATCTCGATTTACCTTATTTATGGTTCTGTTTTTTTAATCTTTTTTCACTTCGAAAAGTCAGTCTCGTTTGTATATGGCTGTACTAATTTGGATCAAACTGTTGATATAGGTTTGGAAGGTTGCAGATTTTCCAAAGAATGACAAGTATCAGCACACGCATTTTGCTCATAAAATTAAGAGTTTTGATACTGCACCCAAGAAGCTTCTTGCTTCAGACTCTCGTCTTCGACCTGACCGTTATGCATTAGAAATAGGAGACCTGACTAAGGCTGGAGCTGAAAAGAACAAGTAATCGAATATGTTAATTAGCTAAAGTCTATTCTTCTAAAAATATGTATTGAAAGTCTATTCTGATCTTATGGAAATTATCATAAAAGAGTCTTATTTAAGCATATTTTTGAACTTTGATCTCAAGATTTGTCGTCTATTTTCTGCAGTTTAGAGGAAAGACAACGGACTGAAAAGAAATGTAGAGAGGCCAAATCCGAACAGTTCACTCCAAAATGGTTCACTCGAACGGGTGAAGTTTCAGCCACGCCTTGGGGTGATCTGGAAGTGTACGAGTATAATGGGAAATATTCTGACCATCGTGCTTCAATTGATAGTTCCAATATTGATGACGTTGAAGATCCAAAATCAATTCAGTTTAATCCATGGCAGTATGGAAATATATAGGGGTAATGGAACTGTTGAGTGACATTTGTTTGTCGGTTTCAATTCTACAATGGCTCAATCTCGCAATTCTTTCTTTGTACTCATATAAGCCGGATGAAGGATCCTATTAGCAATTCTCCCGTGGGATTTGACTCCGTCATTCTCCAAAATATCATTTAGTATTTTGGTTGTGTGCTTTGGACTTGGTTCAGAAGGCATGCCATCCAACAAAGCTTATATATTGTACTGTTTTTGTCCGGGATAATGGATTGCCTTTTGGGCAGATTGTAAAATTATTAGGACAAAATTGTTATTAAGCACTTGGGGAAATATCTAGAAGTGGGGAAATGTTTGGCAATTGATGTGAGAGGTGCTATTTTAACTTTTAGGGTTACTATTAATAGTTCATAATTAATCTCATATTCAATTTTGTGGATTATGGTTTTGATGTAACATAATGTAAATTCCACTTTATAATAGTAATTTAAATTTCTTTTATTGATTGCTATGTTTTTATATAATTGATGGTTTTTTTATATTGATCAAAGCTAAATTTCAAAAAGAAAGAATAGCAGTCTAAAAAGGAATTGCATACAAAAGGAGAACATCCAAAAATTACCATGAATAGTTCCAAGGGCATAAATTACAATCAAGGACTTACACTAAGAAATTTTGCCTTAAACATTCAAACTAGGAAGTGACGACAACAACAATTATGTAGAAATATAATTGACACTAAACTCTCAACCCACTAGTAACCAACAAGTTGATTCAAGAATATATTCTTAACAAAATTGTAGTTGAAGCACAATTTATACCCTAAATATGGATAAGCTTTGGAGTTGTTTAGAACATCAAATGTCTCATTCATGGAGTTGCAAAATTGGTGTTTAATCTCTTCTACATGTTTGTTTAATTACCATCTTCTTTGGGTTCCCCATCAATTGAGAATATAAGAGACATTGTAACATTATGACAAAATAACACTAGCACTTCTACTTCTACTTGTTGATGAATAACATGATTAGAAAACACTCCTAAACATCTACAATTTTATATTTGAAGAAAAATAGTTAGTTTCATAGTATTAGCAACCACATTTTTATGAAACCCAATACCCAAAACTATTTCTTTCCAACCCAATACATGATCAAACATAACAAGGTAATGACCAAATATGACATTCCTTTTAGTTTTTTTTCCTAAAACAATTCCAAAAAATATGTTTAAAGATTTCAATATGTTGACAAGAAGGACATGTGGCTAGTTGTATCTTCAAATATTTCAATCTATATCCCCCATAAGAAGCTTGTAGTCCAAGATTTTTCAGACAAAAATTTGAGCATTTGCTTATGCTTTAGACCTTTAAATTTGAGCACTTAGGTTTTTCTACTTCTTTTCTTAAAACCTATAACTCCATTTTGTGCCAAGTCATGGATATAATTATGTATTTGGAAGGGTTTAAGATAGATATTCTTTAAAAGGAAGTAAAAAAAATTGAATTTATTAGGCCACAACCAATCTTTAAAGAAATTTTGCTGCAAGGGCATACAAAGTTTCATAAGAAGATCCAAAGGAACCAATGATTTCAGAAAAATGACAAACCCTTAGACCTGTTGTTTAAACTAAGTTTTTGGAGTTTTTCTAGTTAGCCCAATCAAGGGATTTAAAGTTTCAAATATCACCAAATTGTTGCACATCCTTTTTAAATGTATAATAAGCTTGTTACGACAAGGTAATAGCACAAGGTTGCTCATAATATTGAACAAACCTATTCCACCAAATAAAAGAAGTCACAAAACTAAAACCATGTTGCAAGGAATCCTTCTTCCACTTTAGATTTTTGCAAACTTGTTGTTAGGCCTTCTAGATAGATGTTTAAGGATATCCAATTCCACATATCATAAAGAGTGACCCCATCCAAAGGGAATACCCAAGTATCAGGTAATTTGCCTATGCCTAATTTGCTTCCATTTTTTAGGAATCTTTTGTGGAATCAGATCACACTAGATCATGAGAAATTTAGTTTTATGATGAGATAACTTCGATCCCGAAATAGAAACAATACCATTTTAGAACCTCCAAAGAATTCACAATTTTTTATTTAGAATTTTGAATGAAAAGTGTGTTGTCATCACCATAATGTGAAATAAGAACTACCACATTGTTGGTAATAGGTATACCCTTAAGCAAATTAATTTGAGTGTATTTTTGTATTAAATAATTGAGTGTGTCAGTAGTAAGAACATAGAAAAATGGTGATAAAGGATAGCATTTCTTGATGGATTGTCGTAGGTGGAATGTATCACTCAATGAATTGATCACCAATTGGGCACTTGCATCTTTAAGTAGAATATGTACATGTTTGCATATTATGACACCAAAAATTAACCATTACAATATTTTGATGTTAAAGCTCCACCACATTCTATCATAGTCATTGTCAAATTCTAGCTTTACCAAAAAAACATTCCACTCTAATTGTTATGTCGATTCACTAGTTTCCCAAGCGAAGATTAAGTTATCAAGCATAAATCTTCCACTTAGGAACCATGTTTGTTTAGGTCTAGCTATCCCTTTTCCCACTAAGTTGATCATTGCAGTTAAAGCTGTACAATAATTTTATAAGCGACATTAAGCAAAGTAATATGATGTCATTCAAAGATAGAGTTTGCATTTTCCCCTTTGAAAGAATCTTGATTACATCTTTATTAATATCATGCTCTAACAAAACTTGTTTTAGAGCTTCCAAGTATACAAGATAAAAAAAATTCTTAATATGCTACCACATTGCATGGTCAAATAATATTCCTTAATATGCTACCACATTGTATACTGAAATTCAATTTATAGTTCATCAATTTCCATATTTTTATTGGGGGCATTGAAAACACTATCCCCATATTTTGGTACTTCATTTATTACTATTAACTATATTCTTGATCCACCTTTTTGTATATGTGTTCTTTGATAATAAATTGAGTATCATACCATTTAGGGTCCTTTCTAAAAACTTCTCATAAAAATTAAGACACAAATTTAATTCCTTTCAAGTTCATATGAACTATTCAACCTCATTTTACATTGTTCCAATATAATCCTTATGATGTTTATAATTTAACTAATTGAAGAAATATTTATAACCTTTATTACCCTCCTAATCCAATGTAATCTAGCCCCGATTTTGACTCTTTGTACCTTTTAAATAAAAATTGTTTTGATATATTAATTTTCAATGCTGGTTGAAGATTTTATCTATTAGATTTTCAATGTTAATTTAAGTTAGATGGAAGATAGTTTAATACGAATATATCATCAAAAGTACAAATTGAATTTATATAAATAGTTTATACATATAGAATGTGTTTATTCAACTTTTGATAATTAATTTTCTTTTTATTGATAAAGTTAATTATATTTTATTAATATTAACAAAAAAATACATCGATGAACTAGTTGTTTAGTATCAAAATATCAAAGTCTCAACAAGGACTTAATTTTAAAACCAAATAACCTCCTACTAAAACTACCCAAGCCACCACAATCTACATACTGAGATACAAAAATATACAAGTCAACTCTACAGCTACTTACAAAAATACAACCAAGTACAAAAATAGATAGCCATCAGATATACCACCCTATCAATCGAATCCTAGTCCATAGCACAACATTTTTTATCGTCCCTGCAACCCTCCAACTAAGTAGCATAGACCAAAAAAGAACAAAGTAATCGAATTTCAAGCCATCTCTAGTGATTAAACACTTGCAAACATGAGACCAAGGAGTCAACCTCATCTCTCTATGATACCCTGACTAGAAGTTGCATTTGTCTCAGAAGCTCCTCCCCCTACATGTTTCTTCTTCTTATTGGACTCCACTGGCCAACCCCATTTATGCTTGATCTCATTCTTCTCCTTGCATTTCTTTTGCAACCTCTTCTTTTCTCCTTCCCTCTAAGATTTAGCTTCTCTTTCTCTCAGAAATTCTTTAATTGTACTCAAACTAAGTTGAGCGACCTTTTGCACTTCCTTTTCACAAGAATCATTCCATAAGAAAAATGAGTGCAATGGGGGAATGAATTATCCTCCTGGAGCCAATCACCTCCCTACGCCACATGCCCCACCCCTAGTCTTGCAATAGAAATGATGGAGCCCAATCCCTATCACCATTCTTCCCTTACGCACTAATTCATCGACCAATGTGCATATTCTTTTATACCCAACATGAGACACCAGGCTAGGAACAAGGATGCAATGTCTACATTAGTGTGGTTATATGTACCCCACATTCAAGAAATCATCACCTAATACTATGTTCACTTTGTGAAGGAATGAGGGGTCATCAAATTTAAAAATATTTTTGAGTCGTTTCTCTACGATCTTACCCCAAAATGCCACCATGGGTTTCAACGTTTGTAGTGGAAAAATTGTCTGCATCTTCTTCTTCCCTAGACTCCTAAACACTCTTTGAAATGAAGTGATGGCCTTGTTCTACTCAAAGTGACTCAAAGTATATTACTATCAAAATGGTTAGAAGGATTAGTCAATCAGATGAATTCAACCATTTTAAATAAATATCAAGGAAGAAGGTTAGCATAAATCAACTATGGAAAATAAGTAGATGATACTTCCCTCATGATGCTCCCTATGCAACTTGATCTTCTTTGTCCTCCTCGTCTTCAAGAACCTCGTTGCTCCAAGATTGACGAATGAAGAGTGGGAGATTGATGGATGGAGTTAAATGTGGAATACACATTAGCATAACAATAGTGTGGATGTGTGGATAATGATTTTGACATGATAAGGGTGCTAGGATAATGGATATGATTACGCTCTCACAATGACAACATAAGACTATGATGAAAAGTGGATGAATGACCAACATAAAGATGTGAAATGAAGTGGATGCTTTTCAAAAGAGAGGCGACTCCAATTTATAGGATTTGAGGATTCAAAATGGACGATCAAGATTGGAAGTTAAATGAAGGACGGAGATTGAAGAAGAGGAGATGAAGTGGACTGTAATGCCCCGCCAGGAAACCCCGAAGGGATAAGCCAAAATAACAAGAATAGAGTGCAATTTTTTTTTTTTTTAAGTTATAACACAAAGATGCAACAAGATAACAAAGATTCAGATTACATAGCGGAAGACTTCAACTAACTCCTAAAGAGTTTCCCAACGAGATACTTAAATTTCACAATTCAATTAACTCACACAATTAGTCCAAAAGCTGAATATCTTAATAACTAGATAATTCATAATCAGGATAATTTCTTTCAAAGGACTGAAATGTAAAACACAAGCAAGGATTCATCATTAAGATCCATTCATGATTCTCATTCAAGCTTTTCATTTAAAATTACAAACCAAACATTTAACATACTAATACACTAGGATTTCATCTTAACATAAGAGATCTTTCCAAGCATATTTAAATTTCTTAACAACAACTAAGTATAATTCATTACTCTAAGATACATTATTCCATATTCCAACTTATTGCATTAAAAGGACGATTTCACACATGCATTACGATAAATCGCATCTCAACCAATTATGCATTCGATCCCCATGGCATTCAAGAAAGAACTGAATAAAAGCATCTAAGCTAATTCCATTTATCCACTTAACCATTCTAACATAAATTAATCATACATGATAAAGCTGAATAAAGAGACATAAGAGAATGCATCACATAACACCATAATGATCTCGGAGTTCACCCCTGAAGGGCTACATCTCCGGGTCTGCTCAACTGCGAGACCCCCTCTGATAAATAATAAAGTTAAGAGTACAAGAGGTTACACCATACAATCCAGCCATCATGGCGATACATAAATAATATACAAATGACCACATCGGTCCATAATACATAAACGATCCCTGAAGAGAACAGGATCCAGCTGAACAAAATCAAGCTAATACAAGAGGTCCAAGAGAGCATCCATAAAACTGAACCATCACCACCCAAGGTCTAACATGAAACCGACACTCACAAGGGCAGTGACAAAGGACGACTCACAAAGGTACTCAAAACAGGACAAAACGACAACACACTAGCGAACGTAGGGACAAGTGTCATCACACAACCTGGTATGGATATCATGGCAAGTCTTCATAGGTCCCGACCCATACACTGGTAACCCTGGCAACCTAATCCGAACTTCCGGCCCATCCAAGCCTCATGTGGACCCACACATCCTCTCGTGAAGACAAGGAAGGTAGTTTGCCATTTCAGGCCTTCTCACAGCATGTCGAGTCTATGCTAGCACTCGTCCCATGTGTGAGGCACATTATCTTATTTAGAGATTATTTTCTAATCTACTTAGGTTATCACTTATTAGACTCACTTTCGACGGGTTATCCAGCAGCCACTTTGGGCGCGGCCCCCAATCGAAAGCCACTTTCCCATACGACACTAGACTAACTCAGACGAACTCAAACCAAGGAATACACATGGTCAGACGAACGGAGTTCAAGAAGGAGAAACAATCATCAGGTCAAATACGACTCACAGAAGAGGATATGACCAACTAAGACGACATCACAATACCATAGTCAACTCAAAATTCGAGGACTGAAACAGGTACACCAAGTTAATCCCTACGACAGGGTCCTATTTAAACAAAGCAAAACATGCCGTTTCATAATTAAAGGCGAATACAGAAATTAAACTCGCAAGACAATAATCAGAAAAGACAATATTTTCTCAAATTGATTTAAGCATTAAAATCGATCAAGTTTTCTACAAGATCTAAATCCGATTACAGTTATCTACCTCATCAAGGGATAAGTTGTTTTGGTTTTCTAACTCCTAAGGTTCAAAGCATCGAACAGGCAATTTAAGTCATAAGGAGTTTTTTAACCAATTCATAATAATAAAATACAGACAACCATAATCAACTAAAATAAGATATTAAATCTCCAACAAAACATCATAGCTTTACTAGTCTAAAACCGTCCTCTACAGTTTCGTATCATTTCTCAAGCCCAGGTGTACCATACGGATCATGGAAATATAAATATAAAGGAAATTCAGTTGTAGATACTCATTTCCAAACGCACATGATATAAACTTATTAATCCAAGATTGGACCCAAGTATAGCCAATTAACATTTGACGATGAACTTATCAATATTAGAACTTAATTAGACAAGGTGCACCAATCATGAAGTGAAATTGAATGATTAATTCACCTATAAATTCTATTATATAATTAACCAATATCAAGTTATCCCTTATCATGATATGCCCTTTAATCATAATTACGAACAAATAAAAACTTAACATTAAAAATTAACTTCATTAACATGATACTAAAATCATATGTATTTTTTTTTAATACCAAACAAAATACATTGAAACAACCATTTTTTTTTTTTAACCATGTTTGAAACAACTAAAAACGCATTTTAAATAAAACTATGTTTCTTTTTTTTTTTAAACAAAGAAAAACGCTCTTTAAAGCGCAGGCTAGGGCACGCGGGCGGCGCCCACGGTGGTGCCCGCAGGTGCTGCGGCGCCCTGCGGCCACCGCCGTGGGCCGCAGCCCCACACAAACTGCGAGCACGGGCGAGGGGAACGGAGGAGAAGGTGGGAGGACGAGCGGGGAAGGGGAGGGGAGCGGGTGGAGCTCCGCTCCCCGCTCTCCCAAACCCCGAATCCAACGTTTTAATACAAAAAAAAAACAATGCCCAGTTCGCTTAACAAAAAAAAAACGCACGGTTCGGTCCATGTTAATAAATTTGCTATTTAACACACATACTGTTCGAAATTAATGATACCCAAACGCACAGTTCATTAAAGAAAACATATAAATTTTCTTTTTCCTTTGAAAACACAGCGCTATGGTTTAAAAAGGAAACACAGTTCGAAGCAAAACCCAAACGCCCAGTGCGATAACAAAGCATTTTAAATTTCTTCGAACACACAGTTCGGTGCAAACAAACCAGAACGCCCACAACAATTTCATCATGAATATAAATTTCGATTTTCTATGAGTTCGGTTTAACAATCTGGGTTTGATGTCAAATTTCTTGGTGGTTCTTTTCATCCTTAACAAACAGCCAAGGGTTTCAAACGCCCAAACAGCCATGAAGAAAAATACACATTTCCATTTAAAATCTCCAACCAAACAAATTGATTTTCCATCACAAATTCATTTCTTTCAATCAAAACGATAATTTCTTTTGGCAACAAGAAGACAATTCAGAATTCCTACCTTCATTCGCAATCCTGGTATGGCTGAGGGAGAGCCCAATCCTGCCAGAATCAACCAACTGCCTCTTCTCCAAAACCCCCAAAAATCTTTCCAGCCAAAATCTCCTCCAAAATGTCCCTCCTCCCATTTTTCCCCAAATTGGGTTATATGGAAGAGTTGACCCAAAATTTCTATTTTTGGAATAAAAACTCTCATTTACAAAATAACTCTCAAAAATTAATTCTTTCTCACAAACACAACAAATTAACTTGCCTTTTCAATTCAAAATTCGATTTCTCATTTAAACAAATTTAATCTTTCAAATTTAATAATCCAACAGAATACAATTACGTCTATTGCGATTAAATACCAAACTTTCTTTTCAACAGCATATATATAAATGCATTAAATATTCGAAAACGGTTATTTAATCAAACTTACTCCAAATTTAAAACAGGCAATTCATTAACAACGAAAATCGCATAACGAATACCTGATTAATCTAATCCATTAATCATCAATGCACAAATGCATATTTAATCGAGAATTAATTATTAAGGACTAATTAATCGATTAACCAAACACACCAGGCACACAAACCGAGAAGGTCAACCAAACAGACGACTCGCAAACCCAAACAAGAAGGGATCACCGACGACGACTGGCGATGCTCACTTGAGCACGACTAAGGTCAACTAGGGTCTTACGACCACCTAAACCAACTCTAAGGATTAAAAGGTATGCTCAAACCTGCAAAACCAGGTGACGACGAACCTCGCACTCATGCGACTTCGTACCTGAAATCTCCTGCAACCAATGATCATACATGCATACATATATAAAATTAATGAAATCATTAGTCCGATACTAATACCACGAAATAGGGACACTGAATAACCTGCATACAACTAGTGAGAAAACCACATCAATAGCTATGCGTTAATTCAAACATCTAACTATAACATAATATTTCGATAAACTAATCCAGATTAAACCAAGGTTAGAGATCGATTACGGTAGGGGTACTACATGGACAAGACACGACCTTTTGACATGTGGACCAAGAGTCAATCCTTGGGAAGAACACTTGGCACAGGGAAGAGGGCAAGGTGTTTTCACACATGTGTGAGCACATTTTGGGAAGAATAGTTGTCATGGGGAAGAGGGAAAGGTGTGCTCACACATGTGTGAGAAAATATTGGGAAGTCCATGAGTCTGACAAGTGGAAACACTTTAAGCAAAGTGTAAGGGCTCTTGGAAAAGGGATTATGACATGCAGACTAAAAGGGAAAGGTGTAGGGTGGCTCCATGGGGAAGAGTATTCTCACACATGTGTGAGCACCCCTTAGGTTAAAGGTGAAGTGGAGAGGTGAAATTACTTGTGCATGCAAGTCATTTATGAAGGGAGTCACATGTGGACTTGGGTAGGTGTGTAACATTTAAAAATGGGATAAATGTTAATAGGGATTAGGCCTAGGTTAATTAGCTTGATGAAGGGGGTTAAATGTGGGTTTGTAGAAATCACCAGATTAGTTTAATTAGTTGCAAATTAATTTAATTAATTGGGATTAGGAGGAGGATTGGAATATTCTCCAAGGTTGATTTTGATTTATTGAAATAAATCAAACTTTAGAAGAAATGAAGTAAATATAATTAATTGATAAATTAATTAAATTGATGGAACAAGGTAATTAATTAAATGTGATTTAATTAATTTAGGGATACTAACAGGATAACGTGATTAATTAAATTAATCATGCAACATGGGGTAATTAATTAAATATTAATTTAATTAATTTTTAAGTGTCTATGCAAAGAATTTGTTGTGGTTGAGGAAATGAAATGATTTCACATCCCTCAGTTTTGTGAAAAATTACTTTAAGGACAAACATCAATGGAATGAAATTAATTTCCTACAAACATTCTAGTTGTACCCACCACCTCCTCCAAGCTCTTTTCGTGTAGATCCTCCCAAATCTCCTACCCATTGATTTGTAATAACTCCACTACCAACTTGGATTATTTGTTCACCTTTGAGTTGCTCTCACATTTTATGTGAGTTATTTTGAAATTATGAAATATTTCCATTAAATTTTTCATGTTCCTCACTAATTTATCCAACTTCTAACTATATGCCCCCCTTAATTAGCATGTTCATGATGATCTGTGAGTCACCTTCCAAATGAAGCATGGTGACTAGCAATTTTTTTTGCCAACTTCACTGCTAGGAATGTCGATTTAGCTTTTGCTTCATTATTCATTTGAATGCTTCAAGCCTCTACATACTCCAAGCCAAGATGTTTCCTTGACAATCCCTAACAACACAACCTACACTTGATTGACCTAGGTTCCCTTTTGAGGCACCGTCAAAATTAATTTTAATCCATCCACTATCAAGAGCACTCAATTTTGCCCTTCTATCATTTATAGTTGATGGATTAGCCCATTTTTGGCCATTAACAAGTCTTCGATAAATGATTGTTATTATATAGTTTATGATGTTGAATTTATTTTTTGGGAAAAAATAGATTTAGTTTTGATACTATTGCAATATTTCTCTTTTTAGCAAAAGTTGTTATGTTAGCTAATTCTTTTACTTATAATTAAATTTTAAAAAGAAGATTATTTAATATTAACAATTCTATTTTAATAGTATTACAAATTTACAACATAATTGACAATATTTAAAGTGATTTTAATTATTTTCTATTCATTCATTTTAGTCAACAAGGACAAAAATAATTAATATAATTTCAATTTGTCATTTTTATGTTCATCCACTTCACAATCACCAATATCATTTCAAATTGTCATTTTATCTTCTTAAAGCTTAGTGGCTTTTCTTTGAAGTTGAAGGATTACAAGCTTGCATAAAGGAGATCTATCAACAATAATAACAAAAAAATAAATAAATTTGTGAGACCTTTTATAAAAAGAAACACACACATCTTTATCTTTATCTTTATTTTTCTTATAACAATAATATATTCCAAATGGTTGCTAGTTCAAATATGATCAAGTATCATGTGTACAAAAATATGTTATGATGATTGAACAACTTTGAGGAGGTGGGGATTTTCTTTAGTGTTGTAGTCATTGCTATGTTAAGTATAAGAGCTCATATGTATTTGATTAAAAATTCATAAATATACTATGTCTGAGCATGAAATAAAAGTTTGTTAAAGGCCAAACAAGAATGGAATGTCAAAAGAGAAAATTACGGTATACATCGAAAAAGAAGAAGTTACTAATGTGAGTGAGAAAAAAATTAAGATCATCAAGGTCACCTATAGGGCCTCCTCTAGTAATGGTTGCCCCACATAATTTTTTGGAGTATTTTATTTCCAAGAAGATTCATTGCTCTCTTCCCTTAGAAGAGGTTCATTAGATAAAATATATCAAAATGAGGTATGGAACAATGCAAATAGATACATTGTATGTTGTATTTAAACCATATATGTTGGAAATGGTGACAACAATTCTAGTTAAACATCTATCGAACACCTCCAAGTTACATAGGTCTTCGTTATGAGAAAGTGTACTTCACTTTGTTGGCAAAATATTTTATTTTTAGAAATATTACTTAACCAGTTAGGAATTCATGGATAATTTTTCTGAATGGGAATAACATAAAAAAAATGATTTTTAATAGATGTTATTGTAGTGTTCCTTAAAAGAACAATGTCTTTGAAGATGGCTGAAATATGAGTGTTCATAATTTTTATGTATGTGAATAACATAAAGAAATGATTTTTAAATAGATGTTATTGTAATGTTTCTTAAAAGAACAATGTCCTTGAAGATGGTTGATTGTGAGCAGAAAATGAAGGACACAAAATTTTATTTCCAAATTTTTTATAAACCAACAAAGAAGGTGGGTAGATGGAAAAAAATTAGGATATTTGGTGCTTTGTTGAGGAAAGGTACACACATTTTTTGGATACCATGTACCATCCACTCTTTTAACTTGATAAAAAATATTCAAACTTAGATAGAGTGAATAAAAGAAATATACACAAAGGTTGAGAAAATTTAGATGTTTGTGATAAACCATCATATGTTACATCTTGAAGACATACAATTTGAAGGTAAGTTTCCAAAAAATCAATATTTATTTTGAATTTATGAAGTATATTTACTTTTTTTAAAAATGTTATTTTACAACTATGTATTAGGGTGTTAAGACTTGATTCATATTGCACATAATTATTTTGAGATTATTTGTGAGGAAGCAAAAGGCTAAGTGCCATGGTCATTTCCAACCAATGGAGTGTGTCGAGGAAGTCAAATTTATGCATAGACTAAAATATCAAATCATTGGTCCTAGGAAATAATTTTGGGATTCGTGTAGACTACATCTTGAGTTTCATCAAACCCATCATAAGTATGACCAAATTTGTTGATATGGATCAACTATTTAGGACAGATATATATGATGACATGGATTCCATGTTAAAAAAAAAAATGAAATAATAGCAAAGGATAATTACCTTCCCCAATTAAATATTTTTACTAAGAGTGAAAAATAATTGTTGACTACTAGAACATGATGACTACACCCCATATGTAATGTCTCCTAAATATTATTATTTAAAGATACCTTCTTTTACTAGGACAATTATACCATATAGAGACAATGAAATTGTTGGAGGGTACAATAAAATATTTCAAAGAACTTTCATAGATCTAGAAGTGGATGATAACATTAAAACAAGGTCTACTAGGTTCATCCCTTCTAAAAATAATAGTATTAATGCCTTTAGATGCACTTTTAAGGAGGACAACCATACATGGTGGTACCTCCATGGACAAGATTTTATGTACCTCCAATCTCTTGTAATCAAAATTTTGTTGCATGTGAGTATTTAAATTTTTTGACATTCTTACTACTTAACAACAAATTTTAAGTTTTATTGATTTTGTCTCTAATTTCAATAGGCTGTAAATTTATTTGACTAAGAAGAATTAGAGTACATGCTTCTATATCCACGTAGTAAGTGCAACTAGCAACTAAAAAATAGAATATTTAGTCTACATCCATTCCAACTTGTCTCTCCTATCACATGATGATGTTCTCTAATTTCAAAGGTTGTGAATTCTTCCATGACTAAGGAGAATTGGATTACATACTCCTAAATCCATATAAAGTGCAACTATCTTTAAAAAATAGGAGATTTAGTCTATATTCATTCCTATTTGCACCTCCTATCACATGATGATATTGACTACAAGAAAGAGGCAACGAAGAAATGAGATATAATAGTTGAAGGTGCCAACTTGGATCCATATATTTTAGAGCTTACTAGAGTCACTTTGACACATGATGAAGCTAGTGGGAGTGGTATTATGGTTGCTTATGGTTCAAATGAATTTGAACCAAATGACTTAACATTAGATGCTTTGGATGGATAACCATATGCATTTTTAAAAAAAATGTATTTTGAATTTGTAATTATTTTCATTTGACATATAAAAAATTCAATTATCAGTTATCTGTATCACTATCATAATACACACACACACACACACACACACACACACACACACACACACACACACACACACACACACACACACACACACACACACACACACACACTTGTATCAAATTTAAGAGATGTCATGCCCAAAATTTTGGGCAAAAATGCAACAACAATTTTTTTTAAACAATCACTAAATTACTTGATGTTCTAAGTTCAAACAATCAGATAACTTAATTTGTTTACACTAAAGGTTAACTCATGAGTTAATATGAATGGATTCCTAGAGAGAACGATAATTTATTTAGCTTAACATTTACAAAGATTACTGAATTATTTAACCCTAAGAAGTCATCACAACTTTATTAATTAATTAATTAATTTGCCCAAATAAATCTTCAATTTTTAATTAAGAGATAATAATAATCCCTAATAGTATTAAATACTTCCAATATTTATAAAATTAACATTAATACAATTCCATTGTATTAATAATAATTAATTGAGCCAATACGAATAATGTTTTCAAATTCGTCTTTTAAAAATAACTAAATCAATAATAATATTTCCTAACAAATAATCTTCCATTATTGTTGAAATAAATCCTCCTTAAATATTTAATAACCCCTTTTACAATATAAATTTAACCTTGTTTAAAATCCCATTCACTTTATAAAATTTAAAATGAACCCCTCTATTATTATTTTATTCCTCTTTTTTTTGCTAGCCCTAACCCTAAGTCAGGTTAGGGTTTTCTCTTTATTTGGATACATACTTTCTTCCTTTCATTAACCCCTAACTGAAGTTAGGTTTAATGTATATATTTTTTTGTTTGACCATAATATTTATTTGTGTAGGGTCGAATTGCGCGATGGTGAAAGGGGCGGTGATATTGGGATGGCCGCGACGGATGTGTGAGGGGGCCGTGGGCTTCAACCCACAGTCCGGCCGAGGCTACTCCTGTGGGTCGCGATGGCCGTGACGGATGTGTGAGGGGGCCGTGGGCTTCAACCCACAATGCGGCCGAGGCTACTCCTGTGGGTCGCGGCCCACAGTGGTGGCCGAGGCCGACCTATGGGTCATGGCCCACAGTGCCATGGAAAACCTATATTATTTTTTTTATATTATGCAAACATTTTTTTTTGTTTATTTCTTTTTATTTAAAATTATAGCATATATATATATATATATATATATATATATATATATATATATATATATATATATATATATATATATATATATATATATATATATATATATATATATAGCCCACAGTGGTGGCCGAGGCCGACCTATGGGTCGCGGCCCACAGTGCCATGGAAAACCTATATTATTTTTTTTATATTATGCAAACATTTTTTTTTGTTTATTTCTTTTTATTTAAACTTATAACATATATATATATATATATATGAACCAATGGTTAATAAATGCATGTACATATTCCTGCTTGAATTTTAGTCTCAAAGTATTTTTTTTTAATGCAACATTTATCTATACCTTTTTTTTTTTTTTTTTTTACAGTAGCTTAGTTTAAAGGTAGAACACACACACACACACACACACACACACACACACACACACACACACACACACATATATATGCAATAATACATTTACTAAGCAAACATATTATATAATTAATGAGTTTAATTTGTTATAACAACATGCTTGTCTACATGAAATGTGAAGGCATGAATATTTAAACATTTCATGAGCAATGTATTTTCTAGATTAGCATATATAACAGTAATGTTTTATTTTACAACAACATTTACATCTCTCTCTCTCTCTCTCTCTCTCTCTCTCTCTCTCTCTCTCTATATATATATATATATATATATATATATATATATATATACATATCATGAAGAATAATAAAGATGAGTATATATATATTTAATGAAAATTTACATTCATGTCTCTAGATCTGTTGTCCTAACCAACAGGATATTATTTTCTTATTTATCCAGCAATACAACTAGATTCAAATAATGAGTAAATCTAAGTCTAAACTTAAGAAGCATATTTTATGTTTAATCTACATTCTGAAATAAAATTTCTTCCTATTAACAGATATACAATAACATAATACACTTCAGAAAATGATTAGATTGAACAAATGAAGTGCAGGAAGCTTTATTCTACATTGCACACTAGATTTTTTTATTCTAAGCAAGTTTACACATAAAAATAAATAAGGGATAAAACTGTATTTTATTTTAATGTTTATCTACCCTTTTTATTTTACTTGCATTTCATTTCTTTCATTAGACATTAAAGCAGAAAGTAAGATTACATTTCCTACTCCATTTCAAGGTAATAAATAACTATATAGGAATGCCATTCAAATGCTTCTTTCATTTCTTTAAATGAATATATAACAAAGTAGACATACATTCTTTTCCCTTTTGAATCCTTAATACAATAATAACAAGGTTACAATCTCAAACCTCTTCATTTCTTAAAAAATGAGGGCTTGTTCAAATACATATATATATTTTTAAATTCCCAATGAACCAAATAGGAGACTTGCACATGAACTTGGATTTTCTCCATTCTTTACTCCAAAGAAAACTTGCAAATAAAACTTATAGGTTGTGACCATGGAGGCTCACCTCCCAACCTAGGCTTACATGAAGCCACCCTCGAGCTAGGGGAAACAAGACTAAACAGGCTACAGACAAACTCAACCACGAAAGCAAGAAGAACTCATCAACACAAGAACTCCCAACCCAAGGATTTACAATGTCACCAAGTGACTAATTTTTGTGGGGTGAAGGTGGACCAAGTACCTAGAGGAGATCTGCAAGAAGGAGGAACCAATGCCTTTACAAGGCTACCAAAATATATCCATCACAAGTCACATACTTGTCCCAAAACACCCTTATGTCCCCAATGGCATACAAGACCATATCTCCCTTTATGATCCCCTTTGCATAAGCATAAAAATAACGTAGCAAGGGTCCCATAACCCTTGTGTATCTCTCTCTTCTAAGAAGAGAGTCTCTACACTCTTAGGCTGTCAAGCAACCCTTCACCCCCAAGGCTACTCTACCCTCCCAAGGGTGAGTATGGCCTTGAAACAACCAAAACACATATAACCATACAACACATAAAAATAAACACAAAGAAAGAACTCCAACATTGAACTTCACAAACCACATAAACAACAAAGCAAAATGCACAAACAATCTTTCCTTTACAATAATAATGGAATACAATATGCAAGGAAAAAACACTACCAACCTTGATCCTGCAAATGATATTAGGAATGGTTGAAGGAGAGCTACCCAATCTACTAGTCTTTTCTTCCCAAAACAAAAAAAGAACTTCTAAAACCAATTTTCCAACAAACTCTAAGTCTCCAAGATTGGAGAGTGGGTGATCAAAATCCTAAGTTTGAATCCCTTCCCTAAGTAGACTCTTCTCACACTTTCCAACCTCTTGGAAAGGATGTGAGATCTCGTAGGTTGGTCTTCCCAACCTCTTACATGCTTTCTAAAAATGGAAACTGAAAAAGGTAAGAGAAGGTGGGGAAGAGCAACTATCACTCAAATGGAAGGTTGCCTAACCAAGGAGAAATCCTCAAAGTTGAATTTCATCCATCTTGGAAAACTCAACTTTGAGGTGACTTGACAGTCACATGTGAGTGGTCACATGGTTAAAATTTACTTTTACCCATAGGTATAACATATGGGCCTTCAAAAATGCCCCTAACCTAACCTTAGGAGTTAGTTTGACCCTCTAGAAACTCACCTAAAGTTTACCTATGGATCAAACTTGAGTTGACCATTCTAATGGCTCTCTATCCAAGACTCTATTAGGACCACACTAAGATATTTTGAATAATCTATTGGTTACACAAATTCCCTCCAAGGGACATGTCATTGCCAACTCGCTTCACAACACAAGTGTCAAGTGACACCATAAAAATACATAATACTTTAATACGCATGGCAATATCCCTTTTTGGAATTAACAAATTTAACAAATACAAATTAAACACACATTCAAACATTCACATTTACAAATAAAACACATTACATACGAGGTGTTGTCTCTCCAAATAGACAACCCTTGGCTTCACAAATGCACATAGGTTTATCTTGATTCTCCGAATAGTTTCCATGGTCACATGGATTAGATTTCCTACACAACTCACTTTGCACATTAGTAATCCCAAATATTCACATGCAGTATTAATATATGAAAATAATATAATTCAGACACTTTGCATACAATTTAAATCACAATAATCAAATTATCAATTTACCCAATAAAATCCACATGAATTAATTTACTCAATGGCATCATCATAATCATCATGAAATTCAATCATTCGTAAGGCATGCATCCATGTTTTCTAACATCATAAATAAAGTACTGCAAATCAGAAATAAATGACATACACCATATCAATGTTATCCAATCATTGGATCATATATAATCTATATCCATAATACATCAAAATAAAGTATCAATAATAAGTCCAATATGAAAAATAATTGCAATGCTATGACGGCTCGGAGTAGGGCGTTGCAAGAGAAAAAAGCACTTTACAATTGCTCCTTAAACCCAAACATGTATGCAATCCTATAATAGAATTGATAACTTAAGACTAATTTAAAATCCAAATTATTCTCATGTATAATATAATGTGAGAATCAAAATAAATCATTATTTTGATGTGCCTTAATGAAAAATTCTTGACAATACATTTAACAATTTAAAAAAATTGTCTATTATTTCATAACGAAAAACACATTTGAATCAAAGTAATATCAAGATGAGTTATTTTCTAAAATCTTTGTATACCTCACTTCCAGGAACATCACCTAAATATCATAACTCATGCATAAACCATCTTTATTTATAAAAAAATGAGTTCTTATAGACCTTTACTAAATTGATAAAAATTCTAATACAACATATTTGAAAGAGCACCAATACTTGGCAATATATATTAACCTTAGATGTATAAGTACTAGTGCATAATAGAAAGGTGGAGGGAGCTGCCCTACCATTGTGAACATTCATGTTGCATTTATATGAAACTAAATATTTGAATTTTAAATATATCATGTGCATCTAATCAACTATTTTAGTTATGTCATAGAACTATAGCAATCATGAGGTTTTTAATTTGTTATTAAAAATCATATTTTCAACCAATCACATATTAGATTCTTTTTCATATTACTATTTTTTTCTTGACCAAAGTTTAGATGCAATTTTTTTAACAAAAAAAATGTTGAAAGATATTTTGCTTCAATCTAATTGGCTTATAACTTTGAGGCAATATGGGCAAAGAATATGGAAAAAATGATTATGAACTATAGAAATTTTTTAATAACATTGAAAATTGTAATTCTTGATTTGGGAAAATATGATGAGTTAAAACTATAACCACTAACTAAAATATTATACAATAATTGTATTATATATTAATATTATAATATTATTATTACCGCATATATTATATTATGTAGTATATAGTACATCATTTATTATAACATTATATATTATTATATATAATTAATATTAATATAATAAATTGCTTTTGATATTAATATAATATACATATTTTTATATTAAAAACAACAAAATGAGGGTGATGTTTTTGGAATCCAAGAGCACAGAGAGGCGGGGGGGGGGGGGGGGGGGGGGGGGGTTGAATCAGTGTTCTACCAATGAAATCATTTTTCACCTTATTAACAAAGTGATTCCGTAACCGGTAACCATATATTTATACACCATAACACATAGATTTATACGTGGAAAGCCTCAAAGAGGAAAAACCACGGTGGGATTGGTGACCCGCAATATCTATCCACTGGTCAAATGAATAAATATTACAATAGGGGCTTGCACATGCAGGAAGGGCAATAACCTAGAGCGCACTGCTCATCACAAAAGGAGCCTTACTAACTACAAACACCAAATATTGGTTTACAAACAAAATTCTGAACTCAGAGAATGCATCTGCTATGCTGGATGAGTTCCGGTCCAAGCACTGTCTGTACCGATTTTCATTGTGTCCTTTACCGATAACTTACTTAGGAGGGAATATCAGTGGCGTAAAGAAATCAGGTTTATCTACAAAGAATTTTACCCATGCCTCATGGGTCTCCTTAAATATTTCATTTACTCTACCTACCATTAGACTCACATGCTGGTGTCTACTCCGGAAAATTGTTTTATTTGCATATTCCAGACACTGCTGGAACTCCTCATCAGTTATTGCACCACAAGCAGTCAATAACTCCTGCATCTTTATATTTTTATCCTCTTCAACTGTAGACAATCTCCTATCATCTAGCTTATTGTACAAATCTTCCGGTATTTGTGTTTCAATCTCAATTAATGTCGTCTTATATATATCTAAGTATAACTAAATTGCTTCCTCAATCTCCATTTGTTCCTTATCATCCATATGCACATAGTAATGTTGTATGTTACTCAAAATTCCATCTTTAGTCATTTGATCTATCAATTCAAGAATTGAGAGAGGAGGAATGACTTCAATACTCTTACTGGATTCAAGAGCCATATCTATATTTGATTTCTTCTTGTCGGGAGTAGAAGTAGACTCTTTAACCGGTTTCCTCTCCTTTAAAATTTTCTTTGGGGCTTCCAGAGGAGTGACCTTTGCTTTCTATTTCTTTCCTTTCTCAGGCTTCTTCCTTTGTATCTCGATGTATGTATTGGGAATCTTTGAGGGCACAACATCAATATCAGAATCGGATTCAATAGGGGCAATATAAGTTTCCAGTTTCTTCCTCTTCAATACACCCTTGCCGACTGTTGTTGTCGGTGGAGTTTGAACTGCTGCCGAAGATGACCCTTCTGCTAGTCCAATGATTTGTTTGATTTCAGAGGAAATATTCTCCATAGCTTCCCTAACCTTTTTGATTTTTCCTTCCCTCTTCTTCTTGCTAAAACTTATCTGAACTTTGGATTTCTTTTGCTTTGTTGTCCCAAAGGTTTTCTCAACTTCATCAACCAGGGCATCAATAAGAGTATTGACATATAAGTCCAAGATCTCAACATCAACCTCATAACCCATCTCAGTGATCTAGGTCTTCCGTGGTTGCACTGCCTCCATCATTGTTTCATCTTTCTTCACCATAAATCAGATTTTTGTAGAGTACTTATAGACAATATGCTTATGCACTCTCTCTCTTTCTTCTTCATTGTCTTCTGAAAAAATTTAAAATATCCCCATAAAATAGAGTCTCTCTCCTTGTCCTATCCCAAGCCTCTTATAGCATCTTTTATTTGCTTCCCTACCGGCATATCAAATGCCCATTGTGTTTTACCAGATCCTGGTAACTCATTCAAAAAGAAAAGCATCAAGCAAACAACAAGGTTGCCATACCAAAAAACACCTTTCTTCTTACCCTTAATCTTTCGTAGGTTTAAAATAAGCTCTTAACACATCAATTGGCAGAGATCATACCTATCATTTTATTTGACCATCTGATGAGCACAATAAATGCATGAACTGGATACAAAGTTGAATCAGTTTGATTGGGTTACCTTGTAACCAATGATCATACTTGCAAATTGAACAACTTTGTCTCTAATAGTTCTTATCCTCATTGACCGGCTGTCAAAAGTTGCACCAGTTAACTTCTTCGCCTGATTGTTAGATATTTTCTTCTTTTCGGGAGTTTGACCAGTTTGGGGCAAACCAATGATTACATGAATAGCCTCCTTGGTGATTTTGTAAGGTCGGTCTTGCCACATGAATTCCTCATGGATACAGCTCAGCACATACTAGATCATTTCATCTTCAGATTTGGGCATCTCCATTTTAATGTCTTTGAAACCCTGATCCTTCAGAATTTGGAATTTTGGTTTCATCAATCCCTTCCTATCCAACAGATTTGTCATTTACATTGTTTTGATCTCAGTAGAACCTAAATCCTTTGGAGTGTAGTGGATATATGCATGAACATCTTCAATATATAGAACTTTGTCTGGAACCCTAGAAAACGCGTTGATTGAATCATCGACCTTCGCAATCTGAGGGCATTGCTTGAAACCCGAACGTGGACGATCCTTGATGTCAACAACAACAACAGGGTTATCCAAACCTACCAGAGCAGGAGCTAATCCAGAAGCCATTGCAAACAAAAGATAGCTCGAAAACTGATAAAATACCTCACAACCTTTGCCGGTGAAAGCTCTTGAGAATCTGCTCTAAATGCATTGAAATTCGCTTGAAAATGATCTTGATCATCTTAAATCGCCTTAAACTCGCTCTAATTCTCTCTGAATGTTGTGCGATCAGAAATGAACTAGTATTTCCCTCTTATTCTATGAAAACCCTAATTTTACATTGACATAAATGCGTGTCAGCTTATCATACCAGATTCAAAATCCATAATCTCAGTATCGGAAAAATTTCAAACTGACTTCTCCAAGATGTGAAACAAGCTTTCAGACCACTACCAGGGGTAATGCAAGATCTATCATTAATTTGCCCCCCCTAAGGCTAATGCCTTAGTTACCAGATGAGTTTCCTGCAGGTGTAGGAACATTCTGCTCTACCAGTTGAGTAACCGGGTTGTTTTTCTCTGCCGGTTGATCTTCAGATTTCCTAACCCATTTCTTCTCACGCTCCTTCCAGATATCATCAATCTTCTATTTCCCTTTCTCATCATTTCCTACCAGATTGTTCTTGCTTTTGTAGAATCTAGCAATATGTCCTATTTTGTTGCATGCATAGCAAGTGACATTATTTTTCTAAATTTCTTTACTGTATCCTTGATCATTCCTTGACCTGCATTGATTAGCCATATGTCCAAAATTTCCACATGCATGACATTTCACATTCATTCTAGAATCTTTTTTCCTATGACCATATTTCTTACAATTTGAACACTGACCGGGAACTGCATTATTGTCCTGATTTGCTCGATTTCTGCAATGTCTTGCCATATGACCAAATTTATTGCAAACAAAACATCTACCATTGAATTTATGTGCATTGAGTTGTCCTACCGATGATTTCTATTTCTGGTTGGCAGGTGAGTTCTCCTTTTGATCGGTTGCTTCAACTTCATTTGCAGTACCAGAGATTTCTCCATGCTCAAATCCAAGACCTCTAGTGTCTCCCTTGCACCTTTGATCCTTCAATAACTCATCAATCTTTGTAGAACTATCCTTAAACTTGTCTTTGTATTGATTTGCAATATCCAGATCTCCCCTTAGGACTGTTATCAATCTTTCCAACTCCTGCTCATTATTCAAGGTTTGCACCAGTTCATTTCTCGACATATAATTCTCATGTGCCAGCCTAATGCATTTCTTAGATTTGTCTTTCAGTGATTTGCCAAGATTTTCTTCATTCTTCTTCCGGTCTTCAATCTCCTTGGACATCCTCATATTTAGGGCTTGCATTTCATTCTTCATGATAGTATTCTCCTGACTCAGCTTATGACATCGTTCTTTAAGGGCATTCTTTTCTTCATCATCCTGATTTTGTAAAAGTTCCTTCCTTTTAGCTTGAGTAGATGACAACCTCTCATGTAGGATAAGAATGAATTCCTTTGTAGAGTTCAACTCATCTTGCAACTTCAAGTTCTTCATCCTTTCAACATCATAATCTTCAAGTGCTACTTCAAGTTATTTCTCCATACTCATCTCCATGGATTTCGGATCCAGGATCTTCCTTAAGCTGTTAGACTTACTCCAAGGTACCAGGCTCTAATACCAATTGTTGGAATCCAAGAACACTGAGAGGGGGGGGGGGGGGGTGAATCAGTGTCCTTATTAACAAAGTAATTCAGTAACCGATAACCATAAATGAATATAACAGTAAGTAGAAATGATGCCACCATAAGAACATACACCATAACACATAGATTTATACGTGGAAAACCTTAAAGAGGAAAAACAATGGTGAGATTGGTGACCAACGATATTTATCCACTTGCCAAATGAATAAATATTACAATAGGGGCCTGCACATGCAGGAAGGCCAACAACCTAGAGTGCATTGCTCATCACAAAAGGAGCCTCACTGACTACAAACACCAAATACTGGTTTACAAACAAAATTCCTGAACTCAAAGAATGCATCTGCTATGCTGGATGAGTTTCGGTTCAAGCACTGTCTGTACCGGTTTTCATTGTGTCATCCTTTACCGGTAACTTACTTCGCATCCCAAACCTCTAAACCAATAACCAAGACCGACTACAAAATATTATATTTGCATTTAGACGATCAACATTACTCGCACAATATCACACCACTATATATTCCTTCTCTATGTATGTATATCCAAAATAACCTAACCAGATTAACTTGAATACCCTTCACAAACATAAACATGAATGCCTTATGTCGGCTTACAATGATATTACAATTTATTTGTGTGTCAGCTTAGACAAAAATAAATACATTAAACTTTGTGACCGATGCAGCTGATTGTTGCTGTGTAGACCTACCAGATCAATCTCCTATGTTGGCCTCATATATCGGTTCCTAGTTTGCTGATTTCTCTTGTCTGTTGGATGAATTGAATGTCGGATGCCGAATCATGAATACTAATGAGTACCGGTTAAGTGTCCAATCCAAAATGATGCATGTTGCCATCAAGGACAATGCAACTAAACCGAATGAGTGTTAATTGCCAACAGATGTCCCTATTACAACCACAACCAACAAGCTCAAGAACCAAACTTCATCACATCCACAACAAAAATACCAAAAATAGCTAGATAAATAGTAGATTGTAAGTAGTCCAAACCACTGAATGGAAGGAAAAAATTAGAGTCCATTAACAAAATATTAGCTAACTAAAAACATATTGTAGCTAACTAGATTGTTCAACAGAGGAACCAATCCCCAAAAGACATAAACAACACTAAAAGCAAACCCTATGACTCTACACAAGACCGTATTTTTTAACTCCATAGCCCGCTTGTTATATAGCACGTTGTTCCAATATTCTGTCAGGAACTTGAAAATCTCCTTGTGAATGCCTTCCTCCTCAGCTGCTTCGCCCAAAACCTTTTCCTACATAAGACAAAGGAAGTTCGCATATTTGTGCATCACCCAAAGATTGAATTTGGAAATGTTGCTCATCTTCTTCTCAAGGTCAAGAATCTTGGCCTTCATCATTCATAATTCATTTCCCATCTCCTTCAACTCCTTGTCCGCAATTTGACAACCTGTCACTAGCAACAATCACCTTAACCTCCTCCTCTTCCATAATATAATATATTTTAGCATTATTTTTATAGGAAAAAATATATTATGTATATTAATATAATAATAATAATATTACTATTAGATGTTACTAATTATTATTATATTTTATAATATTACAAACATATTATCATATTATACTATGTTGTTATTATATTAGAATGTTAACTAAAGCGAATAATAAAATAGTGCCAAAAAGTAGTTTTCATTCTCATTTTAGAAAAAATAAAATCAATTTAATTCATAACCATGACATCATATATAAACTCATAAACTCAATGAACAAAACACTTTAATTTTTTTTTAATATTATTTTTTAAATTATCAAATTAAATTATTTTCAAATCAATACATTCACTATAACAAATATTATTTAAAAAATGAATTAAATTTATAACTTTATCATTAAGACACTAGATTTCTTAGCCAACCATTACTATTATCATATTAACCAAAAAAAATAAATTGTTTACAATCAAATAACAAAACTAATATTGCCACAATTTGACAGAACATCACAACAATACGACCTTGTTTCTATGGTTATGTGAACTAAATAAAATGATTTTGGGCTTCTCAAAGAAATTAGGTTTTTCTTTCCATGCATGTGGTTACAAAATTTTATTTTTCGAAGGAAATAAAAAGTAGGAACAATGCCCATAGTGAATACTAAGTACATTATAAATATTTGAAAATAAAATGAATAATAAATTCATATATATGCATTTCATTATTTTTTTTCTAATATTTAAAATTTAGATGATCTAAGATCTTTTAGGAGGATTTTAACACCAAATTGCTATTTATCATTAATTTATTCATCTTTATTTTATTTTTCTCAAAAAAATTTAAATATAAATATTGTAAACATATTTATTCAAAAGTATTAGAGATATCAATATAATTATACATTTTGTCTTTATAATTTTTTTTAATTTTTACTTGATTTCAAATATTTTGAATTGAATATGAAAGGTTTTGTAGTCAAGAATAAAGTCTTAATTCAATCATACATGATTGATAAATGTCGATGTTAGATATTACTTACATTAAATATATATTCAGAACTTATATTCATATTTTACATCACCTATCTTGTGTTCTTTAATCAAAATATTTACATCACTTTTTTTTAATCTCAATAATAAGCATGTTGATATTTTCCATTTTTCTTTCCAAGCCCGTTGCATTAATTTTTTTATGGTTTGTCATAAAATCCAAAAACCTTAAACCCTAAACCCTAGGTATGAGGCTATTGTTTGTATTCAAGGCCTTGTTTTAAATTTATGTTGATTTTTTATTCTAGCTTCTTGGTCACTTAAGCCTATTGATTGTGAGTTACTTGCGACTCCATCCCTTGTGTTAAAGCCTATTGATTGTGAGTTACTTGCGACTCCATCCCTTGTGTTAAACATTGTGCCAGTCTCTCCGCATGTATGGTCCTGATTATCACACATGAAGCAACTTGAACGATCCCCGCACCCTCCTATGCTTTTGTACAGATCTTGCAAGATCAACGACCTATATTCATATTCATGCGCGCTTGTGCAACTAACTGGAACTTGTGCCCCACAATACTGACGAAGAAGGGTGGATTGCCACTTTGCCACCTCATCCGAGCTGGACCAATGATAATGAGTCACGTGTTTAGGGATTCAGGAGCCTATGAGAACTGAGTTAAGTCATGACCAATTATATGTATAGATTGTGTCCTACTATCAAAATATGCTCAAAAGGCTAACTCCACAACCTCGCTAGTAGGGAAAGTGGTGGGAACCCACAATGTAAAATCAAAGGTCAGGATTGCATGACTAGTCAGAGATGCTCGATCAAGCTAATCCTGCTTCATCGGGAGACTCGGCCCATTGTGGCGTGTCCTAACTCTGTTGGTTGCTAATTAAAATAGTTGGAAAGCTATTAAATGCTCAAACATTTAAATTTGAAAATCAATGGCTAGTTGGTGCCAACAAGATGAATATGTGCTGCCATTAATTTACCCAATTGCACTCTTATAAGAAAATTTTGTTTTCAATTGAAAAAGTGTTCTCCGTGAATTTTTGACTTAATTTTCAAAAGTTAGGGTTTTGCTCTAAGTCTTGTGTGAAAACAATTGCAGTAACTTTGAGGTTTTAGTTCTTGCCTTTTATTTCTTTAGTTATTCGTCTTCGGCCCTCTTTGTTGTAATTGAGTCCTTCAAAGCACTTCTAGGGTAAAATTGATAATAGAATTTAAAACCCTAGCATATGAATTCCATTATCTGTTTAACCCTAGTTTCAAGAATTCATTATGGCTAAGTCTTATGCTTCTTAGGCTAAGAGGAAGTTCATTGATGAAGTTATTGCTCAGCTTCCACGATCAATTGATATTTAAAAGAGAGAAAAAGTTGGTAGTAGACCAGAGGATATTTTGATTGATTTCAATGTAGGTTGAAGAGACCAAATCATTGAACCTTGGGGGTTCAATTTGTGGAGAAGATGTTACAACATGAAAAAGGAGAACATCCTAGTTATAAAAATTTGGTTTGAATATGGGAATATTGGTTGTTCCCAATGTGTTTGTCAATATTGATCTTATGAAAGTTATAGCCAGAAGATACAAGGAGGGAACAAGAGAGATATTGGCTCATGATGGAGGGAGATTGGTCATTATTAATAAGAAGACAATTGTGGATGCTTTCATGTTGGATGAATGAACCAATTGGCCACTCAATATAGTGAACTGGCTAGAGAATTTAAGTCACATGATAGGCTCTATAGGAGTAGGGTCCAAACCTTTAGGCTAAAGCACTTGACCAGGGATGAAAAGGCCCTAACTCCAATGGATCAACCCCCTTACAGTGTTGACCTATTTGCATGATATTTTAAAGACACATATTATGCTTTGTGTCAAGTTTTTGGCATGGATGTTGAGCCCTTCATCCCTAATTAGATACTAGTTTAATGTATGGATATTCATATCAGAGACCACAATAGGGCTTTTGACTATGAAAGCCTATTAGTAGAGAAGTTGCATACTGCACTTTGTTAGTTCGGGGCAAGCCCTCATTGCATTTTAGGTATTATTCAATATTGATGCATATTTTATTGTTTAATGGTCTCAAGGTCTGGAATGAAGACCTTAGGGTTAGAGCCATGGTTGAAGGTGATGTTATTTCTCCACCCCAGTCAGATCTTAAGCACTTCAGATTCTTGTCGGTTTCCTTTTCAACTAGGGCTTTAAAGATCTTGAATTTGCTAAATGCCTCTAATTTCTCCTTCAAGAAAGTTACCCACAACATCCTTAAAAAATCATCAGTGAAAATCGTAAAATACCTATCACCATAAAAACTTCTAGTCCTCGTAGGACCACATAGATCAGTATGCACTAAATAAAAAATATGCTTTGAAGAAAAAGATTTACTCTTAAAAGATGTCGAAGTGATCTTACCCATCTGACAATATTTGCATAAAACATTATCCGGTTTCACAAGTTGGGGAATACCTCTCACCATACTTGATTTGCTGACTTTTATCAAATGATCAAAGTTGACATGACATAACCTTTTGTGCCACAACCAACTATCTTCAATTTTAGCCACCAAACAACTATTCACATTAGCAATCAGATGAAAAAGATTACCTCTAGTCTGTTTATGAGTAGCAATCAAATTTCCATTGCATCCCATGATCCTGCACACTCCTTTTTAAACTCAAGGTGATATCCTCTATCATTTAGTTGTCCAACACTCAACAAGTTATGTTTTAATCCTTCAACCAAATAAAAATCATCTGCATTAATCTACCATTTAGTGAAATGGATCCTTTACTTTTACCATGTAGGGTGAGAGTTATTACCAAATCTTACCGCACTGCCATCAAACTCTTCAGAAGATATGAATTTGTTCTTATCACCAGTCATGTGATGTGAACAACCGCTGTCTATTATCCACTTATCACTAGAGTCAAACTGAGATACTATGGCCTATTCATCAGTCAGACCTTCCTTCACAACAACAAAGACAATCTCCTCATTTTCATCATCTTCAGATTTCTCATCTGTCACACCTTCGTCAACTGCAACATATCATTGTTTCTTCCATTTTCCTTTATATTTCCTAAACTTCTCCTTACTATCACTGTTAGGGCAATTTGCAGCAATATGTCCAATCTTATTGCAAGAGAAACACTTAAGAGGTAGTTTACCTTTATATTTTACTATTGCCTCTTGGAAGTCTCTTAGCCAGAAGAGCTTCAAACTCCATCACATGGTCTTCATCATCATTGTCTCCTTTGCTACTGCCATGACTAGATCTCTAATCATAACCGTGACATACATCTTTCCCTTTTCTCACAGGAGTACTGGATGCATATGCTTTAAAAGCTGATTCAGATGTCTTAGAAATACTGTTATCAAAACTATTTAATTCAAATGTAGTTAGTTTACCAATAAGAGAATCAACAATGACTTTATCACTACTTACTGACCTTAACTCTTGAATAGCAGAAACCCTTATAGCATAGGTAGGTAAAAGAGTTCTTAACATCTTACTTACAACAGTGTCATCTTCAATCTTTTCTCCAACACTTTTAATACCACCAACAACCTCTTTAATCCTTTGTCCATACTAAGCTATATTTTCACCTTCTACCATTCTCATATCATCAAATTTACCTCTAAGACTCTCTTCCTTAGTTTTTTGAACATGTTTGTCACCACCATAGATTAGTTCTAATTTTTCCCAAACTTCAGATGCAGTTTCTAATCCATGTACACCAATGTATTCAATATCAAACAATGCACTTACAATAGCTTCCAGTGCTTGATTGTTTTCATGTTGCTCCTTAAGCTAATCTGGAGTTAGAGGACTGGTAGGGGGTACATGTTTAGTAGTAACATGTTGCCAAAACTGAGAACCCATACCTTTGATATAAATCTTCATTCCATCTTTCCATATTGTGTAGATATCCTTGGTAAACTTTGGACCCTCCTTCTTCATCATTTTCCTCTAGATCTTTTCCTCAAGCAGTTAAAATTCTGCACACAGAGGACTAATGCTCTGATACCAATTGTTATTTGTGAGGAACCGGTTATTACTGAGAGGGGGGGTGAATCAGTAATAACAATAAAATTTAAAACTTTAACAACCACCAAAAACTTCTTTGAAAACAACTCATAAACAATGCCGGAAACAATTGAAATCATATAGCTAATCAAATTTATCAAACTTCTCATTCTAAGTGTTCATCAACATGCATGCAATAGAAAGATATCAACTCAACACATAAGAAATCAATCAACACATGAACACCAGGATTTTCACTTGGAAACCCAAACGGGAAAAACCACGGTGGGAATTAGTACCCACAAGATTTTTGCACTCTTTTAGAATGTGCCCTGTTAAGAGCCTAGCCCGGTTAGGAGCTTACAAATATGCCCGGTTAGGAGCAGACCCTGTTAGGAGTCCCCCGGTTAAGGGATTTACCTCAACCCTGTTAGGAGCTTTACTCTTTTAGGAGTAACCTTGTGAAAGGATTTAGAACCCAAGATACTGAGTCACCCAGTGAAGGGATTCAAGACCTACCTGGTTATGGGATTTTGAGTCTGTTGCAATTGTTAGGGAACAACAGATGTATGATCTGAAAATAACACTCTTGCTTGTATAGATCCTTTTATATTCCAATCTGCTTCTCTCTTGCAGACACACACTGGTTTGGCCACACACTCTTCTTTTGATCACCAACACAGTAAATCATCACAAACTTACCCTAAATAGACTTTACAACTTAGTCGGTTACAAAACCCTAAGATTTACATCATAGATCATCACTGATCTTTACAACTCATTACAGATCATCATATGGATCATTACAATCAATTATAAATCAATTACAGCCGTTGAATGATCACCGCACCTCAATTTGATACACTTTCAAACCCTTAGCTCATTCTACTAAGCGCTTCGCATATTCCTAATAAATTCACTCTTTGATCGTGCCAAAACATCATTTAAACACTTCACGCAGATTCATCCACGTCATCACCATCTTACAAACATAATGTAATACACTGCCGAACTCAAAATCATTACCAGTTGTGAGATTTGAATACCGGTTCTTAAACCCTATAGAAAATATATCAGTCAATTAGAAACATGACTTCCGGTAGCCAAACCATGATGCGGTTCCGGTCATAACCTCATTACAATGTTACCAACACATATTCCAAACTGCAACACCAAATTCTTCATCAATCTCAAGATCCAATTACTTAAGCATAACACAGTTTCACATTTACCGGTTAAAGTCCCATTTGCCAGTTAACCATCAAATCCATTCCATAGCTTTCCGGTCAATCATAGACGACTTAGATAGCATGATAAAACAATATTTGAAACCCAACCCCAGTTTATTAATTCGTCAATGACAACACAAACTAATCATCAAGTCATCAAACAACATCTCAACTATATCATCACTAACAGTTATGCCAATATGCCAACAGGTGAGTATCTCCATGTTCAAGAATGGACATATGTGTGGGACATGCATTGCAAGTAGTCCAACTATATCATGTTTGAGAACCATTTTGTTAGAAAGATGATGGCTCTACTTCAAGCAAGTGTGCTATGAGGTCTGAGTGAGAAAGAAAAGAAATTTCTAAGACCAAAGGACGTTGACTGAGAGAAAGGTATAGATCACAATTGAGGGTGTAGTACCCCTATCCTAATCCGGCCCTTTTTTACCTCGTTGACCAAGGTTGACTTTTTAGTGGCTTACGTGGATGATTGATTTATTATGATTGTGATGTTTTATTTTGGTATGATGCTTTGGAGTTTGATTGGTGAATATGAATATGCATTATTGCTCATTGAGGAGTAGATATTGATTAGATGTTATTTCTTTAAATAAGGAGTAGATATTGATTAGGCGTTATTTATTCATAACATTATGATTAGGCGTTAAATAAGGAGTAGATATTGATTAGGCTTTTAATTATATTTTGAGTGATCGTTATGATTCCTTAACATGAATGTGTTTAGATTGCAAGTGTACCCTTTTGAGTATTTACTCTGGTTGATGGATTCTAGCGTTGATTTGAAAGAGTCATTCTTGTGTTATGTGGTATGTTGTTGAATGCAAGTCTATCGTGCAAGTTGATTTGGTTGAGTTTTGATTGTGGTCATACATGTTGTATTTTGGTTTGGTTCAAGTTGAGTTTAACCTTGGTAGAAGGTTTGTATAAGCAAGTTGTTCTTCAGTTTTTTTTTTTTGAATTCCTTGTGCTAGTTGGTATTTGTGTTTTGCCTTGGGGTTCTTTGTGTTGGTTGAAAATTTTGTACACTTGGGGGAAATATACAAAATTGTGGTTTCAACCACAGCACATGAGTAAAAACTCTCCTAATTAAGGGAAGGCTCCCCCTATCTAACTACAACTTGGAAAATAAAATGGGATGGGACAACAATCTTTCTTCTTTTTTCAAGAAAGACAATATCCTTTTCTCTTCACAGAAAAGGATAGCGATTGAATAACAACAGTAACCACTTTCAAGTGAAATAAAAGAAAGGAAATGAAGTTTCCTGAAAGCGCAAAGACTTCCGTCACTTCCTTCGGGACGGGACAACAATATCAAGCTCAAAGACTTGACTATTGGAAGTCCTATCTACCCTTTGCTATACTAAATTTTTACAACGAATAAAAGATAACAGCTCAAAGACTGAAATAATCTATTCTTTTAACACAAAGACAAGAATTAGTGCAAGCTCAAAGACTTGCTGCTATTTCTTATCAAACAGTAATTTTTCCTCAAGAATAGACGCAAGCTCAAAGACTTGCTGCTCCTTCTAGAGATTTCCTATTTTAATTAATCTTCTCTACTTGAAGCTCAAAGACTTCAAATTAGATTGGACTAAGCTCTTTTAGAAACACTTTGCATAGAAGAAATAAAAAGATTCAAACTCAAACATGTAGCTCAAAGACTCAAAACTTGAGCAATCCTTCTTTCTTATTCTTCAAAACCTTCAATTCACATACATAAGCTCAAAGACTTCTTGCCGTAAATTTGGCAGAGTTTTTGCTTGCTTTCCAAAAGATAAAGATTACAAAGGACCCTCTCTTCTATTTATAGGAGAGGAGCCTTGAGAAAAAGGTGGGAGGATCCTAACTAACTTGAGAAATTCCCTCAACCACCAAGACCTATTCAACAACTAATTATGACTTCATTAACTAACTAAGACTTATTCTAACTACAGTCCTAATCGGACACAACTTGTAGTTGCCTTACCAGTAATTACAAAAATGCAAGTGATGACAACTTGCAATTACAAAAATACTTTTACATGTAACTTGTCAAAACAAAATTACAAATGCATAACTAAAATTATTCCATGTGTCTAAAGACACGACTCTAACTGCATCATCCTTTGTCTGTGATGATCTTCATGTCGCTTCAGGATGCTAGAACTTGAAGTATTATAGATTGGTAAAGACATCTTGAACTGGAACGGGAACTTGCATCCTTGTCTTCTTGCTTGGGGTAGTACTAGCTTTTCAAGAGGGAACGGGCTGCCTTCCTCTTTTCATGTCATGACCATCTTTGTCTTGAAAGCATTCTATGCTCTCAACCATGAATTGTTGTTGTATCTCTTCTTTGTATCATCCTTCATTCTTGAAATCTTCTTGCAAAATAAGGCCCATGCCTTAATCCATTGATTTGGTAGATAGTGTGTGCAAACCGGACTGACAAGGGAAGGGATAAATTGATGCAAAAATGGGCTCACAAGTGAATTTCGGGTTTTGGAAGTTGCATTACATGTGTGGGATAAACAAGAGAATTAACTTGCAAGTGTGGGAACAAACATGCAACTTCATATGCGTAATGGGTAACTACAAGTTTGCACTTGTAATCGGACTTTTAAAACTCAATTTCAAGTGTTTTTTGAGTGCATTTTGGACCAATTTCGGGTTCTGGATGGTTGACTGCAGGTAGACTTTAAATGGGGAAAATGAATGAAAGTGTGAAATGAGTGGATGAAATGGTATGTACGGATGATGGAAACGAATATGAAATTTTTTTGAGAAGATCATCTTCAAGAAAATGGGAAGAACTTGATTTTTTAATCATTGAAGCTTGATTTTTGGACTAAAGAAGGTTAAGTCTTTGTCCAAAAAGGGAAGAACACATCAAAACATTCCTCTTGCAAATGATTGGGAAGAACACATCAAGAGGTAGAACTCTTTACACTTGCAAATCTCTTTGCAAATTTGGGAAGAACACATCTTTCTTATTTTGAAATTTGATTTTTGGACCAAAGAAGATTAAGTCTTTGTCCAAAAAGGGAAGAACACTAATTTTCCTCTTACTTGCAATCGGGTTTTTAAAACCCGAATGCAAGTAAAGAAGGAGAAATTCCAAAGGGGAAGAACAACTTTACTTTACAAATTTCTTTGTAAAATGGGGAATTTCCTCTCATAAACCCAATATGAACATGAACAAAACCAAAACTTAAACAAGGAAATTGCAAGGAAAGAAACAAGAAAGAAATACAAAAATAAAAATTACCTTGCAAAGATGAGGAGAGATCCAAGCTTGTAGAGTCAACCAAACATAGAAGATGAAACCCTTGAATGAAAAAGGTGCGAAACTTGCAAAAAACGTGACTGGTTTTTAGGGCATTTTTGCAAATCAATTCCCCAAAATGCGCACAAAACGGTTTGAATGCAGCTTGAAATCCAACGCATTTATGATTAAATCAAAAACGCCTTAGGAAAGGGCAGATTCGAACCTCCAAACCGTGGCAAATGGCACAAATGCATGATTCAGAATTTTTTTTTTTTGAAGAAGACAAATGGCGAAAATCAGTTTGATAGATGCGTAGAACAAGGGTTTGAATCCTTCAAAGTTGCAGCAAATCCGCCTTTGGAAGGAATCCCTATCTTTCTTCCAGAAAATTCGAACCCAAATCAATTTGCAAAGGCATGGGAGAAATTTCGGGTTTTAGAAATGGAAATACAAGTTTTTAAAAATGTTCATATTTTTGCCTCTAAGGCAAATTTCGGGTTTTAGAAAAGGAAATACAAGTAAAATTACTTGTAATAGGGAAATAGAATTCCCTTTACAAGTGATTTTACTTAAAACATGTAAAGGTATTTTAAAATCCCATTTACAAGTTCTATTTAAAAATAAAAAATAACTTTAAGTCATAAAAACATGTAAAGGGGTTTTAAAAACCCATTTACAAGTTTTACAAAACACTTAAGTCATTCTACTAGTAAAGGGGGTTTTAAAACCATTTTTACCAGTTTCCAAAAACTTGTAATTGGAGAAAAATTCCCCTACAAGACCAAAAGCTTCAAGGGGGTTTTGAAAAACAAATTACCAGTTACTGGTAATTATCGAAAAATTCCCCTACATTGAAGCAAAAACATAGCAAACAGACTCGAAACGCGACAAAATTCAAAACATAGCTTGGGGACGGATCAACAATCGATCCAGTCCAAGGATGGGACGAATTTATACCTCGAGAAGCATGCCACAGAGTAATTTTTTTCATTTTTTAATAAAAATTTCCATGTGATAGTCCAATTTTTGAAATCAAAAGTTGAGGACAACAACTTGGAGGTTGTGTAGTGTGATAAGGAAGAGTGGCTTCTAAGTGGGGGTCGGGGCCCAAAGTGGCTGCCGGGATAACCCCTTGGAAGTTGAGTAATAAGTGATAACTTAATTAATAAACTAGGGTTGGGTTTCAAACATTAATCAAGATTAATTGTGCCTTGCTCATGGTTTAGTGCTAGTACAGAGTCAGGATGCAGTGGGAAGGCCTAGAATGGAAAACCAACTACCTTGTCTTCACAAAAGGTTTGTTGGGTCCACATGAGTCATGGATGAGGGCCGGGGCCTATGGAGGCCTACTTGGATAACCCATACTAGCTATGCGATGACACTCTTCCCTTATGTTCACTAGTGTGTAGTCATGTGTTGCCTTTACTTGGAGCACTCATGTGAGAGTCATATTTGTATGCTTATGTCTTATGTGAGTACCTAATGTACATGTTAGACCATATGATGTTTTATTATGGTTTGCTTGAGGGTCTTATTACTATCTCCTAGCATGGAGGGGTGGTTCCTTTTTGGGCCACTTGGTCGGGTGGTAGTGCCACTTTCCATTGGATATTTTGTTTGTGCCTTCTTGTGAGGGACGAGCTTCACAGGTGCTCCAAACGTATCTCTTGGTTTCATTTCGTTCCATTGTACCAGTTTGATCCTTCTTATTCTTCTTGGATCATATTTGTACCAATTGGATCCTTCTTATTCTTCTTGGATCATATTTGTATCTCTTCGACCCTTATGTAGTAGGTTGTATTATATGTTATATGTATGCCTTAATGACAGTTGTAATTTGATGTAATCATTATGTAATTTTTACGAGACTTGATGTATTAAGTGCAATTGTAATACTAAGTTATCCTTGCAATGTAAAATAAATGTATTATGATGTGAGTTAGATGTTAGGATTTCTGTTTTTATTTAATTCATTAATGTAATATAATTGAATGTTGTATAAAAAATGAAGTATAGAAATGATAGTGTTATCTCTACTGGCATTTTGCACAACTGATATAGATGCAGGTGATGCAGTTGAAGTTGGATGACTACATCGGTAAAGGATAGAAGTCTATTTGTGATGAAGAGATTGAGATTCTATGAATAGATGACATGATCAGTTATTTGTGTTGTAATAGCTAGCAACTGATGTCAAATGATGTTCCTGATGTCTTGTTTTGTCATGTAAGTGATTTGGTTTACTGGAAGACGGGGTTTACCGACAGAGAGATAAAGTATGTTAACCGGTAAAGCATAGTTGTTTTGATTTGATCTGATGATCAATGATGATTGGTGATTTGTGGATTGGATGGTGAACTTGTATCATGGAAAGGTGTATGTGACCAGAACTAGAACTTGTGGAGATTACCGGAAGGCGTGTTTCAAATTTTTGATGAAGTTTTGCTAAGGTTTTAGTAGGGTTTAAGACCGATGAACAAATCATCAAACTGGTAATGATTTCTATTATGATGGTGATCATTGGTGAGTCTACATGAAGTTGGTAACATGACACAACCTGCGTGAAAGATTTGATAGCTGTTTTGGTGCAATTCATGGAAGATTTTCTTGGGAATCAACAAAATGCTTAGTAGAGTGTTTTGAGGGTTTGACTTTGGTACAGATTGGATTTTCGTGATGAGTTATGATTAACCAATAGTTGATATTGCATTGTAATTTGTTTTAATGATCTGTATAACAATCTGTGATGATCTCTTATGATTTGAATTGTAAATTCAAAATGCAATTAGGGTTTTGTGGCTGACCTAGTTCAGATGGCTATTTAGGATGACATAGTTGATGTTTAGTGTGTCAGTGGTATTAGAGAATGTGTGAAGCCGTCCAAGAGAAGTGTGAGATCTTCCTGAGAGTTGCAGAGTGTTGTTTATAACTGGATCTGATAAAGCAAACAGAGAAGTGCAAGTAACAAATCATTCTTTCATCGTTGTTCCCTAACAGCTGCAACGGGTTAAATCCCTTAACCGGGTAGGTCCTAATAGGCCTTAAACATTTATGTCCCCTAATAGGGAATCTCTCAAAAGAGTGTTAAATCCTCTCATGAGGTTGATCCTAATATATCATCAAGCTCCTAACCGGCCTGCAAGGCAAATCCCCTAACTGGGTGACTCCTAATAGGGTCTGCTCCTAACCGGGCACATTGTAAGCTCCTAACAGGGCATACTTCGAAAGAGTAGAAATATTTGTGGGTGCCAACTTCCATTGTGGTTTTTCCCTATTTGTGTTTCCATGTCAAAAACTTATGGTGTTCACGTGTGGAATGGTTTTCGCGTGATGTTCTTGTTTATGTTTCATTTTATGCATTATTTCTGAGACACCGGTTAAGATGTTTTATCATAAGTTTATCAGAGGTTACCGATACTAATAAGAAGTTGTTTGAGAAAGTTTTTATCTTATTGATAAGGTTAATGAGTTGGTAAATTATCAAGTTTATATGATTTATTTGATGGTGAAAGTATTGATAGACATGGTAAATGATTTGATTAACGTGTTAAGAAAATCTGATAAAGAGGTTATTAGATCTGATTAAAGAAGTTGAGACATTTGTTAAATGGTTTCAGATCTGATATAAGTTTGTTTTTGGAGTTGAAGTTTTAATTGGTCTTAATACTGATTCACCCCCCCCCTCAGTATTAATCGGGTCCTCATAGGATTAACAATTGGTATCAGAGAATTGGTCCTGTATGTGTAGAAAGCCTAACCGCTTGAGGAAAATATTATGAGGAATTCAAGATAAGGAAGAAAGAGGGTCCCAAGTTCAACAAGGATAACTACAAGATCTGGAAAGACAGAATGAAGATCTACATATAAGGTCTTGGTGCACAATATTAGAAGCAAGTTAAAACAACATATGTTGCTCCTACCACTACTCCCTTGACACCGGATAAACTCAGAGAGAAGAAAGATAACATGCAAGCCCTAGAAGCTATTGTAAGTACTTTATCTGATTCAAAATATATTGATGTTCACGTATTGGAAACTGCAGGTGAGTTTTGGGAAAAGTTAGAGACAATCTATGGAGGAGATGAGAATGTTCAAAGAGACAAAGAGGAAAGCTTGAGAGGAAAGTTTGATGACATGAGAATGCTTGAAGGAGAGAATATTGGACAATATGGTCAGAGAATTAAAGAAGTTGTTGGCGGCATAAAGAGTGCTGGAGGTAAAATAGAAGATGATGCTATAGTGAGTAAAATGCTCATAACTCTTCAACCTCAGTATACTATAAGAGTATCATCAATCCAAGAACTTAGATCTATTTCAAAGGACAAGGTAACTGTTGATTCATTGATTGGTAAGCTTATGAATTTTGAGTTAAATAGTTTTGACAATAGTGTGACAAAATATATTGAATCTATCTTTAAAGCTTCTGTTACCAATTCATCTGCTAGAAAAGGAAAAGATATATGTCAAAATCATGAGTGCAGGACAAGTCATGGAAGTAACTGGGGAAATGAAGAAAACGAAGATCAAGTGATGGAACTTGAGGCACTGTTAGAAAAGAGATTTTCAAGAGGCACTGGTAAGTATAAAGGAAAGCTACCTTTGAAGTGTTTATCTTGTAGTAAAATTGATCATATTGCTGCTAACTGCCCTAACACCAATAAGAAAGAGAAGTTTAGAAGATTCAAAGGAAAGGGCAAGAAACATTGTTATGTTTTAGTAGATGAAGGTGTGGTCAGTGAGGAGTCGAAAGAAGAAGATGACAATGAAGAAATTGTGTTTGTAGCTATGAAGGAGGAACTGCCAGATGAAAAAGCACTGGTATCTCATATGGAGAATAGTGATGAATGGATTATAGACAATGGCTTCTCACACCACATGACCGGAGATTAAAGTATGTTCATAACCCTTAATGAATTTGATGGAGGTGTTGTTAGATTTAGAAATAACTCTCCTTGCATGGTGAAAGGTAAAGGTTCAATTTCTCTAAATGGGAAGAGTAATGTTGATGATGTATTTTTGGTTGATGGTCTTAAGAATAATCTTTTAAGTGTTGGTAAGTTCAATGATAAAAGTTATTTAGTTGATTTTAAGAGTGGAGTCTACAGAATTCTTGGAGGTAATGGTGAACTGATTGCTACCGGGAAGCAAACTAGAGGTAACTTATTCCATTTAAATAGTAATATTAATAATTGTCTGGTTTCAAGAATGGAAGATAGTTGGTTGTGGCATAAAAGATGATGTCATGTTAATTTTGATAATTTGGTTAAGATAAGCAAGTCAAGTGTTGTAACAAGATTACCCCAACTTGTCAAACCGAATAGTGTGAGATGCAAAGATTTTCAAATTGGTAAGATGACCTCTATTTCTTTCAAGAGAAAGAATTGTATTTCTGAGAATGTTTTAGATTTGGTGCATACTAATCTTTGTGGCCCTATGAGAACAAAGAGTTATTACGGTGATCGATATTTCATGATCTTCATCGATGACTATTCTAAAATGATGTGGGTGACATTTTTGAGAGAGAAATTAGAAGCATTTAATAAATTAAAATCATTTAAAGCTCTGGTTGAGAAGGAAACCGATAAGAACTTGAAGTGTTTAAGATTAGAACGAGGAGGTGAATTGATATCTGATGAATTTGTTAAGTATTGTGATGAACAGGTTATAAAGAGACAAATGTCTGCTATGAGGATACCACAACATAATGACATAGCAGAAAGGATGAAGAAAACAATAGTTGAAGCTGCAAGAACTGTGTTATTGCAGGGTAATGTATCCAAAATGTTTTGGAGAGAAGCGATCGGTACTGCTGTATACACTCTAAACCAGGTACTGGTAAAAAGAGGTAACAATAAGACACCCTATGAGCTATGGTATGGAAAAACCCCTTGTGTTAGTTATTTTAAAATCTTTGGAAGTCAATGTTTTATTAAGAAAGATAACTACATTGATAAATTTGATGCAAAATATGATGAGAGAGTTTTTCTTGGTTACTCTTCTAAGAGTAAAGCATATAAATGTTACAATAAGAGAACTAAGAAAATTGTTGAAAGTGCTAATGTAAAAGTTGATGATCTATTTGATAAGTCTAAAGGTACAAGCAGATCAGAACCTGAAAAGGATGATAATGAGGAAAAGTTTGTGATCATTGAACTAGAAGCAAAGAATAATGAAGAACATGCAAACGTAGAACTAGGTGCTCAACTGGTAAGCGATGACAGTGAGGAAGAAGATGAAGAACTTGATGAAGAAGATGTAGAACCGACACAGGTAATGCCTAGATATGTCAGATTGAATCATTCAAAAGAGCAGATAATTGGTGATAAGAAGCAGGTGAGCAAACCAGGAGAAAGATCTGAGAGAACTCATGTTTGATATCTACAATAGAAGCCAAGACAGTTAAGGAAGCACTAAAGGATAATGATTGGGTGAATGCAATGTGTTGGATCTCAAATCAATAGATTGGATAGGTTCTAAGGAAATGCCAACTCCTATGATCAAACCCTCCAATTGACTTGGCCAACTTATAGAGTGAATCTATTTGGTTACTAACTCCCTCACTTTAGGCTCTGCAAGACCTAGGCGGGTATACCTATTCACTAGTGGCTTTTGATGACTAATGCTTTTTATAGCAGATTGAGTATCTTGATCTAAATTCTTCCCAACTTCGAAATGGCATAGGTTCCTAGGATAGGTGATTTTAGATGAGTTCAAGATTGTTGTTGTGGAAGCTATTCAATCCTTTTACTTGAAATGTATATGTATGTATACTATTGCTAATTGGTTCTATGAATCCTACTCACTTATCCTATAGTTTTAATGCAAAGGTAATTAATATGGTAAAGGTTGTGATTTGTGAATGACCAGTGTCTTTCCTGTTATTTGGGCTACAGAGTCTTATATTTCCCTAGGACTTAATGTATGATTTGTGAGACAGTTTTTAAACCTACCCCCTTTGGTAAATATATTAGTTACTATTTCTTATGAGATCTATAAGATGTTTATATCATAAACTGCCTGAATGAAATTAACCTTAACCTTAAGAGACCATTCAAGGAAGAACTTCAAGGAACAATTACAATCCACGAGTAGATCTTTTTAATCCAAATTTATAATATAGAAACATAAAATTCATTGTAAGAATACGAATAACCTTATCTCCTTTAGATAATATCATAAACAACTGCCTACAGAAAATGAAATAACTCACAGCACATATGCAAAGGAAAACAACCGATTGTATTAAAAGGTTCAAAATAGTACAATATTATCCAGAGTCTCTCCTATATTTTTCTCTCACTCTCCCTCTCATATCTACATTTTTTAACCACTTACATATGTGGTTGAATGGGCATCATACCCCTTTTGGGGTGAAAAGTCACCATTTTACATTAAAATTAACAAAACCCTTTGAAATTAATATGCAAACTAGTTAGTCAATAACCTTTCTTTAAGCTATCTTTCGGGTTTTTGTTTGGTCGTCAACCTTAAAATTCAGATACGAATCTGAAATTTTTTGTGGTGGTAGGAAACGTCCACTTATAAAATGGGTGTTTATCAGATTTGATATTTTGATACATTTTCATTCAAAGTAAACATCTTCTTTCATGTAGGTCGAAATAACAGGCTTTTCAGCCTTCTTATGGTCTTCTGTATGGTCTACAGCCAAAACCACATTGTACAGATCTAATATTTTTACTGGAGATTGGAAACTTGATTTTTTGAAATGGGTATTTCTTATATTTTCATGTTTCATTCATTTTAATTCTCTGTTCATATCATTTATTCAAATCATTAATCATCCATTATGTGTCATTTCCATGAAGTGACCACCATTTTTAATAGTAGGGTGCTTGAAATTATTTGGAAATTTGAAGCCCCAACACAATGAATGAAGAATTAGATCAAATTGAGAAGAATCAGACATGGTCACTTGTTCCTAGATTGGAGGATAAGAATGTAATTGGAACAAAACAGGTCTTTAGAAATAAATTGGATGAAGAAGGAAAGATTGTAAGAAACAAGGCAAGGTTAGTCTGCAAAGGGTATGCTCAAGAGGAAGGTGAGGATTATGGTGAAACATTTGCACCTATTGCTACATTAGATGGAGTAAGAATACTGCTGGCATTTGCTGCATAGAAGGGATTCAAATTTTACCAAATGGATGTCAAGTCAGCCTTTCTAAATGGTATTCTAGAAGAAGAAGTATACATTGAACAACCAGATGGATTTTCCTTGACCGATGATAAAGACATGGTGTGTGAATTGCAAAAAGCACTATATGGTCTTAAGCAGGCACCGAGGGCATGGTATGAGAGATTATGTGCACATTTGTTCAAAATTGGATTTCAACATTCTAGTGAGGACAACAACATTTATTTGAATACTGATGGAGACAAGATGCTGATAGCAGAAGTATTTGTTGATGACAAAATTTTTGGTGGAAATGATGATATTTGTATGGAATTTACTGCTGCTATAAAAAAACAATTTGAAATGTCTCTAATTAGTGAAATTAAGTTCTTTATTGGCTTACAGGTTCAACAACTAGATGGTAGTATCTTTATTTGTCAGACCAAGTATATCAAAGAGGTGTTGAAGACTTTCGGCATGGAAGACTGCAAACTGGTAGGAACACCGATGGTGACTGGTTGCAAGTTGTCAAAGGAAGATGATTCCCCTGCTGTTAGTGAAAAAGAGTACAGATCTATGATTGGAAAGCTACACTTTGTTGTCCATAGTAGATCGGACATTGCTCATGCTATTGGATTAGTGGCTAGATTTCAAAAAGAGCCTAAAGAGAGTCACATGGTGGCTGTGAAGATAATTTTTCAGTATCTAAAAGACACAATAGACTATGGTTTATGGTATCCCTATAAAGGAGATGTTACTTTGGATTTCTTTACCAATGCTGATTGGGCAGGTAATGTGGATGATCAGAAAAACACAACTAGTGGAGCTTTTCTACTTGGAGGAAGATTAGTGGCATGGACGAGCAAGAAATAAACTTTTGTTTCTCAATCTAAAACTGAAGTTGAGTATGTAGTTCCATCCATGAATTGCACACATGCAATATGGATGAGACATGTGCTAGAAGGATTCAAGATATATATGTCAAAACCGATGACTATCTATTGTGATAATACAAGTGCAATAAACATTTCTAAGAATCCTGTACTTCATTCCGAAACCAAGCACATTGAATTGAAGTATCACTTACTAAGGGAAAGAGTTCAATAAAATGAGATGAAGATGGAATATGTGAAGAGTAAAGATCTGTTAGTTGATATCATTACTAAGCCCTTACCGAAGGCTACCTTTGAGTTTCTTAGAGGTAAACTAGGGGTTAGACCCCTACACCGAAAGAACTAGAATGATGGAGATCCATCAATCCTGTGGATTTCATGTTTATTTTTCCCTAAGGATTGATGAAGGTTCAGGATACTCCTTTGGGGGAGCGAGTCTGGTGTAAAGTTCCAATTTAATGCTCTGTTATAATTTTTATGATTTGAGTAGCACAGATAATGGAAGAGGTAGTAGCAGAATTGAAGAGAAGTGATGCATTTACATCTTTGGCATTGTTGTCAAAGGGGGAGAATAAAAGAATAGAAATCAGATATGGCAGATATGGGAGAATTTTAAGATCAGATTGAGAGAAGCATTGGTTAAGGGGGTGATGACAAAAGGAGGAGAACCAACAGAAGTTGTGATATTGGCAAGCTAGTTACAGATGATGATGTTACTCTGATTGTATATCTAATTGGTGTTGCCATCAATGCCAAAGGGGGAGATTGTTGGTATTTGGCATAACTGATACAGATGTAGGTGATGTAGTTGAATTTGGATGACTGCACCGGTAAAGGATAGAAATATATTTGTGATGAAGAGATTGAGATTCTATGAATAGATGACATGATCAGTTATTTGTATTGTCATTGCTGGCAATTGATGTCAAATAATGTTCCTGATGTCTTGTTTTGTCATCTAAGTGATTTGGTTTACCAAAAGATTGGGTTTACTGGAAGAGAGCTAAAGTCTGTGAAATAGGACTTTAACCGGTAAATCAGAGTTGTTTTGATTGGATCCGATGATCAGCGATGATTGGTGATTTGCGGATTGGCTAGTGAACTTGTATCATGGAAAGGTGTATGTGACCAGAACCAAAACTTGTGGAGATTACCGAAAGGCATGTTTCAAATTTTTGATGAAGTTTTGCTAAGGTTTTAGTAGGGTTTAAGACCAGTGAAGAAATCAACAAACCGGTAATGAATTCTGTTATGATGGTGATCATTGGCAAGTCTACATGAAGTTGGTAACATGGCACAACCCACGTGAAAGATTCGATAGCTGTTTTGGCACGATTCAAGGAAGATTTTCTTGGGAATCAACAAAATGCTTAGTAGAGTGTTCTGAGGGTTTGACTTTGGTATAGATCGGATTTTTGTGATGAGTTATGATTAACCAACGGTTGATATTGCATTTTAATTTGTTGTAATGATTTGTGATGATCTCTTATGATTTGAATTGTAAATTCAAGATGTAATTAGGGTTTTGTGGCCGACCTAGTTGAGATGGCTATTTAGGATGACACAGTTGATGTTTAGTGTGTCGGTGGTCTTAGAGAATGTGTTACGTTGTCCAAGAGAAGTGTGAGATCTTCCTAAGTGTTGCAGAGTGTTGTGTATAACTGGATTTGATCAAGCAAGCAGAGAAGTGCAAGTAACATATCATTCTTTCACTGTTGTTCCCTAATAGTTGTAGCATGTTAAATCCCTTAACCGGGTAGGTCCTAATAGGGAAGCTCTTGAAAGAGTGTTAAATCCTCTCATGAGGTTGATCCTAATAGATCATCAAGATCCTAACCGGGATGCAAGGAAAATCCCCTAACTGGGTGACTCCTAATAGGGCCTGCTCCTAACGGGGCGTATTGTAAGCTCCTAACAGGGCGTGCTTCAAAAGAGTACAAATATTTGTGGGTACCAAATTCCACCGTGGTTTTCCCCTATTTGGGTTTCCACATCAAAAACTTATGGTGTTCATGTGTGGAATAGTTTTCATGTGATGTTCTTGTTTATGTTTCATTTCATGCATTATTTCTGAGACACCAGTTATGATTTTTTATTAGAAGTTTATTAGAGGTTACCGGTATTGATAAGAAGTTGTTTGAGATTTTTTTTGATCTTATTGATAAGGTTAATGAGTTGGTAAATGATCAAATTTATATGATTTCTTTGGTGTTGAAAGTATTGATAGACATGGTAAATGATTTGATTAATGTACTAAGAAAATTTGATAAAGAGGTTATTAGATCTGATTAAAGAAGTTGAGACATTTGTTAAATGGTTGTAGATCTGATATAAGTTTTTTTTTGGAGTTTGAATTTTCAATTGGTCTTAATACTGGTTCACCCCCCCTCTCAGTATTAACCAGATCCTCATAGGATTAACAATCTTGTGCAAAGAATGAAACAATCATTGATTAGTGTAATTAAGTTCTTAATGGTTAGATATATTTCTTAAGTGGATTAATTGATCTTAAGTAAGAATTAGTTTAATTAATTAATTCATGTTGGGAAACCCTTTAGGAGTTTGAGTTAAGTCTTCCGCATGTGAAACTTCTATTGCAATGTTTATCTTTTATGTTTATGTGTTCTGTATTATTTAAAAATAAATATTTTGCACTCTTTTCGAGTATTTGTAGTTGTATCCTTTAGGGTTTCTTGGCAGGGCATTACAAGGGGTCTTGGTTCTACTTCAAGGACCATACTATTATTAGGGTTTTTGGCAGCCCTATTGTACCAAGGGACCTTCCAATTACAACACTTGACATATTTGTCTTTTTGGAAATAATGCACTAATTTTATGAAGTTGAGAGGTTTATCATTGGAGGTGCTCACAAGAAAGGATCATTCCTATCATCACAAGTTCAAGCAAGAGGATATCATTTTACCAATAGGAAGGTATTTGATACTCTAGACATTGTGATTGATACGTATAATTTTTCATTTGTCAAACATATATTTTATGATTCTAAATGGTTTGTATGAGGGCTTATAAATGGAAAATTCCCTAATAATGAGTGAAATGAGGAGGAGAAACTATATTCTATGCCTTCTCAGTATCTACCAGCTTTGGGACAACAATCCTTTAAAAAATCATTATCTCTAAGAAATGACCCAGCTATAGCAAGGATTGAGAACTCGAGGATGAAGCAAGAAATTGATCAACTATACAAGGATGTTAGGAGAGTAGAAATTAAAGCTATGACACAACTAACATATACTCTCCTAGAATCTAGATTCAATACAATCATTTATCATGAAGAGGTAGTATGGGACAAGCACAACTAATCCTTGATTAGGATAGAGCTTTCAAAATTCAGGAGTTTTGTTACTATTGTCACAAAAGTTTGCACCCTTATTGAATGCCAAAACTCAACAACCTTTTGAACATGGAAACAACCTCCAAGTGTGGGACCTTGCGTGTGTGAGGTTGAGTCTCCAGAGAAGGCTGACATCCTTTCTTTGATACAAAGTGCAGTGTTGGACTAACCCAACACTTGTAAAGTCTATTCTATGATTTTAGGGGGGAAAAGGGGAGAAGGAATGCTAAAAGGGAAATGAGAGGTCATGCACCTAGATTGAAAGTTGATCCTCCCAACCCATAATTGCACAAGACATCAACATAAACTACCCAAAAATATGCACAATTTTCTATTTTAATCAGCTCCCTAAGTATATGCAAAGGTTAGAATCCTATAAGATGAAGAGAGGAATGAAGGAAATTCATAGAAAATGTCTATATGGGTGTTAACACAATCACATAATCTGAGAACAAAAAAGAATGCATTCAGATAAAGAGGTAAGATACCTTACACAAAATATTTGAATTGGAAAAAGCAAGACAAACAATTTTATTGATGTAAAGGCAAATAAAAGCTTATAGTTATAGAAAGTATGAATTCCTATAAGAGAAACAAGGAGAGAACCATTAGAAAGGGTTACAAAATTGCCTTTACAGATCAGGCGTAACTCAGATGATCCACAAGGTTTAAACACTCTAACCAACTAGGATTAGCCTACAAAAGAAGAATGATCAAATCCATACCAATTGATTTGATGGCTACGTGCCTTGCAGATCTTCATTGAACTAAGGAGCATCAATCCCCGAACTTAAGGAACCTCCTACATTGGGATGGCGTCTAAGTGTCTTGTCAGACGCATAAGTATTCAATTTGCAATAATGAGCATGGGGAAGTTGAGGAAAACATCTGTAGAAGCATGACAGAGTAATGGAAATCATCCCTTGGCTGTCTGAAATGTGGTTGGAGTAGATCAAATTTGATTTGGTTCGTTGACGGGGTCAAAAATCAATTTTTGACCCATTAAGTCAACAACCACACCAAGAAGTTGTTTAAATTTCAATGATCACCTCTAGTATAAATTTTTTCCACTATATCTCTCTCTTTCGTGTGTGGATGGTGGTTGAGATCATGACATGAAAGTCAAGCCCATGAACTTAAACAATCTCACTGCGGTATTGTGGCCAAGGATAGAACATATACTTTGACCATTGTGATACTATGATAATAAATACTCTTCATTATCAAAGTTATCACCACCTCACAGGGGGAAGGCCATGCTATCTCCAAAATACCACAGTGGAGTAGTAATAGATATTCACACCACTAGCGGACTATTGCCATATTGCAGGGGTCAAGTGGCAATTAGGGATAACCGTTGTGACCCTGTGATATCATAATTCACTCCTTCCTTGGTAGTCACCGCAACATCGCAATGGAAGAAAACTGTCGAGACCTTACCACTATGATAGAGTGGTAATAATTCCTCTGGGCCCCACCAATATCATCACCATACTACTGGAGGCACTTAACTTTTCTTTCAAACTATCATGATAATGCGATGAAGCTTTAGTGGACATCTCCATATCGCCAAGGGGAATCCATCATGAGCTTTGACCACTGTGATAGAGCAGTAAATAAAATAGTCACCACAGTATCATGGGGGGACCCAAAGGTAAGTTTGAACCACCACAATATTGTGATAAGACATATGATCCTCTCAGCCATTGGTTGTGGGTAAAAAGGGCCAGTCTCGAGATGAAAAAGAGACCCTCCAATCGGTTGGTTTAAGTGAAGTGACCACCTCAACCGGTCAATGAAAGAAAATAACAGGGCCAAGAAAAGGTTAAGGCATAAAGCCTTAAGGGGTTTAGTGTGTTAGGCCTTTGTGGAAACAAATAGGACTTAGCTAGAAGGTTATCTTGGATTGGTTGTTTGTATAGCTAAGGTTGACACAAAATAGTCAACAATTACCTATCATATGCCTCCTATTTTTGATAAGAAGAAGAAGGATAATGAAGGAAATAAAAAATTGAAGCCAAAGGTAGATTGGAAATTAGAAATTAGAACAATTTTGGATCCAATGCTATTGGACATACATGAGGATGAAACACAAATAATAAAGAAATTGGATTCATATCGATAGATTCTCTGTCAAGATTTGAATTAGGGTTAAGCTGGATGGAGGTAGTAAGGAGTGGTATTGATGATGGGACTTATCAGAAGCATCTCCTCAAGATTCAAAGATTCAATGAAGGAGTTGCAACCTATTATTTGTTGCTTCAACTTGAGAAGCAATTTTGAAATTTTGAACCAAGAAGTGACCATTGGTTCTCGCCTTTTTTGAATTTTAATAAATTTTGTTCTTTTGATTATTTGTAAGTAAAAGAAAGATTAGATCTTATCTTTAGGTCGATTTTAATCATGCTAAAAAGATTTGGAGGGATTGTTGCAAAGATTTGAGCATTGAATTCATATTTATTGAAGTTATGTAGTAATCTACTCTCTGTCATGGTAGTTTTAATGTGTTTGAAGGATTTTTATATTTTTCCAACTTGATAAGAAGACTTGTGTGAAAAAAAGAGGCTTCAGATTATCAACAACAACTACAACCTATAGAGAATGTAGAAGGATGTCTAAATTTGTCAACAATTCAAAAATTTGTTTGTCTTCTAGTGCATTAGGCAATTACCTACTACCACTTATCTTTTCTAAAAGGCCAAAATCTCGTTGCTCCTTTATCATATAAAAGGGAATTCAAGGCCCTATTTTAGGGGTTTCATGTTTTTATTAAGTTGTCTAAATAGGTCATATAGGAAGTTTTAGAAGTACATAACTATCTGCAAGTTTTTGAAGCAAGAATATGAGAAGTCTATGTTTTAGTTTAAATGTTATTTCATGAAAACATTTGAGATATTGAAACATGTGTGATTTTAGAGCATCTTGGAAAAACAAAGTGATTTTTTAGGTTATCTCCAATATTTGTGTTCAAAATCTCATGAAATCAATGGTCAAGGACCTATTTGATTTTGTCTTTGCACTGTGTTGCATATGTGTACTTGGTTTTTGTTTCTTCTAAAGTAGAGGAGTAAATACTTGAATCAAGTACACAAATTTTATGGAATACTTTTCTTGGATAATAAGTAGAGCTTATAATTCATTATCATAGCTTGATTGATATAATGTATTAATCAAGGACAATATGTATTCTTTTGGTTGACATATTGCAGTTGTTTTAGTGGTTTTGTTTTATTCATGACTCTATCTACCCTAGGATAGGCACCACTCATATCTCTTGGCTTCATAACAACATATTATCAAAAAATCAAAAAGCTACTTCCTTTTTTATGTTGTTTTGTTTTTAGTTTGTTTTAATTTTGAAGTTTTAGGGTTAGAATTATCTATTATCAAGGGTGTCAAGGCTCTTGAATTAAGGATAAAGCCAAATCTAATTGATATCATACACACTTGATTTTCACATAGGATAAAGCCAAGTATTGATATAGGTACACCCACCTTAGTCAAACAGAGCCTAAAGTGAAGAGGATTGCAGTTAGCACCTTATCTCCAACCAAAATCCTACTATGTTGGTCACTCATCCAAGTCCTTGTTGATTGAAATTGGCAACCTAATAGGGGTTACTATGGGTAATCAGTTGGGGAATCGACATAGTATATAAAGGTATTTCTCGATATCATTAAATTTTAAATACATGTAAAAGTGTATGCAAACAAGTTTCATAAATCAATGGAAACAAATAATATAACCACACCTCTATGATTAATAGGTTCAAGTTGTTCATACACTTATTCAAGAGTAAATTTATTTGAGTAGATGTGAGATAGTTGAGATATGTTAATTTAATATCAAGCCCCTAATTCATAAATATTAAAATATAAATTTTATAATGAAAATTATTTATGATACAACATACTTTGGATTGTATTATGTATATGCACTTTGATCTATCAAAACAAAAATTCTAACAAAAACAATTCAATTCTCTTACTTACAACTTACAATAAAAACATACATCTAATTCACAGAAAGTAGTTTCCACTATGTAGTTCTTGTTTCCTTTGATTGTGGGACAACATATATAAAGTGAAGTTTATTTGTTTAAAATGATTTGGATTTCATTAAATGTTTATATTTAACAATGTTAGTGTCTTTTCTTTTATAATTTAAAATTAAAAAAAAAATCAAATTTATAGTAATATTTTTAGTTAATATCATAAATATTTTATCTAAAAATGTCAATATATATATATATATATATATATATATATATATATATATATAAAATGTCATATAGATTAAAAATATGACTTGATATTGATAGTATTTTTTAGATAGATGCATTCAAGATATCTACAATAAACAAAATTCAAAGAAACACACTAAAAAGATGGAGAATTTTATGTCTTTTAATCAAATCTACACTTTGTTTAATTGAAAGGCAACCAACAATGAAACTTGTCTTTTGTTCACTTTTTTTATTCTCATGTTTTAAATGATTTTTTTACTTTCAAATATCAAGATATCAATTTTAGATACAATCTTGAAGACTTTGTACTCTGAACATGTATAATGTTAGAAATAAAAGATATTTGTAAAATGAAAATAAACATTAGAGGGATTATGATGACAATGACAATTATGTTGACAATGCTTAATCTCATTTATTAAACCAATTAAGTCACTACGCTCAATCCACCTATTACTTGTCGTATATCCCTCCATTAGAGGTGTGCATTGGAGTTTGTCTTTGTTGGTGTCAAGACATCTTTGACATCTTTCTAATTCAAATGCCTTGAAAAGGAACTAACACAAGATTAATAAACTAGAATACTCAAAATCCAAAATGAGATAGATTTAAAACTACAATGACAATCAAAAAAGAGGGAAAGAGTGAATACCTCAAGTGGAAGATCTTATTACAAAAGAGGAAGGGGTCGAGGATTTATTAAAACTTGTTATAGGGTACTTGCAAGAAGTTGGGTCCACATTAAGGGGAAGTGTTGAGGAAAAAAATCTTGATAGAAATAATACCCAATTTGAAAATGTGGTTACTTTTTTCACTTTGGGTGCCCAAGGCAAAAATCAAAATGGGTACCTATTTAGATTTGGGAATTGGGTCAAAATAAGTACTCATTCATAATAGGAATGCATTTATTAAGGGTTACCCATTTAAGAAATAAGTTCTTGTTATGGAAATGGGTACCTGTTTTTGAAAAACTTTTAATTTTTTTTAATTGTGAATTCATGTTTTCATCCTAGTGATAAAGACAATCAACAAGAGAAAATGAGTACCAAATTTATTGCTACTACCACCTCATCTAGCTAGCCTTATTGGTTAGCCAGACCTTCAAGCAAGTTTTCTTACTATTTTAATTTTTTTTTCTTGATTTAGGTTTACATTTAGATACTAGGGTTTATCAAGTTTTAAAATCTAAATTTTTAGGGTCTATAATTATACTAAACCAAGTATCACCAATGAAACTATCAATAAATCAACAAAACATAAGATCTTATACCTTGAAATTATTCATTCCTCTTTATTATCCCATTGTGTTCTATCTCCTATGATCTTGGTATTGGTGTTTTCTCTCATAATCTTGCACTAAATGCGTTCCAAGATGACTTCAAAGAGAATGAACTTTGTGGTTGATTGAACTTACAATGTGAAACTAAGATGATGATAAGATGGTATGCTAATGATATGAAACTAAGGATGTAAGAAAGCTTAAGATATGATACCTATGATGTTAAATGCAACAATGACGATTATGCTATGATAATGGAAGCTAACAGCCAACGACACACTTTTCATATTTTCTATGATCTCTTGAAAGCATGGAAGTATGATAAGCACATTAAATTCTTGACTGTTTGCTAAAATGATGATATGAGGTCTCATTTTATAAGAAATCCAAGGCTCTGATCCTATGTGGAAAATATCAATGGATAGGAATTGATCTTGAGAGAATGGATGGCTAAGATTAAATCAATTTTATTATGAGATAAAAATAAGGAGGATGTTCCTCCTATGTTCACAAGGTGGAGGAAAAGGTGGGAAGAGAGGCCACCTATCACGATGCTCTATATGGCCATGATAAGGAGGAGGAGGAAACATTCCAAGTTGTTGGAATGTGAGAGAAAAGGTAGAACTCATAAGACATGTGTCTCATGAGTCACCTTTGACTATGGTGTGAGGTGGAGAGACCACATTCTTGAAAATAGGGAAGGTGGAGAATGAAAAGGAGATAAGGCAACTCACAAGTCTCTCACCCCCTTTTGACTAGGAGGGATGTTAAAAATAAATATCCAATTAGATATTAAAAATATTTAATTTTCTTAGCCACATGTGAGCAAGGTGGCAAGTGAGGTAGTAGGTTGACTTAGAAGAGTGATGTGGAGGGTGAAGTGGACTTGACTTTGTCTTTGGAGAGGAATTAAATAATTTAGAGTTATTTAATTATCAGAGATTTAGGACTTAATAAATTAATATTTATTTGACCATAAGAAGAATATATTAAGAATGAATCACATAAATAAATTAAATTTATTTATTGATAGAGGAAGACTTTAATTAAAAAATTAATATTTAATTAATTTATCTTAAGCCAATTTTAGATGTTACATTTTGCCCCTCTTTGAGACAATGTGTTTTATCACATTGTTTCAAAGAATAAAAATATGATGCCACGATTTGTTGCCCCTAGTATAGGTTTTAGTGCTACTAGTATGGCCACTCAAGAGATCAGTGGTGAATGAAAGATTTAAAAAAAATGAAAATAGCGGATGATCTCGTAATAATGATAATGGGAATTGTGTAAGCTTGATTTGATGAAAAAATGATGCAATTATGTCTCTAAAGATATATTTTTATGCCTCCAACATGCATTCCCTATACATCTCTAGTTAGGGTTGATTTGTGCATAAATAGGTGTCAAGGGGTCCCTTTCAACTCATTTGCACACTTAGCTATAGAGAATTGATTATGGAGAGAAGGAGAACAAAGTGAAGCAAAATAATCTTGATGAAAATGGTGATTCTAGTATCCAAGCATAGGTTTGAGTGAGTTCGTTGATTCAATTGACCAAAGGAGTACATACCCTTGGTATGTGCACCTTCCATTGAACTTTCATTTGCATAAATTTCCGAGTCAAAATCAATTGTTTAAATATGCAAGATTAGGGTTTCTATACATATGTTTCTTCTTTTTGCACAATTGTTCTAATACTATTCATTTGAGCACAATATTTGTGCATATGCCCAAATGAAACACCCATGTATTCTTCCCGCACATATGATTGGAAGTTGCACATTAAAGCTGTGTAATTGACATGTAAAGCTGCACATCTATGTTTTATAGTTGTGCATCTAATTAATATGCTAAAATGTCAAGATATTTGAATAGGAAAAATTCATGATTGATGCTAGCCATTGGATAAATGCTCTGTGAGATTGATCAAATCACACAAGAGATGATAATATAGATAGGATAATATTGATAAGATATATGATAGATAGGTTAGATAGATTTGTAGCTTTAGGGTTGATTAACATGCTTGTTTTATGTTTACAGGAGGATTTGGATGTCATAATATGACGAGAGCGACATCTACCTATGCATATCTTGCAGCCATACTCTTCTCAAATAGACAAGGACATTATTGGGTCAATTGGATTGTGGCTATTGGAAACAAGGCAAAAAATTGAGAAGGGCGGGGGGTGAATCAGTTTGATCATAAAAAATACACAACCCAACTTAAATTTAGATCTGATAATTAATAATGAAATCACAAATCAACACCACATCAATAACACACATAACACTAAGATTTTTGATGTGGAAAACCCAGTTAAGGGAAAAACCATGGTGGGAACCTACGCACAATAAGATAATACCCTGTTAGGAGTAAATGAAATATTACAATGGGTAATGCACATGTATTCAGGAACACTACCTAGAGTTCACTACTCAAATCATAAAACAAGAAGGGCCACAACCCTGAGGAAGACTCACTGTCTTACAGAAAGACTCATATTGCATCTAGAGAATTATGAATTGATGAAATAGCATCTCCTACTGCCTGGTTATAGTTCCAGTTAAGAACAGTCTGATATGCTCTTCCACACTTTCTTTACACTTCTGAAAGATCAAAACACTTGCTCACACACTTATTCAATCACACACTCACAAATACCATGCAGATACATCTCTCAAATGCATATTACATATATTTATACAAATCATCAACCTATATTTCAAGGTCATCTCAACCCATAACACAAATTATAAAATAATATCCACACACACTACAAAACAATATGCAAACCAAAACAATATCGGCTAAGACATAGTCTGGACCCAAATAAACTCCTTGAATATACAACACCACCAACAATCACGCCATGAAAATATGCAACACACTACAATCATCGAGAATATTGCATAACATGAATAACACCACTGGATCAATAAAAACATCAATACCACACACAACGATCAATTTAGACCAACAACATAAATAGGTCACGATCTAGAAACATACACAATCATCATGAATTACACCAGCAATAACCACAACATCACCACATACTAGAGTCTTCATCATCATTATACCGAACCTCAAGAACACCAACTCAATTGATTGCCAAATTGAAAGATACACTTATGAACCTCCAAATCATGAAACATCTGAATTGAGGACACACCAAAACATGCCAAACACTTTGCCGAATTTGAAAACCAAGATATTGTAATTTTGGAGAAATGCGGAGTAAAAACTAGCTGATCTCACAACTCGATCAAATCACCATGCGAACCATAGAAACTTCATTTGAATCAACTAGAGATACTTATCTCAAAACCCTTTAATCCACAACAACTCAACTGCAACACATCGATCAAACCAACTTACTTAATCTGACTGCAACACTGAAACACATAGAAGAATATGTTGACATCAATGACAACACACACTCTAGCAAACTTCTCAACAATATCCAATAGTGGTATGCATTATCTATGCTTGAGATTCGAGAAAATATCATTATTTTGATAGATTTAGCAAAGAGATGGCACATGAGCATAATACTTTTCACTTGCCCACTAGTGAGATGAAAGTGACAATTGGGGATGTCTATTAGATATTGAGATTATTATAGCTAGCGAATTGGTGACCTATGATCAACATGGGAGAGCCAGGGTAGAGGCATGTTAGAGGGTATTTGAGGATGATGACATTGATAGCTAAGATCAGTTAAAGGAAAATAGTAGATTATTATGAACCACTGACTTTTATACTTGCAAGATTGATCATAGGTTTCATATGCCTTGATAGAAGATCTCATGGGTTTTCACCAGGTTAGGGTCACTGGAGTACATGGTGATAGTATTTACATGTTTTGTATAGGGTGTGTGTTTATTGGCACACCTTTATTATGACCTACACCAATTTTTTTATGATGAAGCAGTGAGTTTGTTAGTAGGTTTCACCTTGTTATACATATGGTCATGGGAGAATATAGTTGTAACACATCCTGTGTGTATGTGATTCAAAAGAGCAGGGCAACCTTCTATTTATGCCTATCATGGTATGTTATACCAACCTAAGCTTGGAAAGCTTGATTATTGGAGGCATGTGTTAGATAGTGTAGATGCAATTATTTTGTAGCCATACTTAGATTGCGAGCCATGAGATGACGATGATGTAGAGTTACCATATGTGTTTTAGATCCAATGGATTTTTAGTCAGACATTATATATCATTGAGCAACACATTGGTACCCATGTACTCAAATAGTTTAGGAGGATTCAAGGGATGCCCTAGGGTACTGTCGAATATGATCGTATGTACAAGGAGCATCCTCAATGGGGTCCTATTGTGTCTTTTGAGGCTGCATGTGTATATTTTCTATCGATTCCATATTAGGCATGGGACTTGCAAACACATATTTTAGATGCAGGAGTGACAACAGAGTATGCATAGTATTTTGTGGAGAATCCATTTCCTATATTGACTGGTATGAGTGAGATACTCCCTAGAATAGAGGATGAGGAGGAGGAGGAGGTTACGAGATAGTAGAGATGGTGATGAAGGAGATGGTAAAGGAGATATAGGTAGTAGAGGATATAGAGGCAAGGATGGTGGGGGTGTAGATGATGGTGGAGATAAAAGAGCACAAAGACTTCAGAGACAAAGGAGACATGTTAGAGCTCCTCGACAGGTACAAGATCAACCATATGGATAGGCACCAATATAGGATCAGACATAGGTTGCACATGTTGCACATGTATAGGATCAAGCATAGGAATAAGTACAAGTGCTAATTTAGGATGATGGACAGGTAGTAACCCTATGATCCTAGGCTACTCAGTTACAGGGACAGTTTGCACACCTACAAGAGGAAATGACGAGATTGATAGTAGAGCGCGATATTACTATCGACAGATATAGAAGATCAGAGGCCTTATTAGAGAAGCTTTAGTGGACTGTAACATAGGTTCCCATAGAGACAACATGATGGCTATGATGTTTGTGAGGAAGGAGGTCTATTACTAGAGATCATTATATGAGTAGGAAATCCCTCTTGAGTAGAGAGAAGGTAGTTTTGATCATAGCTCCTAGAGTAGATCTAGGCGTACATGGATAAAGTGTTGGAGTGATGGCACCACCACCTTGACCAAGACCACCAAAGGGATTAGGAGGAGCAAGACCATCAAGTAGCCATCAGACTAAGCTGATAGCTTTCGGTGTCAATTATTCTTAGGACATGTACCCATCAATTTTGATATGATCATTAGACTTGATTTTGACTTCAGATACATCTTTTGATTCTTGATATCATTGCACACTTTGACATTATTAATTTTGATGAGTTATTATGATATTAGATTGGCGAACTATTATATATGTTTATTATGGATGGATACATGTTTTATTTTATGCTTTCTAGAAACATGATTTTATGAAGATTCGACGATTATGGTTCTATTATGATTGTTCTATTTTGGTGATATTATGATTATGGCTCTATGATGATGATGTTTCTATGCAACCTGCAATTTCATGCTTATATACATTTATACTCATATGAATTTGTGATATCATCCCTATTTGGTTAATGTTATATAATGACTATATATGCTTGTGATCTATATTGGTGGATATCTATGCTTATGTATTGGATGCTCCTATATGATGAATACTTATCGTTGATGTTATATGTATATGTGATGGACATTTACATTTTTCAATGCATATGTGATGTAGTAACTTATGCCATACAAATTTTGATACAATATATATTTTTATTTCCTATGTATAATGTATATGATGTAATATGATATGCAAATGATACAAAAATTGTTTTCCATCCTTTATTTTGCATAAGATCTATATACATGATAACCTATTGATGTATGACAAATGATCAATAAATGAATAATTCAAGTAAATGAACAATATAAATGAATAATGCAACTGTAATGCAACAAAAATGTAATGTGATGAAATGATTTTATTTTATTTTTAATTCCAAGTGTACTCAATCATGAAATTAAAATATGATGACCATGAATAAAAGGATAACCTTTAAAATGCTATGAATAAAGTGCTTATAAGAAAAATAAAATGCAAGCTAACTAACATGAATGAATGAAGTCACCTTGTATACACTTTTCATGTGATTTTTGTCATCATTGAGCTTTAAAATGTTGTAAGAGAGTACACGAATATTGGTATAATTAAATCACGTTGATTTGACTATCCCTTACTATAGTGTCCTAAATTTTACGTGCCTACAATTTTGTCCTCACTTAGGCCTCACTTTGGCATTTGTCCTCTAAGGCTTGATTGAAGCTCCAATTATTCTCACACTTGTCATCAAACTCAAATTTTCACTATCTACACTTTCCTCCCTAAGATCCTAGGACCCTGATGTCCAGGATTAGGGCGCCCAATGCCCCGATCCTCCCAAAAAGGGCCCATTTTGGGGTCTCATAATGGTCGCCCAATTTGAGTGGGAACCAAGATCCCATGCTGACCTATTTCAAAAATTCAATTTATTTTTTGAGTAGCATGTATAAAATGAGGTCTCCCCCTCTTATTTTGATATAGCACATTCATAATTAGAATTCAAGATCTTAATTACACTCTATCAAATTCAAGTGAGAAAGAAATTAGTCTTGTTTCAATCATTGGAGAAAAAGTAAAGCCAATATTCAAGCATTGGAGATAACATTCATGTTTTATGTTTTATGAAGATTCTCTACTTGAAACCCTAATTCCTTGTGAAGACAAACAAAACTTCATTAAAAGGTACATCATTAGTGTTTCAAACATTTTCAGCCTTTCCCTAAAAAGGAAAGTACTTAATTATAATATTTCATTTACCTTTCAATTCTATTTCATGGTTAATTTCAAAACAAGGGTTTGACCTAAGGCAAACCCCTATTACCAACTATTTTCCCTATTTTCACTGTGTGTACGAATAGGTATAGATTTGCATTTAAGAGGAACAACAAGATTCACAGAGATGAACAGGTTCCCTTTTGGATGACGAAAAGTTTGATGACCAAGGTGACCACCACCATAGTCCTGACAATTCAAACTGAACTTCTAGGAACAAGTCTGAACCTTCATATGTACTACTCAGATCTAGGTTTGTGGCTCTGTTTGACAACTGTAGCTCATTGTTTATGCATAATTTCTTCAATATGTAGATATTTACCCTAATTTCAGTATCTTTAATTAATTCAATTTAATTCATAGGGAAAGAAAAACTCCATCTAGGAAACTAGGAATCTGATTAGAATCTTGATCTATCAAATTCCAAATTTCTCCAATCTAATGGTAATTAAGAAAATATTAGTGGTTTTATTATATTTAATGGTGAAACCCTAATTTTCACCCATTACACTTACATATATCAACATACAAGGATTTTCCTTGTTCATGTTCACACCCATAATGTCCTCGATGATCTCTTGTTAATCATGTCCTTAGATGAGTCTTCATACTACTAAAGTCTAATCCACAAGAAACAAATAAATAAAATAATCATTATTCATTATAACTCCTCTACTCTTGGACATCCTTGAGTTGCATAGGAAAGATAACAAAAATCAAGACAACCATTAAATTCTCTTGTCATAGATGTGTTTTTGATATCAAATATATGTGTCAAGATTTTGTTTGAGGTTCATTATTATGTTGTTTGTTGTCTAGAGATAGTATCGCAATCCAGATTTGTTATCCTTTGAAAGGTGGCATCAAGGATCCCATTTAAAACTAGGTCAAGGATTTACCCCCAGTCAAGAAAAGGACCTACTTTATTGTGGATGGAAGAATATGGATGAGTAGATAAAAAAAATTATTATGAAATGGGTGGATGGAAAACTAGTATGAATCTATTTTCATAATTGACCAATAATATCCAATATACATGTTTATTTGCCAAGGTAGGACCACTAGAATGTGTTTCATAGATACTGTCATGAACTTCCCTTAAGGTGGTTTGATATTGTGACTATAGAAATTTTAAATAACTTGTATGACTATAAAAAGATACCACAAACTCTAAAAATCCTATAAAAGCATTGAAAATCACCAATGAGACAATAAAACAAGTATACCAACAATGTAACTTTGTCAACTGTCCCATTGTGTCCTAATAAATTCAGATCTTTCTATTCTATGTTGGATGCTCTCAAATTGCACAATTATTTCTTCAAGATAATTAAAGCTAAATGGACTAATGTGGTATAGAAACTATATGAGAAATGCAACTATTTGGTGATAATATGCAAAAATATGGTGAATGGATGATATGCTATGATACTGCTATAATGATATTAAGCCTAAGGCACACTTTGAATGATTTATTGTTGTAAGATGCTAGATTGCTCTAAAAATGTTGGATAATGACTAGCCTAAAAAAACTAGAGAAAATCTCTTTTTATAGAGTTTATAGGGGAAATCCTACATGGCAAAGAAACAATGATTGAGAGTGAATCTTGATAGAAAAATGGCTGAGAACAATTGGTTAGAATGCAAGAGAGGAAGGAGGAAGATGTTCCTCCTACACATGCAAGATGGAGAAAAATGTGGGAGAAGAGTTCAAGTGGCAGTATGCTCAACTTGACCAAAGATGAAAACCCAAGAATATAGGATGGTTAGAGATGATGTAGGAAATGCAAGACAAGTGGATGTTGACTAGGTTGAGGTGGCAAAACCTCCTCCAAAGATGAAGGAGTAGTGGAGAGAATATAGGAAATGAGAGGACAACTAGGTTTCTTCCTCTTCTTGACTAGGACTTAGAAGTTGAGAATTAATGTGACAGTTTAAATATTCAGAAAAAATAATTTATTTAGCCACATAATAATGAGATGGAAAGATGGTGTGGATAAAAGAATGATGTGGGATAAAGATAAAGAAATTAATTAAATAATTAAGAATTATTTATTCAAGAATTATTTAATCAAGAAGAACTTTAGAAGAGTTGTGAAGATAATTAATTAAATAATTAATATTTAATTAATAAATTGACATAGAAGAATAGGATCAATGAATCAAATAAACAAAGTTTTTTAATTATTTTATTTAATAGGGGAATAAAGGTATTAAATAAATAATAAATATTTATTTAATTATCCTTAGCCATTTTTTAAATGTATACATTTTTCCCTCTTTGGGACAATGTTGGAACAACGTTGTTTCAAAGAAATTTAAAAAAAAAAATCAAGTCTCAACTTGCCCCTTAAGTTGGTATAATGTCGAGTATGCCCACTTGGGAGATTGATTAGTGATTTTTTTTGATAAATATAAATTAAAAGATCAATCTCACGATAATTTTGCAAAAGATGGCTCTTAATGTTATTAAAATTTTCCCCAACATTTTATGATTATTACACCCACAATTAGGTCAATAGAGGCTATATATGGCAAAGTTTGGGCCCATTGCCAAGTCATTTGCACACTTGGATCTTGGAGAGTAGATTGAGGAGAGAAACTTGTGAAGGGTTGATTGTTTCCAGCTACCACCATGATGATCCCCTTCCACAACCACTGTTTCAAGTGAGTTCTCAGATTCCAAAGGCTAGCCAATTATGCTCCCTCGATAGGTACCCCTGCTTTTGCTTAGTTCAATTTTTTTAATGCATTTTTTAGGTCATTTTTTTGAGTTTTGTAATTGCGCAAAATATGTTTTCTGATTTTTGAATTTCTTTAGTGTATTTGTCACATATTTTAGTGTTATATTAGGTTTTTTAGTTCTTTCATTTTATTTAACACATATGATAATTGTTTTCACGCATTTGATATTTTAGTTGGTGCTTCCATTTGTTTAGCGCATCTAATTAGTGTCTCAATGCATTTGATGAATGAAATTGTGCATACAAGGCTTTGGTGCATATATAACATACTTTAGTGCTTTTGAAATGTATTTTAGTGTGTTTGTTTGAATAGCGCAAATGTTAGGTTTGTTAGTGCATATGCAATTTGTTTTAGCGTCTTTGTTGTTCTAAGCCATATGATTGATATAATTGCATGCTTTTTAGATAGTTTGATAAGTTGATGCCATGATTGATGCTTTTCAACTGATAGGTGCTCAAAGAGACCAATCTAGTCTCTAGAGAGATAATAGGATAGGACTTGTGTGTCAGTAATGATGTTTAGGATAGATGCAACCATCATTGATGAGTGACTTTGACAACCTTGTCTGTTTGTTCCAGAGGATTTAGATATCCTACAGTCTTGGGAGTGATTTCTTGGGACAATGCACTTGATATTGGTTTTTGATGATGCAGTAGTTAGACATGTTGATGCTTGTGGTTTGAGACACCTCCTATATATGCCTGATATAAGGATAAATAGGATATTATTGACTGCACTCGCAAAGAGGTGGCATAGCAACCACAACATTTTTCATCTTCCTACTAGTGAGATTAGTGTGAAGTTGGAGGATGTTTATAGGATTTTGAGGATTCCCATTATTGGCAAGTTGGTGCAGTATGACCATCATGAGATGGGTAGCACAACAGTGCTACATAGAGTTTGATGATGACAAGATTGATGGACCAAAGATTCGATGGGAGAACACACTACTATATTATGAGAAACTGCCATTAGTATTAGATAGTCTGATTAAGGGATTTATTTGTTTGGCTAGGAGATGGTGTGGGCTATTAGTTGGATGGGGTTGTATCTTAGAGTAGATGATGAGCCATAGGACCTGTTATGCTTGGGGAGTATGCATGCTTATGCATTTGTATCATGATTTACACTAGGTGGTTTATGATGGAACTACCAATTTAGCATCTGGTATATATTATTGCAGATATGATGTTGGGAGCACATTGTTGTGACATGTCCACTATATGATTGAGTCAAAGGAGATGGTCAACCCTATTTGCATGCATATCATGGTATTGTTTCCCAGCCTAGGCTAGGGAAGATAGAGTTTTGGAGATATGCCTTGGACACTATGGATTTAGTCAGTTGGGTACCATATGTCAACTGCGAGCTGTGACTGGATGATGGCAGGGAGATCCCCGTGGTCTATCAGAGCTAGTTTTTTATTGGGAGGAATTATTATATTATCGAGCGATAGTTGGTTGGTGGGATATATAGATATTTTGGTTGCATCTAGGGGATACCCTTGTATTATCAAACATACAAGGATAGAGTAAAATGGGTCCCATCAATTTCTTTTGATATTGTGTATGCAGAGTTCTTAGCTATGCCTCATCATGCTAGGGATTTATGACCACAGCTCCTAGATACAAGGATGACTACAGATTATGCCAAGTACTTTGTAGAGAACCCATTCCCTAAATTCATTGATCCAATAGAGCCACCATCGAGCTTGGATGATGATGATGATGATGAGATTTGACCACAAGGAAGGAGGAGGTGACAGATTGTACAGGGTGGTGATGAAGAGGGTGACGATGGTGGTGGGAGAGGGAGAGGTGGAGATAGAGGAAGAGGGAGGGGTAGAGTGTGAGTGTGTGGAGGACCATTTGCAGAAAGGATGAGAGGTCTAATGTTGGTGATGGTTGGTCGTGATGGAGGGAAAGGCAGAGGGAGAGATGGCATTAGTGATAGAGGCATGGGAGGAGCTAGGGTACCCATGAGGATTGCTTAGGGTATTGATTTGGAGGGTGGATATAGAAGATACAAGGAGGAGGATCCAGAGGATGATGCTCCTTTCATTAGGTGGAGAGTGGTCAGGGTACAATAGGTTGATGCCCTAGTTCAGGCTGATATTGGAGGATAGAAACAAGATGAAGAGGTACAGGTACAGGAGGCAGGAGGAGAAGCTCAGCCAGATAATACAATTTCCTTGAGGGCTCAGATCACATAGTTACAAGCTTAGTTTGTACATGCAGGTTCATATCCAGGCTCTTACACTAGAGAGATATAACTATTGAGCACTATGGTGAGATGAGAGTACACTTGAGTATCTATAGCAGGTTGGGACCGAAGGACTCAGTGGTGACACTATTAAGGAGATGGTACAGGCAAGAAAGGAGATTGCATACTGACGTAGGCTATATGAGGATGTTGTTCCCCCAAGCTAGAGAGAAGGTAGTTATGTCCCTTCCTCACAATAGCCATCTTGATGAGGGTAGACAAAGAGTGGTGGTATTATGGGGCCTCCATGGAGGGACCCTAGAGCAGGACCATCTGGAGGGATAGGTCCAAGACACCAAAGACCAAAACCCTCAAGAGAGAGTGCCTCTTAAGATAATTGAGACTTAATTGTTGTATTTTATGGGACTATACACTTTTATGATTTTGATATCATTGTATACTTGGACATTTTATGATTTTATGATGATACATAGATAGACATTGATGGATTTTATATATGTGTTTTCATTTGATTTTTCATGCATGCTATTTTGATGATGATCTCTATCATGATGATTATGATGTTCTACTTGATGACATTTTTATTTTATCATGATTATAGATACTTATGATGAATCTATGATGATATGATGCTATGCACATGATGATTATTATGATGGCGATTTAGTATGCACATTGATTGATTATATGTGTGATGAATTTTTTATAATGATTCCCATTTCATGCCTATGATATTTGTGAAATGTATGAACATATGATGAATGCCTCTATTATGATGCTTATATACATGATGAAAATGATGATGTTATAGAAATGTAATGATAATAGATGAATAATATGCAATACAATTAATGAATGTTATGTACCTATGCAATATATAAATGACTTATTAATGGATAAATAATGAAATGGATGCATGATGTATTTAAAATGGATATATCTAACAGTTATATATACATTGTAAATATGATCCTATATATGGTAATGTGATGACACTATCAATGAACTTAAATAATAAAATTGGATGCAATAAAATAATGAGACTAAGAATGGATATTTCTAATTGAATCTAAATGATGATAATTAATTACAATGAACATAATGAATCCTAAATGATGAAAATGATACATTAATTTTTGTTTGTCCAAGTATGCTTAATCTTATTTTTGCATGACAACCGTTGATCCTATAGTATAATGAAAGGATAGCCTAATAAATGGATCACGAAATGATTATAATGGGTAATATTAAATGTAATATGTAACCTAAATGGATGAATTGTTATCCTTTTTCAGAATATTATGGTAGTGATTTATTTCATCATTGAGCTTTTAAAATGTTGTAAAAAAATACAAGCACCTAGTTATAATTACACCAAGATGACCCGAGTCCCTTGCATTAACAGATAAGGATTATCCCCTTTCATGCATAACTCAAAATATCCTCAATGATCTTTTTCCAATCATGTCCTTAAACAAGTATATACATTACTAAAGAATAATCCTCAAGCAACAAACAAAGAAAATAACCATGCTCCATCATAGATCCTATAGTCTCGGGCATCCTCGAGTAGCATAGGAAACGTGATTAACAAAAATTAAGACAAATGTTGAACCTTCTATGTCATAGATGCATTTTATTATCAAAATAGATATGATCATCCCATTTGATGCTTTTGATGTATATTGTCATTGTTTTGTTTCAACTTTTAAGTCAGTGTCTCATGATTCAAGTATTTTCATCATTCAATGATCCATGTCATGATTGTGTTTAAGGCTTATTGTTATCTTACTTGTTATCCGTATATCAAAATCCAAATTGTTATCCTCTAATGTGTGACATGCAAGGATCCCATTCTATAACTAGGTAGAGTATTTGTCCCCAGTCTAGGAAAGAACCGTCTTATTATGGATGGATGGATATGGAAAGATGGATGACTCTTATTATGGAATGGATAAGATAGGTGTGTGAAAGCACTAGCTCACAAGCCCTGGTAGGATTTTATTAGGTGGATATACACAATGGGTAATGGATAGGAATATTGTGATATGATTAGATAGATGTGGGTATGAGGTTTTATCATGGGTAAATATAATGATCATGGATATGGATGAATATGTAGAATCCAAGTAGATAGAAGGGATAGTTTATCACAAGTAGTGCCTATTGCCAGGTTTTCACCATTTGCTTTTATTGCATTTATTTATTTGTATTTTTTTTGAATTTTTTTATTTTTTAATTTTTTCTTGAATTTTTTTTTTGTATTTTTGCCCCTTGCATTAGGGTTTTAGAAAAAATTAGGTATAAAACCAACAAAGATGTAAATTGTTGATTAGATCATCCAATATCTCACCTTCAAGTGTACAGAGTTGATAGGCCCCTGATCCATAAGTAGCCACAATAACATAGGGACCTAGCTAGTTGGGCTCAAATTATTGGATAAACTAGGAGGCAAGGTATTGTATTTCAAATAGGTATAAATCTCATCATATGAGGGAGAATCGGGTCCAATCAAATGACATATAACACAGGATTCTACATCTTCATATGCAGGAGTGTATAATTGCTTAACCAAAGACTCATAGCGTGCATTCTTTTTAGATATCTCAAGAAGGGAGGCAATGGTTTCCAAAGCATTAGCTACTTTATTTTCCGATCAAGGCACTTGTTCAAAGAGAATGAAAATAAAATATTTCTTGAAGTCATCTACCATATGCTTGTATGGAATTAACTTTTCATCCTTAGTCTGATAATCACGATTCACTTGATTGATGACCAAATGAGAATATTCATAAACATTCGGATCTATTATTTTCCATTCTACTATCATTTTTATTCCTGTCACCAATGCTTCATACTCAACCATGTTATTTGTACAAGGAAATAATAGTTGGTATGATTTTGGTATGGTGTATCCTTATGGTGTAACAAACAAGATTCTGGCTCCTGATCCATGCTAAGTATATGCTCCATTAAAATAGAGTTTCCATGTGTGTTATGTGATTGTAAGGATTGGTGCATCTAAAAATTATAAATATAATGGTTGATTATTTGTTAAAAGGTTCCTCTGCCAACTAATCTGCAATTACTTGACCTTTGATAGCTTTTCGGTCCACATATTGTATGTCAAATTCATTGAGAATTAGAACCCATTTTGCCAATATTTCTATCAAATTTGCCTTCCTGAGCAAATACTTTAAGTGAGCTATCTTGGCTACAAGTTTTATTGGATGAGTCAACATATAGTGGCATAATTTTGAGATGCAAAAATTATAGCCAAACATGCTCGCTCAACTAGAGTGTAGTTCAGTTCATAACCCACAAGAGTCCCGCTAATATAATAAATTTCTCTTTCTTTCCCTTCAAAGCCTTTGTGAGCTAAGAGAGCACCAAGAAATGCTTGTGTAGCTGATATATAAAGAAAAAGGGGCTTCCCTTCAATAGGAGGCATGAGAATTGGTGGATTTATTAAATACTCTTTTAACATTTGGAAAGATTCTTCAAAGTTGTCATCCCACTTAAAAGGTACATTTTTGTGCAATAGGTACGGAAAAGGATGACATGTATTTGCTAATTGTGAGATAAATCAATAGATAGTTTACAATTTTCCTTGAAGTGAACACAATTGACTGATATTCTTGGGAGGCGGCATCTCCATGATTTGTTTTATGTTTTCAAGGTCTACCTCTATTCCATTTGCTAATACAATGTATCCTAAGAATTCACCAAATTTTACTCTGAAGACACACTTCTTTGGATTAAGACACACATTGAACTTCTCCATACGATTAAAGATCTTGTCTAAAATGGTGAGGTGCTCTTCTCTAGTGTATGATTTTGTAAAGATATCATCCACATAATCTTCTATAAAAGTATGCATAATGTCGTGGAAGATTGTGGTCATTGCTCTCTGATGTGTCGTGCCTATATTTTCAGTCCAAATGACATGATGTTCCAACAGTATTTTCCCCAAGGATAGGTAAAAGATATTTTGTCTTGGTCATCTAGGGCTATCCTTATTTGATTATAATTGGAAAAGCCATCCATCAATGATAACATAGCATGTCCTGCAGTCAGATCCACAATAATGTCTATATTTGGCAAAAGAAAATAATCTTTTGGGCATGCGTTGTTTAGATCTCTAAATTTTGTGCACACTTTGATGCTCTTATCTAGTTTTGAAATAAGTACAATATTTGATATCCAATCCACATAATCAATAGACCTAATAAATTCTCTATCCAACAAATTTTTCAATTTAGCTTTTACCAACGAGGATATATGTGGATGTATTTTTCTTAGCTTTTATTTTATAAGCTTAACAACCCCTGGAGCTATTGATTAATGGTGCATAATTAAATTTGGATCCAAGCCAAGCATATCCACATATGACCAAGCAAAAATGATTTGTTTCTCTTTGAAAATTTTGATAAAGTTTTATTTTACCTTTGCGGATAAAGATGCTACTAGATGAATGATTTTAGGACTATCCTCTATTCCAATATTAATAGGTACCATTGGTTCTATGATGACTAAAGACCTTTCTTGATATTTTGATTGGGGAAGAATGTCAAGCCTCCCAAACTTTAGTAGCTCAAAGAAGTTTTCACCATCAAATACATCTTTTGTTTTTACTTTTTCTAGATCTAACATTGTCATATCATGATTTTCACCATTATATCTATTATTCATTTTTATATTTTTGTGACTAGAAGGATTGGCATTTTCTCCAGAATTAGCCACATTGTTGAGTTAATCAATTGAGTGCATGTCATCAAATCCGCCATATAAAACATGCGTGGGATTCAAATCATCTATTATGGAATGGTCATTGTGAAAGGTTTGAAGTTCAGGTGGGGTTTCCTACCTCCAGTCAATAAGTTTGGGATGTATAAGTGGAAGGTCATCGGGTTGATTGGTATCAAAGGATATGTTGGTTAGGACAAATTTTTTTAAGGTCAATGATGATATCTTCAAGGTTGAGATTAATAACCACCTCAAGTTTGTCTGTTAATTCCGATATCGGAACATCCTCATGAAAGTCACTCTCGACATTCTGTGGATCTTGCTCTAATTATCTAGACCTTAAACTAGGTCCCTCATCATCCAGTCTATTATATGAATGAGTCACATCTATTTTCTTATCTTCAAAAGACACATCTGAAAGTCCATCCCATTCATGGGAATCGGTCTCATTGTCCTCTTGTAATTCTTGAATTTTCTAGTACAAATTGCGGGTAGCTTCCTCGACATCTTCTCTATATCCCAATCCTTTAGTTTCTTTAGGAGCTAGTGAAGTAGGTTGTATAGGTTCAGCAATTATTTCCTTCCTTATTCCAATAGGACCATGACCATTATATCCCATCATTTGCATTATAGTGAACCCTTTACCATAGCGCTCAAGAGTTAATTGTATATTTGATTCTCATATGTTTAATTTGTCTTCTTCCTCTTTGCATAGTCATTCCTTAATGTCTTTTTCATTAGTTTCATCAAATAGTGTCCCCCATTTGATAAAAGTATCTCTAGGTTATCTCTTAGAATATAAATAATTTTTCTCACCCAAAGTTGGTTTGCCATAAGATTTAGGTGAAGGAGGTAGCTATGAAATAAAAAAGGTCTTTAATTTTAAGCTTTGGTTTAGCTTGTTTAGATGTTGATGGTATTGAAATTGGGTCAATTTGAGAGATAGGAAGTGAAGTTGCATGGTTATTTAGGACAATTACTTTAGGCTTTGTCTTGATGGTATTGCAATATTGAAAAGGATTGGGATCTCCTTGGATGGTTATCTCTTGGCCATTATAAGGAAATTTCAAACATTGATGGTATGTAGATGGGATTGCTTGCATTGCATGTATCCAAGATTGTCTAAGGAGTATGTTATAAGCTATATCAAGGTCAAGCACTTGGTAAACCACACCTTTTTCCACTAGTCCCACTCTAATAGGAAAGGGAACAGATCCTTTAGATGCTCTCTCTTCCTCATCATAGGCCTTAATAGTAAAAATTTTCTTTGGATCCACAACATCCTTGAAAAACCCCAATGGAAGGACTAATTTAAAAGAGCATATATTCAAACCAGACCCTCCATCTATTATGATGCATTTTATTCTATGTTTATGTACAAGTACTTCTATATGAAGAGGTTCATTATAGGGTTAGTTTATAGCAAGGTCATCATTTTTGGTGAAAGATAGGAAGTGAGGAGTGACTAGGTGTCCCACCATGGCCTGACACTAGGTGAGATCAAGGTCTCAGGATACATTGGTCTCTTGCAAAGCTTTCTCCAAAATTTCTTTATGGGAAGGTGACAAATGTAGAAGCTCTAAGATGGATATGCGAGCAGGTGTTTTCTCAAGCTAGTCTAGGACATTGCATTGATTAGTCATAGATGATGGCTTAGGTAGTACTCCTTGAAGGGTGACTTTTCCTCAACATATTGTCACATTGCAATCAGGTTTGTTGTTTATGATAATCACATTTATATAGGAATTAATTTCAAATATGTGATTAATGACATATTCATAAGAGTCATTTGTATAATTGACCTTATCTTTACCTAATTTTGAGGGAGCTCCCTTCTCATAATTTGGAAGGGGATCTTTAAATTCCACATGCTATTCATTGGATTTATGACCATCAATTGAAATTTCTCCTTTGTCAATCAAATCTTATATAGTGTGTTTCAACCTCTGACAATCATTGGTTTTGTGCCCTTTACTCCTATGCAATTCTCAATAATCTTGGTCATTCCACCATGAAGTTTTCACCTTTGGTTCATAGTCTCTTGCTTCAATTAATGTGATAAGATTATTCAAGATAATTTTTCTCAAAGAAATTTTGAGTGGTTCACCTAATGGAGTGAATTTTCTATGAGGAAAATAAGAATTCTTTGGTTCAAATGCATTATTATTTTGAATTCCTGTTTTATTTTGAGGACCTGATAAGTTTAAGATGGGTTGTTTTGATTTAAGAGTTTATGAATCTACAACACCATCATTGACAATGTTTTTGTTCTAGGTCCAAAACCCCAATTTGTCATTGTTATGACTTGGACCAGCATTATCCTTGTAAATTTTCATTAATCCATTTTCTATCAAATCTTTCTCAATGAGAAGTCCTTTAGCAATGAATTTTGCAAAGCTATATGGACATTGGAGATGCAATCAGTAACTAAAATCAACATTCATATTGTGGATAAATATTTCAAATTTTTGTTGCTTCGGTAGATCATAGGGACATTTGTTGACAAGTTGTCTCCATCTTTGTAAGAAATTAATTTTTATTGTCCATTGCATTGTTTTCTATTGCAAAGGTCTAACATAGAGACCTCATTCTCAATATTCTAGGATAAGTGTGAAATAAAATTATCTACCAATTCATCAAATGATTTCATTCCCAGTGGCAAATGATAAAACCGCTCTATAGCTTGGCCACCCAAACTCTTAGAAAATAGTCACATTAGTTAGGTCTCAATATGTGTGATTTTGATGCATGCGGTGCAAAATTATCTAATGTGATCACGTGGATTACCTTTCCCCTTATACTTGTCAAACTTTGAAACTTCTAAATTTGAGGGAAATGGTAACATGACCAAGATTTTGTCAAATTTGTAAGGAGATATATCCTCAAGTGTATATCGTTTGGGTGATGATGCTAATTGTAACTTGGTAAATTGTGTTTGTAGATCTTGAATTTGTTGCACAAGCATACTCAAAGGATTCACTAGAGGATCTTTATCCTTTTTGCTTCTAGTTCTTGTGTTCAAATCAACTTAATTAATACCATCATTTGTATTGCCATTGGTATGTACATTGGCATTTGTTTCAGTCTTCATTGTTGGTGTGTAAATTGAAGGAAATACTTTTGTTTATGTTTTTCCATAAGTTTATGAAATTTTGGATCTTGTGTTGCTTCAAGAACATGTGCTTCATCTATGTCACTAGAGGTCTCATAGTTGCTATCATTATGATACAATGGATTTTAAGTACCTCCAAGAAATCTGATGAATCATATTGAGGATCTTTTCCTTCCCTTTTGTAAAGAATTCCATTGTTTCTCTAATTGCTCTTTGTCTTCTTGTTTCCACCATACGAGATTCTTTAAATTTCAATGAGGTGATTTAAAAGTATGAAGTTTGTGTAAATTTTGGATGAATGTTTGTATGAAAGTGAGAGAAATGTTTGATGTTTCGATTTGGAAGAATGAGACTTAACCAAGGTATCTAAAGTGCAAATTTAATCTTATGAAAGATTAAATCTTGGACTATTGAGAAATAGTGATACAGGTAAGTCAAATTGGAGATGATACATATTTATAATGGTGACTATCATTGCCAAGATTTGATTTTAGTTTATTTCCAAAGTCGAAGGATGATAAAATCCTGAAAAGGGAACCAACCAAGTTGAAATGGTGATCTTAAAATCACTAAAGGAGTCCTGATTGAAATTTTATGTACGGAATGTGTATGAAAGTATGGGAAGTTGTAAAATATCTCTGGTTTTGACAATGGACCAAGTATGTATTATCTAGAATGAAATCTACAAGAAAAAGGGTATCTAAATCATTTTTCAGTTTTCTCACAAGACCTCGAGAAATGCCCTTTGTCATAGATGCACTAAAACAAATGTGCTAAATGTTTGGACAAATACGCAACCTTTTTAGCCAAAAGCGCTACTCTGTAAAGCAAAAGTGCTATTCTGCAAAACAAATGTATTATATTTTAGGGTATATGCACTATCAAAATGATCAAATACGCTATACTGGTGATAAAAAGCACTATATTGTTTAGCAAATGTGCTAAAGTGTTTGACAAATGCACTATAGGAATAATTAGATACACTACACTAATGAACAAAAGCACTATTTTGGTTTACAAATGGGCTAAAGTGTTTAATAAATGTGCTATATTGTTACACAAATGCTATTATGGGTTTCAAAAATGCTAAAATGTGTTTTATCTAACAATTTCCTATGTTTTTCTTCAAGTTTTCTAGTTTTTCTCTCTATTTGTCTAATGTTTGTTAGGGGTGATTTTTTTTCTAATTTAATAAGAAAACACATCAGACACAATGTTTGCTTGAAAAATAAAGAGAAAATACATGCACAACCTAAAAAAAATGGTTTGGCCTAGACTTTACTTGTCGAATCCTCTGCAAGAATAGAATACTTCACTTACTCAAATAGATAGAAAATTGATAGCACTGACTCCCCCTTACACGACACTCACTTCTTGGACATATCAAGTTTCAAATTTCTAAAAATCCTGAGATTTCCAAAAAATTTCTCTCAAATTAAGTAGTACATGAGAGGAATCTTCGGAATGCATGTATCACAACTTTTGTGTCAACAAGTAGAAAGGGTAGGCTTCTAATAACAACAATTTCTAATAAGTGCATCCATTTGGGTGGTCATACAGGTGACATTTATCTCTTTATAAAAAGATGCCTCCTAGCCCTTGCGTGTTTTCACGCACCATTATGGGTACTAGGGGAGATTGACATCGATATGACACAATGACAACTGTCACTTATGAGTTTCCTCACAACTACATTTGTTTATATTGTCTTGGAAGCACTTGGCCTTATCCCCATTACCACTTGGGTCGTTCCCTCTCACTTGGCCTTATGGGCTACTTGAGAGGCATGCCCTCTAATGGGTATTAAAAATCTAAAAAGTCTTTGGTTTTCTGGTCACCCAATTAAGGGGAGAGCATATTCACCTATCACTTTGTGCAAACACAAAAAACACTGGTTCTTTACCCTCCTAGATTAATCTATGTGCAGTTTCTTTAAGAAAATAAAAAAGATTTTTCTTTTTCAATGCCAACTTTTGAAATGCCATAAATTAACTTCCTAGTTAAACTATGTGAAACAAGTATGGTCAAATTATTGAATCCCCTAATTAGCTATGTGCCTAAATGAAATTAAAAATACCATACAAGAACACCGTTAGTAGTTTCACTTTTTCAATCTTCAACGGTCGTGTATAGCTGCAGAATGTTAGATAATAAATTGACATAGAAGAATAGGATCAATGAATCAAATAAATAAAGTCATTGATTGATAACTAGCTATATGAATCTCCATAGATCTACAGCTCTCGACGTTTCCATTCTATGACCATTTTGAGGCCTATGAGAAGTGTTTCATATTCAACCAAGTTGTTGGTACAATGAAGCAATATTCTATATGACTTTGGTATGGTATCTCCTTGTGAGATAACAAATAGAATTCTTTCTCCTAAACCATGTTGTAAGATCCATCAAAGTAAAGCTTCCATAGTTGAGTTGTAATAGTGAAGATAGATTCATTTGGTAATTAAAAAATGAATATTATCAGTGACTAGTGCACCTATCAACTGATTTGCAATTAGCTGTCCTTTTATTGCCTTTCTACCACATATTCTATGTCAAATTCACTCAAGATCATGACCCACTTTGCTAGTCTACCATTAAGAGTTTCCTTACTAAGCAAATATTTCAATGGTTATATTTTGGCTACTAACTTAATTAGATGAGTTAGCATATAATTTCATATCTTCTGGGATGCAAATACTATAGCCAAATATGCTCACTCAATTGGTGTATAGTTTAACTCATAGCCAAGTAGAGACTAACTAATGTAGTATATCTCTCACTCCTTTCCTTCATGATCTTGTTGGGTTAGTAGAGCTCTTAAAGATGTTTCAGTAGCTGAGATGTATAGAAAGAGTGGTTTTCCTTCTATTGGTGACATTAGGATTGGTGGATTCATTATATATTCTTTTAGAATATTAAAGGCTTATTCACACTTCTCATCCTGTCAGAAAGGTACATTCTTGTGTAATAAATAAGTAAATGAATGACTTCTGTCTACAAACCTATGGATAGACAACAACTTTTCCTAAAGTGATCTCATTGATTGATGTTTTTGGGAGGTTGAATTTCTTTTATAAATTTGACCTTTGCAGGGTCCACCTCAATTCCATTTGTTGAAACTATACATCCTATAAGCTTGTCGAATATGATGAACATTGAATTTTTCCAATTGCCAAAAGATCTTATCCAATACACTTAGATTTTCTTCTCGTGTGAATAATTTTCCTAGGAGATCATCCACATAAAATTACATAATAGTGTGCATCGTATGATGTAAAATAGTGGTCATTTCTCTTTGATAAGTAGCTCCTATGTTTTTTAACCCAAATGGCATAGCATTCCACCAATTGTACTAGACGAACAAGTGAAAATAGTTTTTGTTGGTCCTCTGGTGCTATCTTGATCTGATTGTAACCAAAAACTCCATCCATTAAAGATAACATAACATGTACTACTATCAAATCTACAATGATATCTATTTTGGATAAAGGAAAGTCATCCTTAGGGCATGCTTCATTCAAATCTAATTTTTTTTTGCAAACTATGATACTCTTGTTTGGTTTAGAAATAGGAACAATGTTGGAAATCCATTTAGGATAATCAATTGATCTTATAAAACCTATGTCCAACAACTTATTTGACTCTACTTTGACTAAAAGTTTTATCTATGGATGCATCTTCCTCAATTTATGTTGCACTAGTTTAGCTCTTAGTGCTACCGATACATGATGCATGATGAGATCTTGATCAAGACTTGGCATATCCACATAGGACCAAGAAAAAATTATTTGTCTTTCTTTAAAGAATTGGATAAACTTGTTCTTTTCTTGCTCTGACAAAGATGTTGCTAGGTGAATGATATTCAAACTATCTTTTGTTCCAATGTTTGTAGGTGTTTTTGGTTTAATTGAGACTGAAGGCCTCTCTTGATAGGTATGTTGGGGAAGAGCATCAAGCCTTTCAGCCTTTGGTGCCTCAGAGAGGTCTTCACCAATGAATGTGTCCTTTATTTTATATTTTTCATGATATAATACTATCATAGTATGATTTTCACCATTAAATATATCTTTTATTATTATATTTTTGTGACTGAAGGGATTGTCACCCTCTCTAAAATAAGTTGTGTTATTAAGTTCTATAGTGAATCCTATCTTATTATCTCCTAGGGGTAAATGTTTCTTAAGACTTAAATAGTCAATAATAGGATCATCATTGTGGGAGGTATCAAGTTCAAGTGTTTCCTTTTATTTCCAATCTATAAGCTTAGGATATACAAATGGGAGGGGGCCATTTTGTTGATCTAGATCAAGTGAGACAATGGTTTGGATGGAAAAAATTTCCAGGTTTTATTATGGTATCTTCAAGACCAAGATCATCACTTTCCACAAGATTATCTATCATGTTAGGTATCCAACCTTCCTCATACGAGTCACTCTCGATACTCTATGAATCTAACTCTATTAGTCTAGACCTAAAAATTTGTCCCTCATGGTATGTAGTGTTAATGATAAGACTGAACTTCATCCACATGTTTATCTTCATAAGACACCTCAAAAAGCCCTTCTTGCTCATGAGAATCTATTTTACTTCTTGAAATTTATGGATTTTCTCAACTATATTTTTAGTAACCTTTTGTATGATATCTCCTTTAAAACCTAGTCCTTTAGTGTCTCATGCAAATGATAAAGAAGGTTTTATTGGTTGAGTAAGTTCTTTTCTTTATCTTATGGAACTGTGACCATCATATCCCATTCTATGCATAATAGTGAAACTTTTTCTATATTGCTTAGTTGTTAATTGTGTTTTCGATTCTTGGGACTTAGGATCACTTTATTCATCTTTGTATAACCATCACCTGATATCTTTCTCTTCAATCTCATTTGATAAAGTTTCCCATTTGAGAAAAGGACCATCAAAATGCTTTGTAGGATTTAAATATTGTTGTTTACTCATAGATGGTTTGTCATAGGACTTGGGAAACATAAAAGGATTATTCAATATAGTATTCTCCAACACATTTTTCTTTGAGCTTAAGTTTCAATTAAGAAAACTTGGATGTAGAAGGTAATTAATTCATCTCCACATGAGATGTGGATGGTGAGGTTGCATGGTTACTAGGTATGATGACTTCAGACGTGGGCTTAATGGTGTTGCAATAGTGAAAGGGATTAGGATATCCTTGGATTGTAATCTCTTGACCATTGTAGGGAAGTTTTAGGTACTAATGGTATGTGGATAGTATGGCTTATATTGCATGAATCCAAGAGCATCTAAGGAGAATATTATAGGATAAATCAATATCAAGTACTTGGCAAACCATATTTTTATCAACTACTCTAACTCTTTTGAGTAAAACAATAGATCCTTTAAAGGCTCTTTCTTCTTCGTCATATGCTATTATAGTGATTTTCTTCTTTAGATCTACCATATTTTTAGAAAACCCCAATGCAAGGACTAATTTTAAAGTGCAGATATTTAAACCAACTCCTCCATATATAAGGACTCATTTGATCCTATGTTTGTGAATAAGTACTTCAATGTGGAGCAGTGCATTATGAGGTTGGTTAATGGCCATGCCATCATTTTTCAATAAAAGATAAAAAGTTAGGCATAGTGAGATGTCCCACCATGGCTTGAAATTATTCTTTTTTGAGATCCATAGGTATGATAGTTTCTAGTAGAGCTTTATAAAATGGCTTTATGAGATAGTGAAAGATGTAAAATATCTAAAATGGATATATGTGTAGGTTTCTTCTTGAGTTGGTCTAGGATATTTGATATAGAAGATGGTTTGGGTGGAACTCCTTGAAGGGTAACCTTTCCTCAATGAGTAATAAAGTTACATTCAAGCTCATTCCTGATAGTGATCACATTTCCATGTGAGTCAATTTTAGATATGTTATTAACGGTGTACTCATAAGGTTATTTTGGGTAGTTATCATTATTACTACCATTATTGCTTGATTTTTAGGTACTTCCTTTCTTATAGTTAGGAAGTGGATCCTTAAATACCACATGTTATTCATTGGATTTGTATCCATCAATTGATATATGTTCTCTATCTATCAAGTCTTGGATAGTATTTTTCAATCTTTGACAATCATTCATTTTGTGACCTTTGCTCCTATAAAATTCACAATAATCAAAATCATTACATCATGATGGTTTAAATTTGGGTTCATAATCTCTTTCTTCGAGAAGTTTTATAAGATTTCTTGCAATGAGTTTCCTTAAAGTAGATTCAGTTGGTTCCCCTAATGGCATGAACCTTCTACATGGAGCATTAGGAACTTTTGGTTTAGATTCATTATTGTTTTGATTGTTTGAAGATGTATTGTTTTTTGGACTTGATAGATTTAAAATGGGTTGTTTTGGTTTCACATGTTGAGCATCTACAACTCCATCATTTACAATGTTCTAATTTTTGGTCCAAAACTTAGATTTTTCATTGTTGTTGTTTTAACTAGTTACTTCCTTATAGATTTTAATTTGTCCTTTGACTATCAATTTTTTTTCTATAAGTAATTCCATCTTAGTGACCTTACTAAAATAAGAACATTTAATTTAAAGTTGATAGAATAATTTTGTGTTTGGATTATGGACACACATTCCTATAATTTATTTTTTAGACATGTGGTATGGACATTTACTTGCAAGTGTTCTCCATCTTTGCAAGAAATTAGCAAATTATTCTCCATTTTTTAATCTATTGTTACAAAGATCTAACATTGAGACCTCATGTTCTATGTTATAGGGGAAGTGAGGTACAAACTTTTCTACTTGTTTGTTAAATGCCTGAAATGTAGGAGGTAGATGAGAGAACCGTTCTATTACTTGACCTCCTAAGCTGTGTGGAAAGAGTCGCATTAGATACATCTCATTGTGAGCAACTTCTAAACAAGAAGTACATAATTTTCTAATATGATCACAAGGATCTCCTTTTCCTTTATACTTGTCAAATTTTGGTACTTCAAAATTGGGGGGAAAAAGGTATTATAACCAAACCTTTATCAAAAGGATAAGAAAATATCTCCTCTAGTGAACATCATTTTGTTGAGGATCTAGTTTGTAAATCTACAAACTATCATTGTAAATCTTGAATTTGTTAATTACATCTAATGAAATATTTTCCATTTTATCCTTCTTGTTTTCATTTGTTTCCTTGTCATCCACAGGAATCATTTCTTTCAGTCATGAAATATCAAAATCCAGAGGTAGCTTTATCCCTTGTTGAGCAAGAATGAGAAAATATTTTTGTGGCTCCAATCCTATAACCTTTTCCATCAATTTATGAAACTTTAGATCTTGTTGAGAACTCAAGATATGTGCTTTAGATATGTCACCTACCTTATCTTTACTAGAGGTATCATGTTTATGTTTTGAACTTTCTTTAAAATCCATTTCTTTTCTCTTTTTCTTTTGTGCCCTAGTCTCAACCATACAAAGTTTGTTTTCTGAAGTGAGTATATGAGTGTGAGATACATACATGTGAGTTTTGACTTGATGAAATGTAGCATGGATAAAATCTTGAAATGGAAAGATATATAAAGAACTTTTATTCTCTTGTGTAGAAAGCTAATCTTGAACTATGATGAATAGTTATCAAATAATGATCCAAAGTAAGCCAAGGGAGTTGATGAATCTCACTATGATGAGAATAACTTTGTCAACTTTTTTAGTATAGCTCCTAGATAAAGGATGATGAATACTGATAAGGGGAACTAACTAAATTGTTGTTGAAATGATAAGATCTCAAAAGCACTTTGTAAAATTCTTGTTTTTCTTTGTTTGGATAGCTAAATGTGAAGTGTAGGTGCGGAATTTTTGAAATGAACGTGAAATGTCTCTGTATGACTTGTATGTTTGCTGAAATGAATTCTTAGAGGAAAAGGGTATTTGGATATGTTTTCCTTGTTTGCTCAAAACTTGGTTTCCTATACTCTATTGTGGATGTGCAGAAACAAATGTGCAAGAACAATGTTTAAATGCCCAAAATCAAAACTTGTATGCAAAAAAAAAGATTATATGCACATAAATATTTATCAAATTCATAGTAATAGTTATCAAATGCACAAAAATAGATTATAAATGTGCAACTTTGTGTTAATGACTATGACAAATGCACAAGAATAGAGTTTGAATCCACAACAAGATGGAACACATGTGCAATAAAATATAATGGATGTGAAGGAAGATTAAGTGGAAGCACAAAATTGTGGAGTAGATGCACATAAATATGAAGAAAATGCACAGGAATATGTAGTGGATGCGCATGAATACTTGTTAGATGCACATAAAAAGAAATGTTTAGCATAAATGAAGTCTGAAACTCAAAAAGTATTGAGAATCCTCCATGTTAATATTTTTACTCACTGGTATGGATGCGCAAGTCTAGAAAATATATGAACAGGAATGCAATGCTACACTTGTATACACTTGAGACTTGAAATTTTATGTTAAATTCAAGGTAGGGCCCTATGGTGGGCACCAAAAAAGTGATCTTGGAATTTGGAAACACTATAGAACTTACTAATATACCACAAATATTCTATAATTTTACTAAACCAAGTATCACCAATGAAACTATCAAGTAATCAATAAAACATAGATTATACCTTGCAAGTGTTGATTGCTCTTTATTCTTCCATTGTGTTCTATCTTCTGAGATCTTGGTATCAATGTTTTCTCTCAGAATCTCATGCTAATCTTGTTCCAAGAAGACTTCAAAGAGTGAGCTTTGTGGTTGATTGAATACAAAGTGAAAGGAATTTACAATGCAAAACCAATATGAAGATAAGATAGTATGTGGTGCAATCATGGTGGGAGGATCCTCAAAGAGAATAGTCATGACCGTGCAACAAGAGATAAACAATAGAAAGAACTCAAAGTGATGAAGGAAATGCAGAAACATGTTATATTATATCATAAAAATAAGTTACAAACTGTTGGCAATATGCGGCTCACAAGATTCGGCTCACAGGCTTGAATAAAAAACATGCGTGTAATGCAACATTTGGGCTCAAGAAAGAATGTGAGCCAACTTTGGACCTCCTTACCTCAAAAGTATTCTTTTATGTCCTAACAATTGATTCTAAATTCTTAATTACATTGATTTATATAACCAAAGCGTGATCCGCATTAGCCTAAGGTGAAACAATCATTGATGAACAAGACAAAACATGTAAAACAACAAGGTTGGCCTCCACCAAAGAGATCCATCCAGAAAATCCATAGGATGAAGTGTGGACCTAAGGGAAGGCCAACCTAATTCCTAGGAATGTTGGAAACAATGGACTAAAGTTCTGCAAGCTACATAAATGATCCGCAAGATTCACCAATAGCAAATAGGTCCAAGCGGTTCTGATGTTCTAAGCCAGAAAACTATCTCAGATTCTAGAAGCGATAACTAGCCGGGAAAAGATCCAAACATCTCATGGACTTAGGATAACACAATTGAACATGTCCACAATGAAAATCCTGCTCCGCAAGATCCAGTGAGTAAATGCAAAGAAACACAAAATGAAATGTTGAAACTGCAAAAAATGAAACAAACTGAAAGGAAAATGTTTTTGGTTGATCCAAGATTGCCAAGAACCAAGGATGCTCCTGCATCAGACATCCGAGGTTGTTGAAAAAGTGAGTCCATCACTTTTCTGGGGCTAGAGGAGAACTAAGACAATCTACCTCTGCCTGAGAAATCCATGATGAATCTTCAACTACTCTGCCTTTCCACTTCACAAGATACTCCCTGTACTGGTTGCTCCAGGTGCTACGCCCAATTTTGCTATCCAAAATCTCTTTAATCTGGTTTGGGATCCCCTGAGGTATCTGCTTCTCTAAGTCTTCTACACTATCCTCACTTAATTTTGTCTCATGATACTGATGTAGTTTTGCAATGTTGAATATAGGTGAAATACCCAAGCTATCCAGAACTGAATTTCCTCAAGATCTTATAGGGTCCAAACTTTCTCATCTGCAACTTATTATAGGTTCCCACTGGAAATCTCTCTTTTCTCAGATACACCATTACTTCATCGCCAACCTTAAATTCCTCATGTCTCCTCTTTTCATCTTCTTTCTCCTTATACTTACTATTCATGTCTTCCAAATGTTGTTTAACCTGATTATGCATTGTCTTCATATGCTCTGCAAATTCTTTTGTTTTCTGCACACCTTTTATCTTAATTAGTAATGGCTCTTAATTTTGATATGCCTCTAGGGTGTGCTTTGATAACAATATCAAAAGTAGTTCTTCTGGTACTCCTGTTCACTAAATTATTGTAGGCAAATTCTTCTTGTGCAAGATTCAAATCCCAATTTTTGGTTTTCTCTCCCACTAAGCATCTCATGAAATTTACCAATCTCCTATTCACTACCTCTGTTTGCCCATCAGTTTGTGGGTGAAAAGTAGAATTAAACTTCAAATCTATCTTCATCTTCTTCGAAAGTGTTCTCCAAAAATATCCAACAAACTTAGTATCTCTGTCTGAAACTATGGTCTTAGGTAGTTCATGTAATCTTACCACCTTCTTGAAAAATAGGTCAGCTACATGTACTACATATGTTGTCCTCTTATAGGGTATGAAATGTGCCATCTTTGAGAATATATCCACCACCAAAAATGTAGAATCATTTCCTCTTTGTGTCTTAGGAAATCAAAGTATAAAATTCATGCTTATGTCCTCCCAAGGTCTCTTTGAAATTGTCAAAGGCTTATACAATCCAACATTCAGACTACGACATTTTGAAAGTTGACAAATCCTATAGATCTGCATAAATTTCTTGACATCCTTATGAATTTGAGGCCAAAAGTAATTCTCAGTAATTAATGCCATGATCTTATCAACTCCAGAATAGTCCAACTAATCCTCCACTATGCTTCTCCTTTATCAGAATTTCTTTCTCTCATAGAACTTCTAGGTATACACAATTGAACTCCTCTAAACAACATCTCATCTTGAATGAAATAGTCCAACCACTTACTTTTGTCTACCATAACCTTTTCCTTACAAACTTTCCAAGGTTTTACAAAATCCGGGTCATCCTCATACAAATTCTTCAATTCCTCAAAACCTAATACCTCCACTCTCATCTCTATTAGCAAGTTCCTCCTTCTGCTCAATATATCAACAACTTTATTTGACTTTCCACTTCTATGCTTCAACACAAAGGTATAAATCTACAAGAACTCTACCCATATCATATGTCTTTGATTCAACTTACTCTAACTGTTCAAATACTACAAAGATTGATGATCCATATACAACAAACTCCTTAGGCAACAAATAATGTCTCCACTTCTTTAATGCTTGAATTATGGAAGAAAAATCCCGATCATACATAGATTATATTCTCTTTGCATCATTCAACTTCTCACAGAAATAAGCTACTAGTCTTCCTTCATAACTTAACACTGCTCCAATTGCATTCCCACTTGCATCACAATCCACTTGAAATACTTTATTGAAATTTGGTAAATCCAACACATGTTGCTTTGTCACCTTATACTTCAATAATTCAAAGCTCCTATTTGCTTTGGTTGTCCACTTGAAATCCTTTCTATCTCCTCTCATTGCTGTTATCATAGGGCTACAAACTGAACTGGGATTTCTGATAAACTTCTGGTAGAAACTAGCCAACCCATGAAATGATCTTACCTCTCCAATTCTTTCTGATGTAGTCCATTCAACAATTGCTCTTACCTTTGTAGGATCCATATTTAATCCATCCATAGATATCACAAATCCCAAATAGACTAACTCTTCCTTCATGAAACTGCACTTCTTAATGTTTAACAACAACTTCTCTCAACCTCTGCAAAACTTGTCTCAAATGCAACATATATTCTTCCTTTGTCTTATTGAAAACCGAAATGTCATCCAAATACACAGTAACAAACTTATCCAAGAATTTCTTCAATACCTCATTCATCAACCTCATGAAAGTGCTCGATGCATTAGTCAATCCAAAAGGCATCACGAACCATTCATAAAGTCCTAAATTGGTCTTGAATGTTGTCTTCCACTCATCTCCTTCTCTGATTTTGATCTGATGGTATCCACTCTTCAAGTCTATCTTTGTGTGGTATTTGGATCCACTCAAACAATCTATTATATCATCAATCCTAGGGAAGGGAAATATGTACTTCACTGTGATCTTGTTTATTTCTCTAGAGTCAGTACACATCCTCCATTCTACATTATTCTTAGGCACTAACACTACTGGTACTGCACAAGGATTCAAACTTTCTTTGATCAAACTTTTCCTCAACAATTCATGTACTTGTTTGTTCAGCTCCTCATTCTCTACCAATGTCATCCGGTGTGTTGCTTTGTTAGGAAAACTAGCTCTAGGAATTAGGTCCATGCAATGACTGATACTTCTCATAGGGGGTAATCCATTGGGTACATTATTTGAAATGATGTCTACAGACTTTGTCAACAAATCCTTTATCTCCTCTGGTTGTTCTTCTTCATGCTTCAGATCTTCAGTCTTCTTAGGAGCTATAGAAAAACATAAATTCTCATGTCTCATCCCATCCAGGAATTTCCTTCCATCCACCAAACAAATTCTAGCACTGGTAAAAACTTCAGTTTTCAGAGGCTCCTCCAAGGGTAACAAGGTCTGCTTCATCCCATTTGCAATAATAGTGTACATGTTTTTCCTTCCATCATGTATTACTTGTCTATCATACTGCCAAGGTCTACCCAACAAGATATCCATAGACATGATATCACACAAAACTTCATCATGATAAGATTCAAGCTTCAATCTCACCAAACATTGTTCACTCACTAGTATCTTATGATCATACCGAATCCATGCTATCTGATAAGGCTTAGGGTGCTTCAACCTTTCCAAATTTAGCTTATTCACCATCTCCTCTAAAACAAGATTATCTGAACTATTACTTACAATTATAACTTTACAACACTTACCAAATACATTACATCTAGTCTTGAATAAATTCCTCCTCTACAAGGGCTCCTCATCATCTCTAGTATGACACAAATCTCTCCTCATCACCGATAACTCTCCATCTAATGGTTTATTAGCTGATCTGGTATGGTCTTCTTCTACCAATGCCATCCTTCTAGTGTTCTGGGTCTTCTTACATTCAAAAGCTCAATGTCCTTCTCCTCTGCATTTAAAGCAGGTTCCTTTAAACATTCTTTTATCTTGTCTTCTATCATCTTTTCCATAACTCATATTCTGGTATCCATCAGGTTCTCTTCTCTGGTAAATTTTTGTATCATCCTTTCAATATGAACTACCATCGCTGCTAACTTCCTTGTCATTTTTTTGATTTGTACAGGGTTCTCTTCCTCCGGGATAGTTTCTTCCTCATTGAAATCTTCGTCAGGAAAACCATTCACCTCTACCTCTTTACTTCTAATCATGTCTTTTGTTCAACTTTTCTTCGGCCTTTAGGGCATATTGATAGGCTTCCTCAACACTCAGCAACTTGATTAAATTGAGTTCATCTTGTTGGTTACCAAAACCACAGATTAGAAAACCAAAAGACTTGCCAAATCCTCAAGTAGTCCAATCAGCCTTGGCCAAGGAACAAGGACAGTCAAGGACTAGATCCCTCTACACTTTAGGCTCCACTCAACCTAGGTGGGTGTGCCTCTTCCTCTCAAGAACAAAAGAGGTTATTTATAGTGGATTTAAACCTTTTAGCAAGTCTATATAGCTGGCAAATTATTGTTCTGCAACTATGCTTTATTATGTGCTTTAACTAAATGCTTTGTAAAGAAATGATTGTGAATGTATATTGAAAATGAGATTGCTTTCAGGACTTAAATGAAATCTGCATACATTAGTTCATATAGGATTTGGGAAGAATGTTTCTCTATCAAGGACCTTGAATGCATAAATATCAAAACCCTAAAAGATCAATAATAGAATAGTGCCTTTATCCAGGGATATATATGACACTTTGTGGACAAAATATCTTATCAACTCAAGAGAAAATTTCTCATCAACTATGAAGGTTCAGTATGTGTTACACAAACAATAAGAACTCAATCTTTCACTTAATGCAACGGCATGTGATTCACATCATAGCAAATCTATAAACAAATTTATGAAGAGGACAAAGATAATCATCAACACAAAAGTGTACACATTTGGAAAAAGAAACAACGAACCTTATATATTAATCTTCAGGAAATAAATGCATACATAAGCTGCACTTGTAGATACTCCATTACAGATTGCTTGCACAAAATGATACTTCTTCTTCCTATAGACTTCCCTAATACAAAATGACATTCAGTCCTTACAACAGTATGTTGTTCTCATGATTCTTCTCCCTTTTACATATAAAATGACTCCCTATAAGTATGTGAATCCATAGGCACATATGAAAGGACACACCCTTTCATACACAAGAGAGAGTTACAAAAAGTTGTTTTCCAAAGGACACACCCTTTGGTTTACATATATAATTTAAAAGGAGAACCCTAAAACACCATACTAAATAATGCTTTAATAATATATCCTTTATCCTCCGCTTTGATAACATTTCTCGGCAAATATTCATCATCTCCTCAATATCTCCTGCACATAAAACAAACCAATCAAATCCCTTGATTTGAACATTAAATATATCTCACCTTAAATTAGGTTTTAATTTGAAGAATCAATAATCTTTATTTCCTTATATAAATACTTGTTTAAAATAATTCATTTAAATCAAAGTATTACAATCCTTTAAGAAAATAATTTGCAAATATAACATCCATTGATATAAGATAATAATATACCCTAATAATAGTTTTTTAATATATGGTAAAAGATTTTTATATCAAATATAAAAGAAAATACTTCCCTTAAAAATGATATCTGTGAACAAATATTCCAGCCATGTGATGAGAATAAATTTTCACATCTGTAGGGCAACTCCAATTCTCTTGGGAATACTTTATCATATATACTTGCAAAAAACCAATCCAACCATTATTATATGATGTAAATATATCATTCCTTTTGGAAAAATTATCTTACCGTAGAGTAAACATTTTCAATATATTGACTTAGGGTAAATATCATATGAAAAGATGGCCTCATAACACCCAAAATACAAAATACTATCTGTCATTATCATTGGTATAAAAGAAACACAAATGCATTTTCTCTTTTAATAAAATGTTTCTTTGTAATTATAATATTTCTACTTTAATCTCTTAATAATACTTACCCTAACATATAATAAATTTAATGATTCAAAGGGTAAAAGTATTTATAAGAAAATGATCAAAATATATTATGATTTTTAATATGCATTTAAGAACATAATATTCCTTTATCCTTTTAACAAAATATCTCCTTTTTAATTTTCATAGGATAATGAAAATAAATATTGGAATATTATTTGCAAAACAAAAATGCCATTTTAAAGATAATGATAATATAAATCATTAAATTAAACTTTTGGTGAAAAATACTCCCTGTCCGGGGAAAGATAAATAAAATCATTCTGCACCCAAGATGGCATAATTAGTTATTGGTAAATAAAATTATACATTAGGGATATTTAAATATAACATCCCTAAAATATAACTAGTGAAAACAAACTTTGTCCTAGAAAAATATTGGAATCAATATGGGACAAAATGCTTTCAATAAATCATTGTAATGATTACATGATGTAAATAAATAAAAATAAAAATAAAAAATACCTTTGATGATCCTAAAAATTCTCCAATATACATGCTTAATTAATGATCTTTGAAAATATTTCATTAAAAGATAAAAAATAAAAACATTACTTAGAAAGGATTTCGGGAAAATATAAATTATTACCCTAGAAGGATGCAAACAAAATATTTTCATACTCACCTAATAACCAAATTAAAAATTAAAATTAATTACCTTAATGATCTCCATCAGAACTCATCGGGCATCGAAAGAGGGCAAAAAATGTTATGTCGATGCCCGATAAAAACTCCTCGTATTTGGATATCTTCATCGGGGTAACTTGCAATGTCGAGGTAAGTATTTTATCGCTATGTCGATCACCAATGACAAGCTTAGGGTTAGGGTGCCAGTGTTGGGTTTGCAATAAGACTTTCATAAATGATCTGAATATGGTGAGCATTGAAATGGTTGAATAATACTCTTCCACTGCCGTCTATTCATCCAGAACAAATGGATTAGACGAAGCTGAGTTCACATGAATTGAAACTCTAACAACACTAAATTCCTCCTTCTCTGGCATTTGTTTCTCTCTTACGGAGAAAACCTTGAGCATGGGCAATTAACATAATATGTGGAAGTCATGCATAATCTACTGGACCACTAGCAATTCCATTTCTACCTTGTATGATATGGGTTCGCAAAGACCACTTTTATATATGTAGATACCACTAGTGCTACGGGTACTGTTGTAAAACCAGAACTATCATTGACTGATGCATAATCATAGTCAAACACTTTAATCATCAAATATTCTTTTTGTTCACAAATCCCCGGCTGGAAATGGTGTTTGAACATGATGCAACAAACATCCGATGCACAACAATGTTAGCACATCATCTTATTGGAGACGTGAAATATGTGTAGAACTCCAGGGCAAGTCTATAATGATAAAAGCTTGATGATTCTGAAACTTCTCCAGTTGATATGTATTAAACTTCTCCAATTGATTTGTATTCAGTCTCTGACATTGTCCGAGTAGCCAATGCTTCAAATGCATTCTCAATTGTTGGATTATTACCGTCTCGCAAAGTGGAGCTGCACATTATATTCTCCATTTTGAAAACACAATGCATAGTGTCTCAAGGAGGTAGAAGCACAATGTGATGTTCCATACACATATGTATTTATTCCTTTGCAAATTCAGATGTTGCCTGTCATTATCCATAATGTTTGCATCTTGAACTGCCAATGATTTATGTGGACTATCTTTCAACTCCTCTGTAACTTGCAATCTTAGTAACACAAAATCCTCGGTAATGAGCAACAAAGTTGAGACCAAATTGGTTGGATAAGCAAGTGCCTTGTGGAAATAAAATTCATTACTTCCTTTGCAATATATTTAGTCTCTTATTTAAAAGATCAAATATATGTTTCTCAAAAGATGCTTTCATAATATACATTCTTAAATCATTTATTAAAATGACTCAAGAAATATATTCTTCCCATCTAATATTGGCCCCTTATTCCTTTTGAGATAAACTCAGTATTTCCTTTTGCAAACTGCTTCAAACTATGCAAAAAACTAAAAAAAAAACAATTTTTCCTGTGGCTCATTGTGGTGTAATTTCATTGCCGACTAACCAGGCATCTGATTACCAAGAAACTTGGCCAAAAGTTATGATAATTTCAATAAAACATGGGTTTTATTTCAAATTTCAATTAGCTCGCCAAATTTTGGTACTTTCTTTGTAAACTGGCATGTCAGAGCTAGTCGTGGGCAATATAAATTTTAAATTAATACATCAAACGACCTTTGATCTCTGTGAAAATTAGGAAGAAATTGACATAAAAATATTAGGTGGGTTGTCCTCCGATTGTTCAAATTCAAAACTTTTTTCTAACGCATTTTTATGTCAGGGTCAGTCAGGACACAATTAAAAAGCATATTAGAACTTCTTCGATCCTTGCGAAATCACTCGAGGTCATAATCCCATATACCAACAAATATTTCACCAATCGGTTTCTTGAGATCATTACTGAGTGCAAATATTTTGATCACTAAAGTTGACAACTTTTCATTTCTGAAAATTTCACTGGCGTAAACATTTGAAAACTGCCTTTGGTCTTGCTTTCAAAAAAAAATCAGATGAGTTGATGAAGGTTTGAAACCTGGAAATTGACCACCTTGTTCATGCATCAAAGTAGGTTGCAAGGAACTCAGAGTGGAATACATACTTGATCTCAATAATTGTAGAGAGAGATTTGCTTCCTAGTATGAATCTGAAACCTTAAATTTTTTTAAGGGTCCAACACATCTTGTATAGAAATCCACAACCCATTCAAATATCTAGCAACGTGTTCAATCTCATCATCATGTCCAGATTTGATATTCAACTTGTAAAATGCTTCAGTATACTCCTTCACACTAGATTGCTTCTACTTCAAGTTTTGCAACTTTCGAAACATATTCACTTGAATTTCAGTAGGCATAAACTTTGATTACAACTTGCTGACCATCCACTCCCAAGATTTGATTTTCTCTTTACCTCTTCTCTGTCTATCAACTTGTAAATGTTTCCACCAAAGAGATACACATCCTTTAAACTTAGTGCAAGCATATCTCACATTCCTATCTTCCATGGTGCCTTCAAAATCAAAATACTTTTCCATCTCTATGATCCAATCGAGCAATTCATCTGAATCCAACTTGCCATCATAATTTGTGGGGTAAAATGTGGTCTAGTATTTTCTCTAGACAATGCTCTTATAAACCTTTCATCACCCAGATCATTCACCGGTAGATTTGCTCCTTGTTTTGCAACCACTTCTTCTTCCTCATCATCACTCACATCTTCAACATGTCGACCTCTTCTCTAGGTCATTTAAACAACTTCCAATCGGGCTACAATTCCTCTCAACATTTCCATGACAATAGGGCCTGCATTTCCACATGCTCCAACACCTCTAGCATTTCTCTGAGCCATCTTTACACCAGTCCTCTATAGCTACAGGCTAGATATGAAATCTTTCACCCTACAAAAAATCAAACAAGATGCCGCAATATCCAAAACAAAAATTTGCTTTGATATGAATTGGTGCAGTCATGGTGGGAGGGTCCTTAAAGAGAACAATCCAAACCATGTAGCAAGAGTTACACAATAGAAATGACTCAAAGTGATGGAGGCAATGTAGAAATAGGTTATATTATATCATGAAATTCAGTTACAAACTACGATTCACAAGATTTGGCTCACATGCCTAAATACAAAATATGTATGTTATGCAATATTTGGGCTCAAGAAAGAATGTGAGCCAACTCCGGACCTTCTAACCTCAAGATTATTCCTCTATATCCTAAAACTTGATTCTAAATTCTTAATTACATTGATTTATATGATCATGGGTGATCTGCATCGACCCAAGGTGAAACAATTGCTGATGAACAAGATGAAACGTGTAAAACAACAAGGTCGACCTCCGCCAAAGAGATCCATCTAGAAAATCCATAGGATGAAGTGTAGACCTAAGGGAAGGTCGACCTCACACCAAAGAATGTTGGAAACGATAAACTAAAGCTCCGCAAGCTACACAAATGATCTGGAAGATTCCATAAGCAATAACTTGCTAGGAAAAGATCCAAATATCCCAGACTTAGGATAAGAAAAATGAAAATGTACACAATCAAAATCCGTATCTGCAAGATCCGGTGAGAAAATTCAAAGAAACACAGAATGAAATGCTAAAACTACCAAACATGAAACAAACTGAAAGGAAAATGTTTTTGGTTGTTGCGAGATTGCCAAGAATCAGGGATGCTCTTGCATCAGTATATTAATGATATGAAACTAAGGATGTAAGGAATCTCAAGATATGATACATATGATGTCAAATGAAATAATGAACATTATGTTATGCTAATGGAAGATAAAATCCAAAGGCACACTTTTGATATTTTCTATGATCTCTTGAAAGCATGAAAGTATAATAAGCACACTAAATTCTTGACTATTAGCTAAAATGAGGATATGAGGTCTCCTTTTATAGGAAATCCAAGACTTTGATCCTATGTGGAAAAGATCAATGGATAGGAATTAGTCTTGAGACAATGGATGGCTAAGATTGAATTGGTTGGATTGTGAGAGAAAAATAGGGAGGGTGTTCCTCCTACATTCATAAGGTGGAGGAAAAGGTGGGAAGAGAGGTCACATGTCATGATTCTCTAAATGACCATGAGAAGGAGGAGGAGGAAACATTCTCTAAATGTGTCTCATGAGTCACCTTTGACCATGATGAGGTGGAGAGGCCAAAGTCTTGAAAACAGGGAAGGTGGAGAATGAATAGAAGATAAGATGACTCACATGTCTCCAACTCCCTTTTGACTAGGAGGGATATTAAAGATAAATATCTAATTAAATATTAAAGTATTTAATTTTCTTAGCCACATGTGAGCAAGGTGGCAAGTTGACATTGTTAGGGTTCCCACAGATACTGAGAGGGGGGGTGAATCAATATCTGACCGGTAATGAAATTTTCTTAAAACTGAATATGCAGAATATAAAGTAACAGTATACCGGTATGCAAGAATTAATGCAAATAACATAATCAAAAGCATCCACATGAAAAGAACACCATAACACAAGATTTTTAACGAGGAAACCCGGTGTGGGAAAAACCTCAGTGGGATTTGTGACCCACAATATTCACTTATTGGTGGCATCTGTTCTGGAGCCTTTAGCTCTATTGGTTGCTTTGTTCTTTACATACACCCTTGACCTATAATTCGCACATTAGGTCTACCTTATAATTTATTTATTGCTTTCTATCCATATCCTACAAATGCCTACAATGATCTCTTTTATATACAAGAGTCATTTTACAATTTTCCAAGTCGGCTTACAATGATAAACAAAATATTACATATCAAAAATCCTGTCGGCCTCTGTGCCGGTATACATATTTCCTTCTGTGCCGGTGTACATCTTCTGTGCTGGTGCTAGTATAGATTGATTTTGTTGATGCCGGAGCACTATTTTGTTTGAGTAATGCTTTGCCGGTATAATGTCTTGCTGGTGCCATAGGATTGCAAGGTTGCCTGAGTAATGCTTTGCCGGTGCCATAGGATTGCAAGGTTGCCATCAATGACAAAACCTTCAATCACACACAATGTCTCATTGGAGTGTCCATATGCCAACAATCTCCCCCTTTGGTATTGATGGCAACACTCATGAGAAATTTCAAAAAGATATCCAAAAATGTGTAGACCAAAAAATGTTACCAAAAATGTGAGAGCTCCCCCTGAGCATGTGATCCCTGTGTTTTGAATTTTCTCATCTACTACTCCCCCTTTGGCATCAATGACAAAGGTTAGTAGATTTTGTAGTTGTACCAATTCATAACCTCAACCTTGTAGTTGGGTAGTTATTATCTGAAGAATATCTCCCAAAATTAAGTTTATGCCATCCATAAACTTCTTGCTCTCCTTTATTGCTATCCCAGTTCTGTATACTGTACCGGTGAGATGCTGCAAGTGCTCTGCTGGTGTTTTGCTACCCTGTGTTAGTGCCTCTGAGATTTCCTTACGCAGAGATGCTAAATAGTCCAATCTTGGACTTAGTTTAGATCTCAAAATTTTTGCCTTGTTTATTGTTTTCTCTTTTTCTCTTTCTAATTTGAGCAATTCTTCCTCAAAATTTGTTATCTTTTCCTCAAAAACTGATAATGTATCAGGTGAGTTAACAAAATTATCAGCAAGTTTATTGATCTCTTCCTGTACCTTGCTCATCTTTTTGTCTACATCCGTGGTTAAAATTTTTATCTTACAGGTGTCTTTGTACAGAGTTTTGTACTCTTTCAATAAATTGCACAGTTCCGGTAGAAGTGTGTCAAATTCCCTGTTACACTTCTTTATTCCTTCCTCAAATAATTTTTGTTACTCTTTTTCTACACTTTCCTGTACAGTTTCTATCTTTGTTTGCTCAAAATTTCTAGAAATATATTTACAAAGTGTATCCAACTGGCCTAAAGAATCTTTGTTGGCTATATAACAATTGGGAGCTATTGATTTCAAAACTGGAATTGAATCATCTATCGCTTTATAGGCTTGTGAGCTATAATCAGTTATTTTCTTGATAGATTCGAGCAATACCTCTGTTACATTTGATGGTGACCCAATAAACTGAGTGCCGGTGGAAGTGACCATGCTGGTATTGACCTCTGGTAGGTCTGTTTGTGTCTCCATCTCTTTAAGCATAGTTTTTCCTGCATCATTTTCATTTTGCAATTTTTCACAGAGTTCTCTTCTCTTGTTTCTTGTAATAGTAAGATTTTCTTGAAGTGCCTGAATAATGTCCTGAGCTACTTTTAAATCATCTTCTAATTTGATATTTTTCAACTTCTCTGCATCATAGTCAGTAAGAGCTCCTTCAAGTTGCTTCATCAGATTTTCCATCTTTACCGGTGTCAAGATCTTCCTCAAGCTGTTAGGCTTCTGAAAATAGAGGACCAAGCTCTGATACCAATTGTTAGGGTTCCCACAGATACTGAGAGGGGGGGGTGAATCAGTATCTGATCGATAATGAAATTTTCTTAAAACTGAATATGCAGAATATAAAGTAACAGTATACCGGTATGCAAGAATTAATGCAAATAACATAATCAAAAGCATCCACATGAAAAGAACACCATAACACAATATGTTTAACGAGGAAACCCGACGTGGGAAAAACCTCAGTGGGATTTGTGACCCACAATATTCACTTACTGGTGGCATCTGTTCTGGAGCCTTTAGCTCTGTTGGTTGCTCTGTTCTTTACATATACCCTTGACCTATAATTTGCACATTAGGTCTGCCTTATAATTTATTTATTGCTTTCTATCCATATCCTACAAATGCCTATAATGATCTCTTTTATATACAAGAGTCATTTTACAATTTGCCAAGTCGGCTTACAATGATAAACAAAATATTACATATCAAAAATCCTGTTGGCCTCTATGCCGGTATACATATTTCCTTCTGTGCCGGTGTACATCTTCTGTGTCGGTGCCGGTGTAGATTGATTTTCTTGATGCTGGAGCACTATTTTGTTTGAGTAATGCTTTGCCGGTATAATGTCTTGCCGGTGCCATAGGATTGCAAGGTTGCCTAAGTAATGCTTTGCCAGTGCCATAGGATTGCAAGGTTGCCTGAGTAATGCTTTGTCGGTGCCATAGGATTGCAAGGTTGCCATCAATGACAAAACCTTCAATCACACACAATGTCTCATTGGAGTGTCCATATGCCAACAGACATAGAAGAGTGATGTGGAGGGTGAAGTGGACTTAAAAGAATTGACTTTTCCTTTGGAGAGAATTAAAGAATTTATAATTGTTTAATTAATAGAGACTTTAGAATATTTAACGTAATAAATTAATATTTATTTGACAAAAAGAAGAATAGACTAAGAAAGAATCACACAAATAAATTAAATTGATAGAGGAATAGACATTAATTAAATAATTAATATTTAATTAATTTATCTCATGCCAATTTTAGATCTATACACCTCTGATTGAAATTTCATCTCAATTTCCTATATCACATGTTGAAAATCTTAATTGCCACCGACACACAGTTCTAACTAGTGAGTATGCAATCATTTTTTTTAACTAATTAGTCACTTCCTCTCTTTTCGAAACCACCTTTTTTTATTGATTCATCTATCCACTTATTAAGTTAGTCACATGAGTTAAGTGCTCAATCAAAGTCAACTATGCTAATTAATTGTCTCCAACCACCTTGTCTCATCACACTAATACATTTGGCCTCAAATTCCGACGGAGGTTTCTGACGAACAAGGCATTTTGTGATCAATTTTTTTTTTTATTTTAAAAAATGCCCGATAACGTAGAAATGTCGATGACGTTTTCCGACGAAGCATGTGTTAGTCGTAATTTCAACGACCAGAGGCATTATTAAAAAAAAAGCGCGGGTTCATTTGAAAATGACGTGCGATAGATTGAATTAACTCTTGACTTCCTCTACCTCTGCCAATTCCATTGTTTCTTTTGCCTCTTCCTCTACCTTTGCCTCTGCAAATCGGGTTTGACATTTCCTTTGCCTCTTTTGCCTCTACCTTTGTAAATTGGGTTGTCTAGCAGGTGATATTGAAGGATTGATTCTATAGTTTGGAGGTATCGAACTATTGGAGATGGCAAAATTCCTGTAGATTTTTGTATGCCTGTAAATTCCTGTGGACTTGCAGGTTGTGTGTTTGAATCATGTAAATTTGGTTGTAGACAAGTTCATTTTAGAGTGTGTCTCTCATAAATTTGAGCTTGTCATCCTACCGGTATGTTCTCATTTATCTATTTTTCTTTACTTTCCTAATGCTGCAGTTCCTAGTTATTGAAAAGTCTTCCAATTATCGATTATGTTAGATAAAGGCTAAAAGTATTGTATACAAATTAAAAAATAAGTAAACCTTATTTACTATACCAAAATCAATTTGCTTGCTTGCTTGTAAATGAATGTTTTCCATCTGCTTGCTTGTAAATGAATATTTATAAAGTAGTGATTGTATGAATTAGAAATATGATTCCTTAATGAAACTTGCTTTGGAAATACTTGATTCAAATATATAAAATCAATAAAAGGCTAGTGCCTTGATTCCTTACTGGTTTCATATAATTCCAAATGAAAAATCCTACGTTTAACCTTAGAGACAGTTTTAATAACTTGTTAATGTAACAAGACTGTCATCTCAAAGGATTCCATATGAATTGCAATTAAAATGTGACATCCAGTTAGTCTTACTGAATTTAACTTTACTTTGAAAGACCAATAAGATAATTCAAAGTTTGCCAACCAATCCTTCAAACTGAAAAATCAATCTTAATTACAACAACATAAGATTGCACAATGAAACAACCTATGTAAATAGATTTATCCAAGGAACTGATCAATCCATTGAAAAGATAGATACCATCATGAATGAGAAACACTTGAATATTTATATTGAAAATAAAATACTTAAACCAGTTGATTTCAGTGCATATCCTTAATCAACTTGGTACTTCCAGACAACGAGTTCATAATAAAATGCATAGAGATTGTCTTGATTAAAAAAACTATAAACTTGTGATATCCGTGTCTCCTAAAAGATCCCCCACATATAGATGAGGATTCAGTTTGAAAAATGAAAGGGCATACCCTTTCATTAAACTAAAATTAACAAAAAACTAACTAGAAACTAACTACCTAAAAATTGTCATAACAAACTAAAACTATAAAATACACAGTCACATATTTAAACATCTTTTGATATGTATGGCTGGTCTCCAAGCATCTGATCTCACTTTTGAATGTGCTTCAAATATCACTATGATTTGTTGGTATTTGCATTGTAGATAATATCTCTAACCACAATCTCCAAAGTGATGAATTTTTCCATCTGCTCGATTGTGTTTGTGATGTCAAGTACATCAGACCGGGCAATGTTAAGGGAAGCACTGAGAAGACTTTGGCACTCCACAATTCATTTATCCTTATCCTTAATCTGTGCATTCTGATCTTCAATTTCTGGAAAACCATGTTGTACTATTTCCTTACATTCATTAAATTAATTTTGCAATTCTGTGTCAAAGTCTTCATACTTTTTCAACAACTTTTGTATTCCTTTAATGACTTCAGCATCTGTATTGGACATTATCTTATCATGCAATAGAGTTCCTAGTCTGTTATAAATCCGGTTGTGAGATATTGCATTATCCATATTCTTTTGATAAACAACCCATAAATTTTCAAGGAAACCCTGCAATTTTTCAAATCTCTTAGTCAATAAAACAGAGGCTGTGTTAGCCCTCACACTCTGCATTTTCCTTTTCAACTTTTTATCTTCTAGTTGCACTTCCTAACATTTCTTTTTCCACTGAGACCCATCATGGATTTGTGGCACAGGTTGTCCTCCTCTTTTTAGCAATTCTTCATATAATCCCTTGTACTGACTCTTTCTTTTATCACTTTGACCAATTGTGATTTATTAAATTTTGAAATATCAATACCCATAACAGTAGTAACAATGGGATCTACTTCACCAAATTTCAATTTCATCATGTGACCAAAGGATTTATCCACATCAATGATTTTTGGCCTTTTATTTGGAGGGTAAAGAGCCCATAAAAGAAAAGTCTCTTCATTCTGGTCAAATCTATAACCGACATACACATCATTTACCCCCTAAATATCTAATTTAAAATCCTTATTCTCAGAATGTAACATGCTATCAAAAATAAATGATGCACTCATGTCCCATCTGGGAAAGATGATGATGCCTACTTCACTAAGAAGTTTTCCTCCCCTTTGAGGGGTTATAGTGGTCAATTCTAAACTGATTTCTTCCTTTAGTTTCCCCAACAATTCTGATTCTTTTTTAGGGGTTATATTTGGGATAGAGTCTCTCAGTTTTTTCCCTTTCAAATTATATAAAAAGGATTTAAATTATTTTGAATTAATAAAAAAATCATCAGACACAAAGGCATAATACTCATCGTATCTTGCATCACTATGGATGTTCAGCCTGACAATAATTTTCTCTTGGAAGTCTAGCTCTTCTGTTGTGTCTGGTGCTTGATGCTTAGATACCACCTCAACTTCTTCAAACTCACCTTCACTCTCTTCTTCAATTTCCATTTCTTGCAATCTCTTTTTCTTTTCTTCCAATTTCTTGTTTAATTCATCAATGGCCATCTGGGCCTCTTCCTCCTCCATGTTTCTAAACATGTCCTCTGCTTTCAAGTAAACATGAATATAATCTCCCAGATTTTGACTTTTCTTGCAATTGTGAATATATCCATCAGGGTCATAATTGACCCTATCAACATATTTAAACAAATTATATTCTTCAATCAGTTTCCTATCAATATCTTCATAAGCCTTTGTTGATACAATGGTAAAATCTCCAAAACTAAGAGTCCGAGGTAGGAAATTCTGCTTATGCATACCTCCAAAATGTTTGGCATTCAAAACACTTAACTATCTCACAATCTCGAGATAAGAAATTATGTTTGGTACAAGTTTTGGCAATAGATATGTGGTTCCTTTGAAACCATAAATCTTGAAGCAAGTAAAATCCTTGTGAACAAACCAATCACCCCAGTTGTGATTGACAATACCTCTTTCATAAAAAACAATAGGTCTAAGAAATCTTTTAACTTCAGTGGAAAAATATCCTAAACATGAGACACCATACATCTGGTATAACGGCTTTACTATTAGCTCTTTAAACTTGATGTAGTTTAATTTCACATATCGTGAATCCCAAACTGATGTCCATATTTGTACTGGTTGTTCTTTACCTACTCTGTTCACTGTGTTCAATTTTAAATTCATTGGCCACATACCCCTAAATCTTCCATAAAATCAAATCAAATGCATTAACAACGAGTAAAACTTGAAAGTGGGCTCCCTATTATCTCTGAGGTTCAAGAAAACTTCATGTAATTTTTCTACAACATAAGTAGCATAATCAAAGGGACTTGGCTCATACATCTGTACATTTGCTGCTAACACCAACGACCCAATATTAGCTACATCAGGGACCTCTATACCTCCAACCTATCTGCATGACATATAGGTGTACTATAAGTAGTGTCTGAAAATGTCCATGTTGAATGGGAGACCATCCTCTTTGATTAGAATGCCCTTTTGAACCTTGTGGAAATCTAAGTTCTACCCTTTATAGGTAGTATCCATTTTAACAAATTCCTCCTCTAGTTCTTCAAACCACAAGGGTACATCAGGGTTAGGGTCTAAGCTAAAAACTTCATCTATGGTGCCATGACTAAATCTGATATACACTTCGCCATTTGGAAACTGAACGCATCTCTTCACATAATTGTAATTTTTGACCAAGACTTCCATCAATCTGATATTTACGAAAACATTTGGAAAAACTAGTTTACCTAAGTTGGTTATCCACGGGTTACAAATTGGCACTTCTCTGTCCTTTCTAAGAAGTTCATAAGGAAGAGTTCATAACCTCTCACCTTTGTCCACACATCTCCAACCCCTTTAAACCTATCCTCAAGCTTGTCTTTTCTGGGCAAATTCTATTTCGACCTCCTTGATTTTGGGCCTGGGGACTGCAATTGATCAATGATATCCTGATTCAGTTTCTGTGCAGGAGGGACTTCCATTGTTTTGGATATTTTAGACTTGGATTCAGAGCCCTTAGTACTCCTCTTTCTTCTTGATGAACTTGCAGCCTCCATGATGCGTGATGAATTGTGAGCAATAATTCTCACCTTGTGTAATTTTTACTAAGATGCAACCTGCATTTGGTTCTTAATTTGCATCATGTGAGCCATCAATCTACTCAATTGCACGCATTAAATACAGGCTGATTTGGTTTCAGTTTTGAATTGTATCTGTAATGACTCATCGGTATATGCTTTCCCGATGAATTACTCCCTTGGCACTATCGACAATATTTCATTCCTTAAGTCACTTTGTTTTTTATCGGTGTGTGTCTTCCTGAGCCCTCCATCGAGTATCGACATAACCTTGAACAACCTCTACCGATAGTTACTTTTTCCTCAATGAGTCTCCTTCTCTATTGTTTCCATTGGGCATCATGATAGCTTGAAATGTTACACCCCGATCTCTTTAAGTTGTACCGATGACTAAGGCTTCTCTTTCTATCGATGTAAGTCTTACCGATAGCCTTATCAGCTTTTGACAAGACAACAATTTGCATGTTCCGATAGCGAAAGTCACGTTGATGATACTTTAGTAATGACTCGGTCGGTGTATATCCTCCCGATGTGTCTATCGGGTATCAGGATAATTCCTATCCCCTTTTAGTGATAGTTAATCACTTCTTGATGACCTTTGGCTTTGATAGGGTGCTTTCTTTGGGGTAGGCTACACTGATGGTTTGATTTGCAGACTTGTGGAGTTCTAATGGACTTCTTCCATTTCTCTTCCACTTTTAGACATCCACACTCTCTTGTTTCTTAAATAAAGTGGAGAACTAAATGGTACTAAGATTAAGAAGCTACATACTCATCACAAGTAATGAGAAATAAACAAGCTTGTCAAGCTTGAAATCAATGTGTGAGGCTAACTGAGCCATTTTGTCAAAAGTTGTCAAATTGTCCTATTCAGGTCCCGATTGTTGAAATAATGTAAATGTACGCATGGAAGGGTAATAAAGGTTTAATATATTTTTTTGAGTCCATTCTAAGGTGTTCAAAGTATCTAAGTAATGTTTAGTGGTCATTCATGTCAAAAGGCAAAATTTGTCAAGGTGTCACTAAAAAGTTGTAATGCAACAATGCATAAAATGTTGTCAAATTGTACATTTCGGTCGTAGGGGTAGTTGGAATAGTTATAGAACCATGAGAGGCTATAAAATTCATCATTTATTTGGATTAAGTGTGTGTGACAAAGTTGGAGGAAAGTCTTGTAAGGCTTGATCAAATAAAGCCTCTGGCTGTCACTTAATTCTGCAGGGTTGTGACAGTTACAGGGTTGTATATCGGTTTGAAAGTAAATATTCCATGTAATTGTTTGTTGAATAAATAGGAAGGAAGTGTATTTATATAAAGTATGTATTGGAAAATGTTTCTGATGAAGATTCAATGAGAAAATTGATATTTCGTTCAATACTTTTAACTATTGTTTTTGATAGTCATGATTATTTGTTGCTTTAGATGTTTTTCCTAATAAGATTTGGATTGAATCTAACCCCTAATAACCTATTTGAGGTTGTATAATGAAGAGTTATCTTTAATTCAAGATAGATTTGAAGTTTATCCATGGATTATAAAGAAAGTTCTAATGGTTTTTGTCAAAACTGTCATAAAATCCTTGTTGACAGGGTTGCAACAAAAGAATTGATTATAACTCTTAATGTAACTGCTCAAGTTTCTTCATATTTTGGATTCTAATAGTCAATTCAATTCTCTTTCATATGAAGTTGGTTTCATGTTGACTTATTCATAAATTTATCATTCCTAAGTTGATTCTATTAGATGACACAATAAAAAGGTTTCTCATTTTTTTAAACTTAAATATTTTTCATCAACTTGCCAAAATCAAGCTTCTTTTTTAGCCAAGAAAACTATCTAAATAAAATAGTCCTCATAATTGAAGAGAGTCTAAGTTTAAGTAACATTTCAACTTCTATATAACTATTTCTAAGAAGACTTCCGTACTTGCGATATCCTTTTGCATAGTTTGTGAAGGTTACGCACTGAAGTTTCAATAGCCCGACTTTTTTACATGTGAAGAAAGACTATGTCAGAAAATATCAATGAAGAACAAAATAAGGAGACAATTCCTAGATTGTGGTCTAACTTGAAAAGAAAAGGTGATGGAAAATGTTATTGTCCCTGCAAAATTTGTAAGGGATTAAAGACTAGAAGACTTCTAATAAAAAAAACTAAGAAACATTGTAGGCAACATGGTCACATTGAAGGGGGACATGATTATCATCCATTGGTAAGTTGTTCATTATATCATTTTAATAATTTATATACATAAGAAATCACTTCATGATGAGATCATGATCATGGTTTATTTATGTTGATCATTTTTATATAGGTCGAGCTCCCCAGGGCACATGATATGGACAACACAACCCGGAGAATATGTTTTTCGAAGTGGAGGAACATGGAGGTGTGAATATCGAAGCTGAAGATAATGATCCCATGGAAGATGACGATCATGCGCTAGAAAACACAATTGAATATGATGGTACAAATACATTAATCCATGACACATTTAGTACTGGCGTAGCCGATCATGATGATCAAGATGACTTTGATGTTGTTCATGATTTACCTATACTTGAGAAGGCATATGAGCCCATTTATGAAGGCTCTCAAACAACTCTTCTCTCCGTTGTATTATTGTTGGTGAACTTCAAGGTTATGAATGGTTTATCCAACATAACAATTTCATGTATGTTAAGGTATGTCGTATATGTCATTATAGTTAATAAAGGGTGAGTCATGTACCATTAATATTCTTTATATTAACAAATTAATATTCTGTAGATTGATAGGTGAGTATTTTTTACCACCATCAAATATTCTACCTCACTCATACCAAGAATTATCTTCCATTCTGAAAGATATTGGAATAGAGTATCAAGCAATAGATGGTTGTCCCAATGATCCTATTATATATCATAAACAACATGAATTTGCAATAGAATTCCCTGAATGTCATATCAGTAGATATCGAACAGATCAAATAACAAAAAAAGTGTCTCGCAAGGTTCTTCGTTATATTCCCATTATTCCATGTATGCAACGATTATTCAGGTGCACTATCTTGGCACAATTTATGGATTACCATGCACACAATAGAAGTTGAGATGACATTATTTGAATGCCTGTGGATGGTTCAACATTTATGGACATAGAGGAAAAGTGGCCACACTTTGAAGAAGAACCTCATAATCTCAAGCTTTCATTGGCAGTGGACGATGTCAATCCATTTGGAGAGATGAGATCTGTTTACTTGGTGTTGCTAGTTTTTGTTATCAACAATAACATTCCTCCATGGATGTCAATAAGGAGGGATTTCATAATGTTGGTGATGATTGTTCCAGGTATTTTATCATTTAATAGTCATCTACATTTAATTATAAATATTGCAGTAAAACGGTAATAATAATTATGTAATGTTTTTGTTCATTCAACTAGGTAAGTACCATGTTAAAGATATGAATGTGTATATTGAGCCTCTTATTGACAATTTTCTGGAGTTATGGAATTGTGTCACTATGTATGATGTCTCCAGACTAATAGGACAAAGACAATTTCAATTCCATACAATGCTTGTATGGACAATACATGATGCTCCAGGATTAAAATTAACATATTTAATCCAATTATGCATTATCTTGTAGGTCTTTAACCAAAGGGAAAATTTGCATGTCCATTTTGTGGTCCAAAGATGAAATCCCATCATTCAAAAAGTTTAGGAAAGAAGGTGTTTGATGAGTATAAGCACTTCCTCCACAATAATCATAAGTATCGAAATACTGGAAAACATCTTTTCAATGGGAAATAAGAGACTACATCAAAGCCACAAAGAATGACACCTTGCCTATGGAAGTTGGAATATAATAGAATTAATCATCAAGGTAATGTCATTCCATCTAATGGTTTATGTTTGGAATTTGTATTTTTCTATTCTGTTTTGTTTACTGATGATGTAATTGATGATCATGAAGGTCGTCAAGGCATTAATGACCACCTTCCAAAGGGACTAAAAAGTTATCCGAGACAATTTAGTAGGTTGCCCTACTATGAGAAGCTACAAATTGTGCATTTGTTTGATACTATGCATATTGGAAAGAATATAACAGAGACATTATGGAAAATATTGGAGGAAAGGTGAGACAAAGAAAAAGATGTCAAAAATTGTAGTGACATTCAGGAATCCAACCATGCAATGAAAAATGTCATTAAATCAAATAGAAATGGAGACCAGGTTAATATAAGTGCCCTTCCTTGGTTATTAATGGACCAGCAAAGCAATGCTATAAAAGAAGTCATACGAAAAATTCAATTTCCCACAGGATTTGCTGCGAACATAAACAATCTCATATCAAAGAAAAGTGAATTTGGGCCAAGGATGAAAACACATGATTAGAATACAAGGTAATTCATGTTCTTGTGTATTTACTAAATATTTGTATACTATGCATGTACTTTTTGTTGTATTATGTTAGAAAACAATGAAAATATCATTTGATAATTGTTGCAGTACTTTCTACCTTTATCTCTCCCAGACAACTTTGACAATAATGTCAAGCAAGTCATATATGATCTTGGAAAATACATGAGGTAAGTAGTGATGTTTGTTCAATTTGTTGTATAGATAATATATTTGCGATTTGTTTTACTTTCTATATAATATATTGTATATTATTTTGTAAAGTCTCGTTTATATATTTTTGCGTCTTTAATCTCTTCTAGGTGGTTGTCATCTAAAGAAATCCATAAAGAAGATATAAAATATTGGAAGAGAAAATTCCTCATTTAATGTGTGAAATGCAAAAGTGTCTACCTTAAACATTTTTCAATGCACAAGAATAGTACCTCATACACCAAGTTGAGGAGATTGAATTGTGTGGACCTATACACACTAGGTCAATATGGATGGTTGAGAGGCACTTGAAATTTTTGAAGGATTTGGTTCGACAAAGAGCACATCCTGAGGGTTCTATGGTGGAGGGATATATGGTATACCAGACTATGGTGCACATTTCTGAATATCTTCCTAAGTTTGCAACAAAGATCCACATAGATTGCATTTGGGATCCCAACCCCATTAACAAATTCTAAGGGGAGTACTTGATGGGGAAAGGTAGACTGAGGAAAGTGAGAGGTAATTATAAGATGTTATTGTAGTTAATTAATTCTTAATCTTCTAAATAAATCAGTTGTAAGTCATCTATTAATTATTTGTACAGTTGGTCGGGAGTGGGATGTGCTACATTTTTATATTGCAAACAATCTTGATTGGATGACGGTGTAGATTGAACGATGTCAACATTATGGTCGCAAATTAACATGGGAAGGTGTTTCTTCATTGGTTAAAGAAACACATTAATGTAATTTTTTTTGTTAATATTTTAGAGCATGTAGTCGATGGTGACCAAGTGGAGCATGATCCGGGTAGACAACATCAGGAACGTGATGTTCCCCAATCAGGTAAAGAGGACTACTATTATTCCTTTAAACATATTTAATTGCAATTGAAGTATTGATTAATGCAACCTTTTGTATTTCAACTCCAGAGGATCTAGAGGGTGTTCAACATGTTTAGGTTGAGGCTAGACAAAATGATTTTGAAGATGATGTGGCCCCATCAGGTAAAGAGAACCATGGTTATGTTCTTTAAATTAATGAAATACTTGTAACAAAAATAAAAAATAATTTGAATTTAACCCATTTGTTTGTTATTGCAGAGGACCCCCCTTTGCATCAGTGTCCTCATCCTCAAAAGAGGACTAGGCATACATTGAGATCACAAGCAGAGGGCAGAACAATTGAAGAGGGGGGAAGTGATGAAGAAAACGATGCTCCACTTAGACTTTTCATAGCTTCAAAAAAAAAAATGATTGTAATCTACATTATTTGATAATGACTGATTTTTATGTGTTAATGAATGTAATTATGTGCTAATGAATGTTCATGAATGATATGTGTTAATTAATATTGATGAATGTTGCGTGTTAATGAGTGTTAATGAATGTTATGTGTTATTGAACGTTATGTGATAATGAATGAATGTTAAAGTTTATTAATGGATGAAACAATGAATGAATGAATATTAGATGTTAATGGGGGAATTTAGAGTGATGTTAGGGGGGGGAGGGGCCAAATGAGCTTCCACCTTCATGTGGTTGGACCTGTTAAGTAGAGAATATTAAACTATTCACGAAACAAACCGAATCTCAATAAAATAAAACACTTTTCAATATTTAATTATGTTGCATAGTTGATCTTATTGAATAATGTATATTGAATCTTAATTGCAGGGTCCAATAGAGCCAACACGAACAACACCACCACAAGAAAGCGGTTTGTTTTTAAGTTTTTTTTTCATGATAATCTGGGAAGGTTCATCTGCAGTGTTATGTGTATCTATGAAGGTGATAAATAGTTTTTGTGATTCTGACATTTATTTTTTGTTCTAGGTGGATGACTTGGAAGAGGTCAGTGATTACTATCAAAATAGGGGTCGCTTTGATGAACTCATATCCATGTTTGTGATGAGCAGCAACACTAGAAGGAACTTACATATTTATATATTCAAGATGATGAATATGATAATGCTGCCATTACTATCATGAACCATTCTCTAGAGGCATGGGATCATATGCAATTCAAATATGTTGTAGTTAAAGTGACCAATGTTGAATTGTACTACAAAGTTGTACACTTTTATTTGCAAGAACACCTAGATCTTATTGATGACCTCTTGAATGTCCTTTCCCTTAGGGTAGACCACACATGAGTGGTTGACATCATGTGTAAGGTATGACTCTAAACTCTTTTATTCTATTACTATTTTTAGAATTACTGAGATGTCTTTCACTTGAGTATTAAGTTTTTCTAGATGTTCTCTTTAGCAGCTATTTGGTTTGGAAAAATTTCATGGGTATCTTTTGTTCTGTTATATTTGTTATCCACGCTGGAATAACAAATATGACTATGTATCTTTGGTGTCACTATGGAATGGTTCTTTCATTTAAGTTAAAGTGGGATGTAATTTATCATTTGAATAGTTTTATAATGATCTTCAATTTCAATTAGGCTGAGAAACATGAACTTCTTTAATTCCGAGTAAAGGCTTTTCTATAGTGAATTTTCGAGGAGGCAAATGATTCTTGAATTTTGTCTGGTTATATTTATTGCTTGCTGAAAATTATGAAATGCTTACTTATAAATGTTTATGAAGTTGTGCCTGTATAAATTAAAAGTATGATTCCTTGATGAAGATTGCTTCTAAAAATACCTAATTTAATTATATCAGATCAACAACAAACCAGTGCCTTCATCCCTTACTGATTTCATACTATTTCAAATTGAAAGATCCTACATATAACCATGGAGGCAGTTTTAATAACTTGTTTTCAAAACAAGACCATCACATCAAAAGAATCTATATGGATTGCAATTGAAATATAAAATGTAGTTAGTCTAATTGAATTTTAACTTTGCTCTGAAAGACCAATAAGACAATTTGAAACTTGCCAACCAACCTTTCAAATTGGAAATTAATCTCAATCACAATACCATAAGATAGCACATTGATAGAATCTAATAAAATAAATTTATCACATGGAACTAATCAATCAATTGAAAAGAATATACCATTCAGAATGAAGAACACTTGAAATTTATATTGAAAATAGATAATCAAACCAGTTGATTTGAATATGTATCATCCATCAACTTTGACATTTTGAGAAAACAAACTGCATAAGTGTTGTATAAAATTGTCTTGATAAGATCATTAAACTCGAGGTATCTCCCCACTTGTTATAAAAGATCCTCCATTTATAGATGAGGATTCAGTTTGAAAGTGAAAGGGCATACCCTTTCATTAAAACTAAAAATTGCAAAAACTAACTAAAAACTAACTTCCTAAAAATTGTCTTTACAATATGAACATATTATAAAAACATAGAAAAACATGACTCTAGGCTCCAACTTAGACATCAGGTCTGGTCTCCTAGCATCTTGCCACACTTCTAGATATGCTCCAAGTACTTCTCTGACTTATATGTGTTTGCATTGTTGATGATATCCCTGACAATGACTTCCAGTGTGACAAAGTTTTTCATTTGTTTCAGAGTCTCTTTCAATTCAATTCCATCAATTTGGGCAATATCAAGGGCGACATTGAGAAGACTACAACATTATGAGATCTATACATCTTTATCCTTTATCTCACCTTTCTGATCAATTAACTCTAGGAAACCATGTTGAACAATGTCTTTGCATTCATCATCTTCAAATTGTAATTCTTCATCAAATTTATTGTGTTTAGCCAACAACCTCTTTATTTTTTCAATTTCTTTTGTTTCTGCATTGGCCACTGTTTTATCATGCAACCTTGTTCCCAATCTATTTGAAATTTTGTTGTGTGAAACTGCATTGTCCATGTTCTTTTGAAACACTATCCAGAATTCTTTTAGAAAGCCTTGTAAAACCTCAAATATTTGAGTTAGTAATACACCAGCAGTATCTGCCCTCACACTTTGCATTTGTTTTAATATCCTTTTATTTTCTTGCTGCAACTCGCATTTTTTCTTCTATTGAGAGCTATCTAGAGTAAGAATCATTGGCACCTATTGCCCACTTCTCCTTAGAATTTCTTCATACAATGCCTTGTACTCGTTCCTATCCCTCACTACTCTGACCATATGTGCTTTATTGAATTTTAAAATATCCACTTTGATATCAACAGAAACAATTGGATCAATTTCACCAACTTTTAGTTTAATCATATGGCCAAAGGCCTTGTCAACATCAATGATCTTTAGTCTCTTTTGGGGAGGGTACAAAGCCCATAACCTCAAAGATTCCTCATCCCAATCAAATCTTGAACCAATATATACATCATTTACACCTTGTATATCCAATTTGAATTCCTTGTTTTCTGAATGCAATAAATTGTCAAAGATAAAAGAAGCACTGAGGTCCCATCCGGGGAACAAAATCACCCCAGCCCCTATAAGAAGTTGCCTCCCCTTTTGAGGGGTCATTGTGGTTATCTCTGCATCAATTTCCTCTTTTAATATCTTTAACAACTCAGCCTCATTATCAGGTATTATGTTGGGAATAGAGTCCCTCAATTTCTTCCCTTTAAAATTGTACAAGAATGTTTTAAATTCTTTGGAATGAATAAAAACATCATCAGCAATAAAAGCAGAAAACTTCTTTAACCAAGAGTCAACATGAACTTCTAATGTTGTCTCTATTTGGCCCTGCATGTCTAACTCTTCTTCCTTCTCTGGCACTTGCCATCTAGAGACAACTGCATTCTCATCAGATTCACTTTCTACCTCCTCCTCTTCGGTTTCAATTTCCTTGAGTCTTTGTCTCTTTTCTACCAATTCATTATTCACTTGATCAATTACCTCTTTGGCCTCTGCATCCTCCTTGTTCCTAAAGAGATCTTCAGCCTCAATACTGACATGCAGATAACCTCCCAAGTTCTGGCTCTTCTTGCAAGACTGAATGTATCCTTCACGATCATAGATTTTCCTGGCATAATGCTCATACAAATTATATTCTTCTATCAAATTCTTATCAATTATTTCATAAGATTTGGTTGACACTATGGTGAAATAACCAAAACTCAGTGTCCCAGGAAGGAAGGATTGCATATGCAAATCTGCAAAATGTTTAGCATTGGACACACTCAATTTCCTCACAATCTCTAGATAAGCTATTATGTACGGTACTAGTTTTGGCAACATGTACGGGCTCCCCCTTAAATCCATATACTCTAAAACATGTAAAATCCTTATTCACAAACCGGTCCCCCTAGTTATGATCAACAATGTGTCTTTCATCATAATCCCTGGGTCTTAGGAACCTCTTGATCTCATCAAATATAGACCCTTCACATGAAATCCCATACATTTGATACAATGGCATCATAATAAGTTCTTCAAACTTAATATAGTTGGACCTCATATATCGAGAACCCCAAAGAGATATCCACAATTAGATGGGTTTCTCCTCACCTTCCTTGTTCTTGGTATTTAATTTTAGGCCCTTAGGCCAAAAACCCTTTACATATCCATAAAATAACAATAGATGCATCAATAGTGAATAAAATTTAAAATTGGGATGAGTATCATCTCTAAGGTTTAAAAAACCTTCGTGCAACCTCTCCACTAGATATGTTGCATAGTCAAAAGGCCTAGGCTCATACATTTGTATATCAAAGGCTAACACCAACGTCCTAGTGCTTGCCAGATCAAGCACCTCCACCCCTCCTACTTGCCCACACGACATATATGTGTACTGCAAGTAGTGTCCAAACAAATCAATGCTGAATGGTAGCCCGTCTTCCTCTGTTAATTTTCATGCTTGCCTCTTGTGAATGGCAAATTTCCAGCCGGTATATGTAGTGTCCATTTCGAGGTATTCTTCCTCCAACTCCCGAAAGGACAAGGGCTTATTAGGATTGGGGTCTAAATTGAAAACCTCGTTTATGGTACCCACAAAAAATCTAATAAATGCTTCCCCATTTGGGAGTTGAATGGACCTCTTCACCGAATTATAATTCCTCACCAAAACCTCTAGCAATCTTATGTTTACAAAAACATTGGGGACTGTTAGCTTACCTAAATTTTTCATCCAAGGATTGCAGAGCAGCATCTCCTTGCTTCTTCTGAAATAGTGGAACATAAACAGTTCATGTGCCCTTACCTTGCTCCAGACATCTCTAACCTCTTTGTACTTGTCTTCTAAGTGGTCTCTCCTTGGCAGGTGCTGCTTCAACCTTCTGGATTTTGGGCCGGGTGCCTGCATTTGGTCTATCATGTCTTGGTTTAACTTCCTGACTGGAGGCACCTCTTTAGTTTTTCCTTTCTTCTTCTTAGAGTCAACGCTCTTGGCCACCCTCTTCTTTCCTGTTGAACACAAAGTTTCCATTTCTGCAATTACAATCCTCTGCTCTATTTTTCAAAGGTGCAATGTGTTCTATTTGTGTATTCTTCTTTCACCAACATAGTATTTAGACAAGGCAATTTCTAGTTTCGCCATATTCTTTTGCAATAATGAACTTCTCGTAAAATTTTCCTTGTGCAGACCATAGATGCATCTACTGCAAGTATTAAATAGAAGACTTTTAAATTTTTGGTTTTGAATTTTTATATGACAATGGCTCGTCAACACATGTCTCCCTGATGAATATTTCCCTTTTGGTGCTCTCTGAACAACCCTTTATTTTCTTTGACATCTTACATTCTCTTATCGGGATACCCTAAGCCGATGACTCCTTTTCCTCCTCATTAGTATATCTCAAACCGATATTCTCATCAAGCGTCGGGTGAGCTCATTTAGCATTATCGTGATAGGCATTGTTTCCTCGATGGGCTTCACCATCGGCATAGATCTTCCCGATGCAACCGACTTCATCGCCATGAGTCTTCTCGGTAGTGTCTTTGCTCTGCTTAATCAGTCTGCTCCTTAATCGGGTATCGGGGTAATCCAAAATGAAACATACCGATAAGAAAATTCTTCTCGATAGAGTATATTCCATTGGTATATGTTTCACCAATGATTTCTTTGGGCATTGGGGTGGCTCAAAGTAGCACATACCGATCTCTTTGGTTATACCAATGCAACCCGCTTCATTGAGTATCGGGGTAATCTGAAATGAAACATATCGACAAGCAAAGTCTTCCTGATAGAGTATGTTCCATCGATATATATTTCACTGATGATTTCTTTGGGTGTCGGGGTGGCTCAAAGTAACACATACTGATCATTTTGGCTATACCGATGGACTCTTCTTTTCACCACTCATATCGGTATAAGTCTTACCGATACCCTCATCGGCTATCGGCAAGACAATTCTCCACTGCTGCCGCTAGTGTTTACTATGTCGATGGGTCATATTGGTATAGTTTTTGTCGATACATCAATTCTCCTCAACTTTACTCCTTGATTGGTATAATTTTTTTCAATGAGTATAACTCTGGCTTGCTATGCTCTCTCATTGGTATATGGTATCTCAATGCCTCCTCGCCTTAATCAGGTGATCGTGAACTTGCAGAGGAATTGCTAGTGTATTTTGTGGAACACGTATACAATTGGTAAAACATATAGTTGGTTGTTCTTTCTCATAGGGTAAAGTATATTTTGAATTTTCATTATGGATTGGGGCATTGAAATGGGGCTTACTTTTGCAATTTGGAACTGCAGGGCAAGAAAGAATGCTTTGCTTCATGCTTGTTCATATGCTATGACTTGATCAGACCAGATGTGGCTTTGGAACTTGCCTAGATGAATAATATGATTGACTTTGTGTTTCCATATCTACTTCAGGTTCTTGATATACTCTAATGATTCTGTGAATATTTTAAGTTTCTCTTTAATAAACATTTTAAATCTTCTACACAATTAAATAGCTAATATTCAAAAAAATAAAATTTCAAAGTTCATTCGAGAATACATGACAAAAGTTGATGAGCTTGTTAAGGACAAGTTAAAGGTTGTCCAAGAAGAGAAATCCAAGGAGAAAGAAGAGAAAGATCTTGTTGCTCAACACGTATGCATTTTTCTTAATTGAGCCTCAAGGAGCACTTGTTCTACTCTACTGATGGTTTTTAAAAATTCAAATAAATATGGGTCTATTTTATTTACAGAATATAGCATTTTAAGAGCATAATTAAGGAAATTGTAGAAAATAGTATTTTTAAGAGCATAATTAAGGAAGTTATAGAAAAATAGCATTTTTTAGGAAATTATAGAAAAACTATGTGCTAACATATTGCACTGTCTAAAAAGGATAATCTTTACGAGGATGCAATGGAAACTAGTTCTCAATTGGGTGATCGTGAACTTGCAGAGGAATTGCTGGTGTATTTTGTGGAACAGGTATTTTGTGGAACAAGTTAGAGGCTATCCAAGAAGAGAAATCCAAGGAGAAAGAAGAGAAAGATCTTGTTGCTCAATAGGTATGCATTTTGCTTAATTGAGCCTCAAGGAGCACTTGTTCTACTCTATTGACAGTTTTTAAAAATTCAAATAAATATGTGCCTATTTTGTTTATAGAATATAGTATTTTAAGAGCATAATTAAATAAATTATAGAAAATAGCATTTTTAAGAGCATAATCAAGGAAATTATAGAAAAATAGCATTTTTTAGGAAATTATAGAAAAATTATGTGCTAACATATTGCATTGTCTAAAAAGGATAATCTTTACAAGGATGTAATGGAAACTAGTTCTCAATCGGGTGATCATGAACTTGCAGAGGAATTGCTGGTGTATTTTGTGGAACAAGTTAGAGGTTATCCAAGAAGAGAAATCCAAGGAGAAAGAAGAGAAAGATCTTGTTGCTCAACAGGTATGCATTTTGCTTAATTGAGCCTCAAGGAGCACTTGGTCTACTCTACTGATAGTTTTTAAAAATTCAAATAAATATGTGCCTATTTTGTTTACAAAATGTAGCATTTTAAGAGCATAATTAAGAAAATTATAGAAAATAGCATTTTTAAGAGCATAATTAAGGAAATTATAGAAAAATAGCTTTTTTTAGGAAATTATAGAAAAATTATGTGCTAACATATTGCACTGTCTAAAAAGGATAATCTTTACAAGGATGCAATGGAAACTAGTTCTCAATCAGGTGATCATGAACTTGCAGAGGAATTGCTGGTGTATTTTGTGGAACAAGTTAGAGGCTGTCCAAGAAGAGAAATCCAAGGAGAAAGAAGAGAAAGATCTTGTTGCTCAATAGGTATGCATTTTGCTTAATTGAGCCTCAAGGAGCACTTGGTCTACTCTATTGACAGTTTTTAAAAATTCAAATAAATATGTGCCTATTTTGTTTACAAAATATAGCATTTTAAGAGCATAATTAAGGAAATTATAGAAAATAGCATTTTTAAGAGCATAATTAAGGAAATTATAGAAAAATAGCATTTTTCAGGAAATTATAGAAAAATTATGTGCTAACATATTGCACTGTCTAAAAAGGATAATCTTTACAAGGATGTAATGGAAACTAGTTCTCAATCGGGTGATCGTGAACTTGTAGAGGAATTGCTGGTGTATTTTGTGGAACAAGTTAGAGGTTGTCCAAGAAGAGAAATCCAAGGAGAAAGAAGAGAAAGATCTTTTTGCTCAACAGGTATGCATTTTGCTTAATTGAACCTCAAGGAGCACTTGTTCTACTCTACTGATGGTTTTTAAAAATTCAAATGAATGTGCCTATTTTGTTTACAGAATATAGCATTTTAAGAGCATAATTAAGGAAATGATATAAAATAGCATTTTTAAGAGCATAATTAAGGAAATTATAGAAAGATAGTATTTTTTAGGAAATTATAGAAAAATTATGTGCTAACATATTGCACTGTCTAAAAAGGATAATCTTTACAAGGATGCAATGGAAACTAGTTCTCAATCAGGTGATCCTGAACTTGCAAAGGAATTGCTAGTGTATTTTGTGGAACATTTATTTTGTGGAACAAGTTAGAGGTTGTCCGAGAAGAGAAATCCAAGGAGAAAGAAGAGAAAGATCTTGTTTCTCAACATGTATGCATTTTGCTTAATTGAGCCTCAAGGAGCACTTGTTCTACTCTACTGATGGTTTTTAAAAATTCAAATAAATATGTGCCTATTTTGTTTACAAAATATGTATGCTCAGCTTCTTCCCCTTGCTTTTCTAGCACCTCCAATAGCATTTTAAGAGAATAATGTTACCCTTAGTTGTCCTTGGTGACAAAAAGGGTGCCATTTTGTTATCGGCAACTTGTAATATATTTGTAAAATGTTTTGGTTCAGTACTGCCAACAAATATCTGATGCGGGTCCTCTTAGTGCGATGACATGAAGATGAGGTGGCATTTTTAAAGTGACTTTGGTTGATATTTTTTTAAGATGCAGATTTCAAACAAACGTTAAAATAAAACAAAAGGATTTTGTTGGAAGTAAATTAAAACTCTTTCGAAAGCTTTTCTCTGGCTGAGTTTATCAAACCCTAATACATCCGCCGCCATGAGTTTCACTCCAGCAGTTACAGGGCAAAATATTGTCAGATTCTGGTTATGGGTTTTTGGTATGACAATCTGCAAGGTTAAACAAGTCGAATGGTGGTCTTAATTGCCAATTTCAATGGGTTTTTGTGCAGATATTTAGGATTTCATTCTCCGGTACATCTCTTCAAAAGAATAGGTAATATTGTTTCAAAATACTCTCGTTCTTACAGTTTTCAGGGAGATATATGAGATTATTTGAATTATAAATGATAAATAATTCAAAGATTAGTTGGTTGCTTTGAAATTTTTCAACATTCTGTTATTTCTAAAAATTCCAATGAAAAAAAAGAAAAGATTTTACAGTTGCAAGGTTTTATGTTTTTTAATGAAATCATTTTTTGTTGATTTCATTACAAAGAGGATAATTTATTTTCTTTACAAAGAACATGTTAGTCGATTCAGTTATTGATTAAACCCTAACCCAGTGTGGGTAACCATATACGAGGGTTACTCTTGAAGACAATCTTTGATCATGTTCTGAAGAACACATTGAAATTATATAAGTTTTTGGAAACAAGACTCTTATGAAAAAAAATAGGGAGAGAGAGAGATAGAGAGACTTGAACAAGAAAATTAGTAAAAAGAAGATTGACAGACATTTTGTTTTTCATAGTGTTCTGGACTATTACTCTGTTTTGTAGAGTACTTGGTCCCACTGAGGTTGGAGTTATTATTATTATCCAGAGATTGAGTGTACTCTCTCTGATTGTGTTTAAAATTAAAAAATATCATTCTTTGTCTGCTATACAGAGATATGAAAGACATTGTTGTTCATTTAATTGGCTAATTAATTCCTCCTATTTTTGTAAATTAATTAATTAATGAGAAATTATTAATTAATTTACCTAATTTGCATCAATTTTCTAATTTCCAAGTCATCATTTCTAACTTAATTTTCTAATTTCTCCTAAATTCCTAAATGTCTATTTCTATTTCAAATTCATGTCATAAATCCTTGCATAGCAATTTGTCATAATTTGTCATAATTGACAATCAATCAATTCTTGACATAGAAATTTGTCATAAATTGTCATGAATCATCAATCAACAAATTTTGCATAGAAAGTGCATAATTTGTCATAATTTGTCATAATTGACATAATTGATTTGCAATTTTCCATTTGAATTGAATCATGCTAATTTGATTCATTTCTCCAATTTATCTATAAATTGGATGATTTTCTTCAATCAAGATCCCCAATTGATCACATTTTGAACCCCTAACCAGATTATCAAATTTCTAATCAATCACATTTTGAGTACTCTTGATCAATAATCTTGTCTACTTGCTTTCAATTATGTGTGTGCACTTGTAGGTGAGATCCACAACCAAACTGTTTGAAGAGGAAAGAAGAACAATGGAGCCGCATGAAGGAAGCATTCAGATCTGCATATGGTTTGCATAGTATTTACTTTTGAATGTTTTATCTTTATGTCTTTATTGAGTGTTGTTTAGGATAGATCATTGCAGTTTTGCTTTCGTGATTGAGCTAATGATTAGTATGTTTATAATGCTTGTGATGATTCTTAATTTCCTATGCTACAGCAAGGTTTTATGTTTTTTAATGAAATCATTTTTTGTTGATTTCATTACAAAGAGGATAATTTCTTTTCTTTGCAAAGAACATGTTAGTCGATTCAGTTATTGATTAAACCCTAACCCAGTGTGGGTAACCATATACGAGGGTTACTCTTGAAGACAATCTTTGATCATGTTCTGAAGAACACATTGAAATTATGTAAGTTTTTGGAAACAAGACTCTTATGAAAAAAAATAGAGAGAGAGAGAGATAGAGAGACTTGAACAAGAAAATTAGTAAAAAGAAGATTGACAGACATTTTGTTTTTCATAGTGTTCTGGACTATTACTCTATTTTGTAGAGTACTTGATCCCACTGAGGTTGGAGTTATTATTATTATCCAGAGATTGAGTGTACTCTCTCTGATTGTGTTTAAAATTAAAAAATATCATTCTTTGTCTGCTATACAGAGATATGAAGGACATTGTTGTAATTTTTTTTTTAGTGGGAATTAGATTGAGAGATTATTATACTCACTCCAACCATTGATAGTTTTGTGACTGCAGAACATAGTGCAGTCATAAAGGTACCAGTGATTGTAGCTTGAGTTGGCAATTTTTGATGTTGTATAAGGAAGAGGGGTTGGTGCTCCTTGAGGCCTTGTGGCTTCTAAATTTTGTGTACTGAGTTGGTGTGAAATAATACAAGGAATCTTTTACCGAGTGGTTTTTCTACCCCAAGAGGGTTTTCCACTCATGAAAATTATGGTGTTATGTGTCCAATCTTGTCTCATTTTTTTTCACATGCTCTGATACTTTAGATCTTTTATTATTTTTCTTTCTCTCTCTACTGTGTTTAACTGTATGGTATATAATCTTTGCAAATCATTTTTAGATGTTGCATGTTTTGTGAAAAGTGGCAAAATCATCTTGTTTTCAGAAAGCTTAAATCAAAGATTATCTATCTGTCATTTGAATGGTCATTTTACATACTTTGTTAACAGTGTTGTTTTTACAATGTTTAGTCATATTTGGGTAAACTTACAACTCATGTGTTTAATGTCATCCACCTGTTGTTAATCAAGATAGTCTTTTTCAAAGTTTTTTTATTTGAGTAAAAAATGTGACACTCTGATTCACCCCCACCTCTCAGAGTGTCTCCACTTCCAACACATAATTAAGGAAATTATAGAAAATAACATTTTAAGAGCATAATTAAGGAAATTATAGAAAAATAGCATTTTTCAGTAAATTATAGAAAAATTATGTGCTAACATATTGCACTGTCTAAAAAGGATGTAAAGATGCAATGGAAACTAGTTCTCAATCAGGTGATCGTGAATTTGCAGAGGAATTGTTGGTGTATTTTGTGGAACAAGTATACAATTGGTAAAATATATAGTAGGTTGTTCTCTCTCACAGGCTAAAGTATATTTTGAATTTTCATTTTGGATTGGGGCATTGAAATGGGGCCTGCTTTTGCATTTGGAACTGCAGGGCAAGAAAGAATGCTTTGCTTCATGCTTGTTCTTATGCTATGACTTGATCAGACTAGATGTGGCTTTGGAACTTGCTTGGATGAATAATATGATTGACTTTGTGTTTCCATGGATAAAAGTACAAACCTGTGTCACACTTTTACAAAGGAAAAGGCTAACACAACAATAATTGTTCAATTTCGTCACCATAAAAGTGTCATTTGCATTTTGAATTTGAAGATGATGTAAACTGATGAAATGTGTAAAATTTGTTGAAGTTTAAGTCTACTATTTTTCAAAAAAAAAAAATTCAATAATTTATATGTTTTTTTAGCTTTAAAGTCCATTTTTTTATTGCTGAAAAATGCTGAAAAATAGGGGGTTTGGTTCTCACCTCAAAAGTAAATGTAAATCAACTTTTTTTTTTCTCATTTTGATATCCATTATAGATCACATATTTATATAGTGCATGAAAAAAAATTAAAAAAATTGATGTATATTTTCTTTGTAATAGCATTTGGAAGTCGAATAACCAGAATTTGACAATTTTTGTCTCCCACCACAATTTGTCTATTGAATTTATGATAATCCGAAAACTAAAAATACCCTTTTGGAGAAGACTCTCTCTTCTAGTGAGCCATATTTGTTTCAAATTTTTTTGAAGTGATTCGATATTTTTTTTGTTTTTCAAAGCAGCCTGTTATCGAACAAAAGAATACCTAGTTGTAGTATTTTTAATTTTTTATATATTAAATGTAATCAAAACGTTAAAAAAATTATGAGTAGAATCATGACTTCGATCTCTAAAAAAGGGTATTTTAAATTTTTTTAATAAGTTTAAATTACCTATTGGTTTTTGTTGCAGAAGTGACAAGTTTGAGAAAATCATCATTTTTGTTGATGTGGCTGTCACTTGGCATTCCACATAAGTCGTTCCGGCCGAAACTATTCAAAAATAGTTGCCTTCCAGTGGGAACTGTGAGGGCTGATGCAACTAGTCGTACAAGCGACTGGTCGCTTGAACCACATATAAAAAGGAATTATTTTTCCCATTAAAAAAACCAAAACAATCAAGTGCGAAAATAATAAGTTATTTTTGCAAAAAATCATTTTTTTTTTCAAATAAAGTGGCATTTTGGAGCGAGTAGGAAGATTATAAAGGGGCGAATATTTCTAATTTTGTAAAAGGGCGAAGATTTTGAATTTTTTTTCGGAAGGCATCTACCCTTTCCAAGTATGTTATTTTAAATTATTTTCTCAATCATGCTTAATTTACAATATTAGATGTTTTTTGGAAATTAAATATTTTTTAGATTAATCATATTCTTTAGTCACTGCAATACCACGATAACCATTACTTGGCCATATATCCAACACTATTTAGTACTGAATTATATTATATTTTATTTTCTAATACTTGACTCAAATTCTCTATATATTAGCTAAGTGATTTCAAGCAATTAATGTTATTAAATCACGTTCATATGTACATTGCATATAGTTAGATGTCTCTAATTGAAGTATACTTAATTTCTTACTTTTTTTCAATGCTCCTAAATTTCTTCAAGAGCCTTATTTTTTCATTTTCTAAATTATAAAAATTGGACTTCAAGTCAAATGATCTAAATGGATGAAATTTACACATGTGAAGTTTAAGAATGCAAAATTATTTATACATTTCACGAATTACATTTTTTTTGTTAAGAACCGAGGAAAAGTAATTAGATATATAACCTTTTTAGTTCAAAGCACTAAATTTTGAAGATCTGCATATTTGCATGTTTTGTTTTTAGGTTCAAAGCATAAAATTTTGAAGATCTAAATATTTTTTGCAATGGGGAATAAGAGGACTAGATCAAGGTTGTATGATCATAAAAGGGGTGATAAGATGAAAGGTCATACAAAATGTAGTCAACAACAATCTGTTGTTGTTCAAGATCAACCTGATGATGTTCAAGAAACATCTACTCAGGTATGAGATGAATTTTTTTTTTCTGGTATGGAAAATTTGATGGAAATGGATGAAGATAGTCTTTTCAATGAAATTCCATCTAAAGATATGATACTTGAAAGCACATTTAAATTGCATTGTAAGAATTTGTGGGATGATTATTTTAAAAATAAGTCTATTGTTGGAAGAGCACAATTATTTGCTAAGTTATTTAGGAAAAGGGAAATGAAACCTGTTTTGGAGTTGTTGGGTGTTGGTAATAAGAAAGTTCTCCTGATACATTAGTAAAAGAAACTATAATTGAAAATTTACAAGAAGCATTGAATTGTATTGAGAACACAAGTCGAGGTGCTGATTTAAGTGTTGCACGTAGAGCATTGATGACTATGATTACTAGTAAGGAATTGACTTGGGAAAAACAAGTTAATGCAATTTCTCAATTAATGCATGTATTTAGAAGAACTCTTCAAAGATACATTAGGAAGAGAAATATGTTGGATGAAAACATCGAAAAGAATTGGGTAAATATTTGTAGGGTTCCTAGAAAAGACAAAATTTCTGAAGATGTAAAAAGATAGGTCATTGATTATTGGACCAACCAATCTCATGTTTCTTCCAATAGAAGGGATACTATACAAATGATAGATGAAGATGGTAAAAAGATTACACATCCAAAATATTTCTTAGATACAACACAAAGTGAATTGTTTGAAGCATTCAAACAAGAATTTTTAGATGTAAAGATTTGCCAAAGGATGTTTGAGAGATTTTGTCCTTTCTTTGTACGCATAAATAAGGTACGGGAAACTTGTTGTTATCAAAATCATGTTGAATTTCATCTACACTTGCAATCATATAAGAAGTTCATGGCAACAATTAATCCAAATCTAGTCATTCCTACAACTACAACACAATTTGTGAAGTCTATTTTATGTGATAAATTAGAAGATTCAGATGAGTTCAAAATACAATGTATAAAAGGTGAATGCAATGATTGTGGATTTTTGAGTAAGTTTGTGTCGCAAACTGAGAATATTGATATTCATGCACTAGTTATATGGAAGAGATTTGAATATGAGACATACCAAAGTAAGTCAGGAACTGAATCCAAAAAAATTATGTTAAAAGAGAGTGAATTGCCCTACATTCAGTTTATAGATAGATTTCATAATATGATATATCCACATATCCAACATTGTCATGGTGCAAGATGGCAGGCTAAACAGTTTCGTGATTCAAAGAATTGTTTTCCACTAGGTTGTATTCTTTCAATTGTAGATTTCTTCGAGAACTATACATTTAGTCCTCGCACAAAAATTCAAAGTCAATATTGTCATTCTGATCAAGTTGCAATATTTGTACAAGTTTGCTATAGACATGCACAATTTCATGTGGATGGTATAGAGAGTACTGAAAATGAACGTATTATCATCAAGGAGGTCCATTTCTATATCAGTGATGACACGTGTCATGATACGAGCTATGTAGCACATTAGTTTGGAATGTTTTTTGAAGATATTAAATATCGTGGGATAGAATGTACACAACATTGGATTTGGTCAGATGGATGTGCTGGTAAGTACATTAGATTTGAAATTGATTATTTAAGTTTTTTTTTTTATTATTATATATATGATTTGATTGTATATAACAGGTCAAAAGTTTAAATATATATAATATATATGTTATTCATGTCAGGGCAATTTAAGTCTGCAAAAGCTTTTAACTGGTTATCCCTACAACATACTCGACATAGCATAAAGTTTTTGTGGAACTTCTTTGAGAGTGGACATGGAAAAGGAGAGCATGATGGAGCAGGAGCATGTGTGAAGCGTGCACTTCGCCAACATGAACTTGCAGGTAAATTATATATATATATATATATATATATATATATATATATATATATATATATATATATATATATATATATATATATATATATATATGTATGTATGTATGTATGTATGTATGTATGTATGTATGTATGTATGTATGTATGTATGTATGTATGTGGGTTGTCCAATTTTCTAAAGAAAGAGCTTCTTTACAGGTAACGACATACATAATTCAAATGATATTATTGAATGGTGCAAAAATCCTTTTTTTGGTCGTGTTACAACTTACAACAAGCATTATTTTTGGAAGTTAAAGGTATATATATAATTTTTCTTAAACATTCTTGGTGTTCTTGAATTATTTTAAAAATTTGTGTATATATATATGCGCGCGTGCATGTGTGTGTGTGAAATGAACTAAAATTGACTCAATTTTTTTTGTATTATCAGATATTGATCGATCAAATCTTTATATTTGTCAATCAATTAATGGTATTAGAAGTTTTCATCAAGTATTGACTACGAGATTTAGCAAGCCCCATGTTATTCTTGCAAGAGGAAAATCATGCTTTTGTGTTGATTGCATTGCGAACAATAGAGATACTCATTGTCAAAATATTGCTAATAGATATGTTTTGCAATAGGAAATGAAATAATTTTACACAATGCCTCCTTACGAAGATAGTGACACTATTGATATTCATGATCCTCTATATTTAGCTGAATATGAACGTGTTTCTGATTTAGTTGTTACAGGTGCGTGCATGCATATTTTGTAAATTACATATATGTACATGTACAAATTTTTAAATTCTTCATTAATTTAATATTGTTCAAAATTAATTTAAAAATGTGTAATGAACTAATATTTCTTGTAATATATATGCATGCACGGTCTATTTCCACAGGTGATATTTTTGCAGTGATTGCTGATCCTGACAATATTGAAAGTGTAGATTATTATCTACTGAGATGCACACAACCAAAATCCAAGTTATTGGAATCAATCAGTGATGATGATGGGCAACAATATCCCACTGGTTTAGTTGTTGTTGAAGGCACCTATTATCAACAAATAAAGATAGATACAAATGGTGTAACATTCATTGATTATATGCCTTGCCAAAAAGTTCTACACTACAGTCACTTAGTAATAGCGACAAAATTGCAATTGGAGACATTGCCAAAAATAGGACGTGGCAACCAAAAGTGGAGGTTGCCTATTGAAGATCATGATTTTTTTTTAGAAATTATAAAAGATAGGGAGGATCCAGATTATATGTACCACGAGCTTTAAGTTCACTTGTCATGTTTGAACAAGTAAATTATATTAGATAGGTCTTATTTTGATAAACTCATATATATATTTAGATATTTTTAGACATGTGTAGCAATTTGGATAACTTGTGGAAATTTAGTTTTGTTGATGCATTTATTTTACGTTTTATACGTTGATTCTACATGTTTTATTCTTAAATTAAATATTTTATGTCTATGCATTGAACATGTATACATATTGATTTTAATTTTTTAATTTTATTTGTGTATGGATTCATTTCATTACATGTTGTCTTAAGGGGTCATTTAAACACATGTATGGATTCATTTATATTTGTACACATGCATGGATTCATTTTATTCATCTATGTATTCATTTAATTTTGATTTACACATGTATAGTTTCATTTAATTATGTTGTATATATAGTTATGCATGCATATATAGTTTCACTAAAATGAACAACTAATTATGTTGTCTTAAGGTGTTTTAAGTGGTCTTAAGGGGATTTAAGGGGATATTTGCATCATTGATTCTTTTTATATTTTTACACATGCATGGATTCGTTTTATTCATCTATGTACATTCATCTCATTCATATTTACACATATATTCTTTCATTTAATTATGTTGTTTCTATTAATCTAATTATGTTATCCTAAGGTGTTTTAAGTGGTCTTAAGGGGATTTAAGGGGATATTTGTGTCATTGATTCTTTTATATTTTTACGCATACATGGATTCATTTTATTCATCTATGTACATTCATTTAATTTATATTTATACATATATTGTTTTATTTAATTATGTTATTTGGATTCATCTAATTATGTTGTCCTAAGGTGTTTTAAGTGGTCTTAAGGGGATTTAAGGGGATATTTGCGTCATTGATTCTTTTATATTTTTACACATGCATGGATTCGTTTTATTCATCTATGTACATTCATTTCATTTATATTCACACATATATTGTTTCATTTAATTATGTTGTTTGTATTCATCTAATTATGTTGTCCTAAGGTGTTTTAAGTGGTCCTAAGGGGATTTAAGGGGATATTTGCGTAATTGATTCTTTTATATTTTTACACATGCATGGATTCATTTTATTCATCTATGTACATTCATTTCATTTATATTTACACAAATATTGTTTCATTTAATTATGTTGTTTGGATTCATCTAATTATGTTGCCCTAAGGTGTTTTAAGTGGTCTTAAGGGGATTTAAGGGGATATTTGCATCATGGATATAAGTTCATTAAAATTTTGAAGTAAGTTCATTAAACAAGTACATAAACACTTAACTAAAATGAACAACTAAATTAAATTTTAACGACTAAATTTGTTTAAAAATGGACAACTAAAATATACATAAACACTTAACTTTCACATACACATGTACAATTAACTAGAACACTTAACTAAATTCAAATGACTTAGAGATTCTATCATTTAAACACGTAACTTTCAAAAACGTAATCTATCTATATATAAATGTGCAAAGTAGTATGAAATGTAGATCTATCTAACACATACACACACACACATGAAATATGGAAAATAAATATCTAGTACACATACACATATGAAATGTGTATAATACACATGTATGAAATGTCTAGTACACATGTACAAATATATGAAATGTCTATAAAATGTGTGCACATGCACATATCTATATATATATATATAAAGAATGGGCCACTCTGGGCCCTGTCCTGAAGCATGTCCCGATCCATGCGCTTGCAATAGAGTATGCACACATAAAATCATACATTAAACATTTAATTTTAATGTAATAGAGTAAATTTTTTTAAGTAACATAGATTATGAGAATTTGTACGTAGACAAACATACCTTTGAAGAGTCTCTAACATCACCACCATGTGCATGCAAGATTCTAGAACATCTATGTGATGAGGAGCTCAACCCGTGTGATAGTGGTGCATCCTGCAATATTGAAATTTTGCTAGATATACATATACACATTTATAACTTGCAAACTAACTCTTTAAAAACATAACTTAAATATTTAAGATTCAATTAATTTAAAGTTATAATGTATGTACCTGTGTCTCCTGATGAACAGGGTCGGTGGCAATGTGCAAATCCTCAAACATCGCCCCCTGGGCCTACAATATAAATTACACATGAACTTGAACATGTACATTATTTAAACATTCATTATTAAGTTTTAAATATATAAATATATATATATATATATATATATATATATATATATATATGTAATTTATTTTAATGATCAAATCTAATCTACTTGAACATGTGGTTGTAGATAAACATACCTTAGGGTCTCTAACACTTCCATCGCGCGCATGCTGGACTCTAGAACATTTGCAGGATGAATGGCTCATCCTGCACAATGCTCGCTCATCCTAGACAATGCACACATTTTGTTCTATATATATATAATTTAAATCGCTTGAAATTATTTAATCAACACCTCGATATCCATTTAAATAGAACTTAAAAATTAAAAAATAATAATTTAAACTTTATATATACCTGTGTCTTCTGATGAACAACTGTGTCAGTGGCTACATCCAAATCTCCATACATCGACCCTAACGCGATACCCTATATAGTTTAAAAAATACAATCCAATATATATATAATTAATTTAATCTATGCAGTTCATGTGTACAATCAAGTAGCTATATAAAATTTCTAAATTAAAATTAGTAAATTAATATTATATAATTCATACCTCTCCTACAACATGCAAGGCTCGTCTGATCCTGCTGATGTCAGAATCATGCAAGGAGCCCACTGCAACATGATCCCCCTCACTGTCTGGCTCCATAAGCATGGTAGTGAACATCCTTGAAAATCCAGTACCAAGTGTTGTGGATTGATCAACTGATGTATAAATAGGAGGAGGAGGTGTATCCTAACCAACTGTTGTATGCTAGGGTGAGGTAGTAGGATGTGCAGCAGCAATAGGATGAGAATCTGTATGCTCACAGACATAGCTAGATGCACCCGGTCTACCAAGTGCACACCTAACAAATGATGGGGCATCCTGTAGTGGGATCCCATGCTCCATAGAAATGACTTGATATGCATCCAAGAGATCACTGGGTAAGCATGCGCTCATCTGTCATAAAGGATCTATGTCATGCATGCATGTAGCATCCATCAACGATGGTATGTCTACTTGAACATATGGATCATCACTCATTGATGCATCATGAATGCTAGTATGAGAGCGCAACAAATATCTACCCACCCAGTCTGATGTCATCTCATCCACCTGTGTGGCTATAGTAGCAATACTGGAAAATATGGATTGTCGAGTGTCATCTAGTACACTATCTGTAGCATGTGCTAGGTTCGCACTCTTGGGAAGAACCACAAGGTTTGGACCAATCGATGCCCATTTATTAATAGGTGGGGGTGCACCTAGTCGTCTAAACTTATCTAAAAATATGTCATTCCCTTGCCCAACATGTTTCAAAAAATCGATGTAATCAACATCATCCAACAAATGAAACTCTGCAAACAATTGTTTGTAGAAATAAAGGGGCAACCCATCCTTTTGGGGCCACCTATGATGAGTGGCTAACCATCTAGGATAAATAAATGGTGCTACTAGTGCATCTATGCACCTAGTAGGCATATAGCCTTACACCCTACCAAAGGCCTGATAATTGTTGATGAGGTCAATCATATGAACTAGCTCATGTCTAATAGTCTCACCCCTTTGTTTATTTGTTTGATCACGCATGTTTCCCAAAGTGATATTTAAATGATCTAATGCATGTTGGAGTGCCTTTGCTGTCTGATTGTAGAGTTGTTGTCTCTCTTGTGGAGTTGTTGCAGACCTATGTGACGTCTGCTCACTCCCACGAGGATGAACACTAGGCTCAAAACTACTCATGTTATGTGATCCAGGATCGTCAGACATGATGTGAGTGTATAATGTAGATCTAGGTATATATATATATATATATATCTGCACATGTGCATGTATGTAGTACACATTAAACAATAATTAAAAATGTATACATACATTTAAATCATTTTAAACATATTTAAACATATAAATTAAAAAAATTAGATATATACATTTAAAAGAAATTTAAACGTCATAAATGCATACTTGAGTTAAAATTTTCTAGATATAAAGACAAATTTAAGACAAATTTCTAGAGATCTATGCACAAAAGAAATTTAAACAACTATAAATTTAAATTTCAATTTCAATATATGTCTAATTTACAATTACATATATTTGCATATACAATAATTAATTTGAAAATTAGTCAAATTAAGATCCCAAGTTAAGTCAAATTAATTTACAATTAAGTCTAATTAATTTATAATTAAGTCAAATTATAATTAATTTACAATTTTAAATATACAAATTAATTAATAGGTCCTAATTTGGTCTTATGTGGGACCCTAATAGGTCTTAAGGGGTGCACAAGTGTCGTAAGGGGCCTTTAGTAGTCCTAAGGGGTCACACATGCATGACCCCTTAGGACCACATATGACCCCTTGCGACACCATTTGGTCTTTTGTGGTCCTAATAGGTCCTAAGGGGTGCACATGTACCACAAGGGGCCTTAAGTGGTCCTAAGGGGTCACGCATGTGTTCTAACACATGAGTGACCCCTTAGGACCACATAAGACCCCTTGTGACCCCTTAGGACCACATATGACCCCTTGCACCACCATTTGGTCTTTTGTGGTCCTAATATGTCCTAAGGGTTGCACATGTGTCGCAAGGGGCCTTAAGTGGTCCTAAGGGGTCATGCATGTGTTCTAACACATGTGACCCCTTAGGACCACATAAGACCCCTTGCGACACCATTTGGTCTTATGTGGTCCTAATAGGTCCTAAGGGGTGCACATGTGTCGCAAGGGGCCTTAAGTGGTCCTAAGGGGTCACACGTGTTCTAACACATGCGTGACCCCTTAGGACCACATAAGAACACATGCGTGACCCCTTAGGACCACATAAGACCCCTTGATACACCATTTGGTCTTATGTGGTCCTAAGGGGTGCACATGTGTCGCAAGGGGCCTTAAGTGGTGCTAATAGGTCCTAAGGGGTCACGCATATGTTCTAACACATGTGTGACCCCTTAGAACCATATAAGACCCCTTGAGACACCATTTGGTCTTATGTGGTCCTAATAGGTCCTAAGGGGTGCACATGTGTCGTAAGGGGCCTTAAGTGGTCCTTAGGGGTCATATAAAATAATTATATACTCCATAGGATGTATACATACACATACATACATACACCTCAGGACATGCTATCAGGGGTCGTGTGTGGTCCTAGGAGGTCACACATGTGTAATAGGTCCTAAGGGGTGCACATGTGTTGCAAGGGGCCTTAAGTGGTCCTTAGGGGTCATATAAAATAATTATATACTCCATAGGATGTATACATACACATACATACATACACCTCAGGACATGCTATCAGGGGTCGTGTATACACATACATACATACACCTCAGGACATGTGTGTGACCCCTCAGGACCACACACGACCCCTGATAGCATGTCTTGAGGTGTATGTATGTGCTAAGGCTTATATAATTATTTTATGTGTATTTATGTATGTGTATGTACATGTATGCATGCATGCATGTATGTATGTATGTATGTAGACCTAGGTATGTATGTGTATGTATTTTTATGTATGTGTATGTTCTAAAGTGTACATATAATAATTTTATATGTATGTAGGTAGGTATGTATGTCTGTGTATGTTTGTATGTAGGTTTGTATGTATGTGTATGTATGTATGTAGGTTTGTATGTATGTGTATGTATGTGTGTAGGTATGTATGTATGTATGTGTATGTTTGTGTATGTATTTGTATGTATGTGTGTATTTATTTTCTAATATTCTAAACTAATATGATAGAATATATACAATATATATATATATATATATATATATATATATATATATTAAAAACTTAAAACAAAAAAATTTCTATCAAAAATTTAATTTTCTATTAAAAACTATTTTTAAAAAAACAATATAAATTAATATGTTAAAATAAATACATTAAAAAAAAAAAATGGTACTTACCACCAAAACACTTCCACTCGGATCTCTATGATTTTTTGTGCCCTCTTGCTCAATTCCAAGCCGCTCGATGCAAAATGAGGGGCCTGGGCGGATTTCAGCTCTTATATAGGGCAAGGGTGTTCCGGCTAGAACAACCTTGCCACATGAGCGCTATGTGGCTGCCGAATCGGGCCAAATCATTTGGGCCGGAATAGGCATTGTTAGCCTAAAGTGTGACATAGATCCGTACGATCACCCCATACCTACTTCAGGTTCTTGATATACTCTGATGATTCTATAAATATTTTAAGTTTCTCTTTAATAAACATTTTAAATCTTCAGCATAAATAAATATGTGCCAATTTTTTTTACAAAATATGTATGCTCAGCTTCTTCCCCTTTTCTTTGCCAACACCTCCAATGCCTAGCATGGGAGGTTACTTTCAGCTAGGTATGAGTGGAATGTGAATGCCTCCCATGCCAACTTATGGTATGCCACCTATGGGTGCCTATTGATGGGATTGAAGAACTTAACATGGGACACAATTCTTCAATCATACATGGTTTTTTGAGGCTGGTCTTTGAGTGGAAATATTGCATTGTCAAATTGTTTTTATTGTTGTTTGGTTGGTTGATACAAAATAATGAATCTTTAGTATTATCATATTGGTCAATCAGTTCAAATATTTCCATCCACCAAGCATTCAATGCCTGAATCGTCGCATGATTAGATTGTTAAATTGTTTTTATTGTCATTTGGTTGGCTGATACATAATAGTTAATCTTTAGTATTATCGTATTGGTCAATAAGTGCAAACCTTTCCATCCACCAAGCATTTGATGAGGGTGTTGTATGTCTGACAACATCCTCGTCGAATAAGTAGTGAGGGGGTGTCAAAATTTCAACACCCACCCAATTTATTTCGACGACTTATCGAGTTTTGCCAATGGCTAAGCAGTGAGGTGGCGTTGAAATTTTGATGCCCACACAATTTATTCCAATGACTTATCGAGTTTTGCCGACAGCTAAGCAGTCAGGGGCATCAGAATTCCGATGCCCACCCAATTTATTCTGATACCTAAATCATTGCACATACAACAACCTCGTCGGTACAGATGCCCTCGTTGCCATTGGAATTCCGATGACTAAATAGTGACGGGGACATCTGAATTCAGATGGCCGAACCATCGCTTATATAGCGTCCTTGTCAGTATGGACGCCTTGGTTGTCGTTGGAATTGCTACGACTTATCGAGTTTTACTGATGGCTAAGAAGTGAGGGGGCTGTCAGAATTCCAATTTATTTCGATGCCTGAACCGTCAGAACATTACCTACAAGGCGTTGGAATAATGACGACTTATCGAGTTTTACCGACGGCTAAGCGCAATCATGGTCATCGTTGGAAGAGTCTTTACTGTCGTCAAAATTTTGATGGGCTTGAGCACCGTCAAAATGTTTGACTATAAGTTTTCAACAGCATTGCTCATCGACAATCTGACGAATTGTAGTCAAAATCTCGATGAACTGTCATCGAAATTTCAAGCCAAATGTACTAGTGTCAAATCCCATCTATTGATGGTATTTTTTCTCAAATCAATCTCAACTGTCAAATCAAATTCTCAAAATCTATATAATGATCATTAATCCTCAATCTTTATAACCACAATCTTTGAGTTCTTACGCTTTCTCTCTATAGGTATTTTTGTAACTCTGAGAGACATCATCAAAATACCAAAAGAAACAAGAAGAAGGGCAATTGAGGCTAGATGCATAGAATTGGAAATGGAGTTTGGTTTGATTTGATTATTGTCATTGGATTGTCTATTTCCTTATGCATTCCTTTATTGATTTAAAATTGAGAAGTTTGTGATGGAATTGGGTTTTAGTGGTTTCCTAATAAGTCTATTACATTATGTTTTCCCTCAAATTTATAATGCATACAAATGGTGAACCCAACATGAAGAACAATTGTCTTTTTTTTTAAGAGTTTGGATTTGTCCAGGTTATATAGGTCACAAATTACGCATTTGAAGAGCATATACTGCATTTGCTAAAGATTTTATGTGGACATCTCCTAGAATATTGCAGATCTGCATTGCCAAGTGATAAATTCAGAGGTTTGAGTGATGCATTTACACTGTGGATTGACACATACACAATAATTACTACCACATTTGATAGACAAATTACCGCATCCACGTATTTTTGTACCACATGCATTATCATTGGTAACATATTTGTCTAATGAAATTTTGAAGGTAAAATTTTGGTTGGGTACTTTTCTTTTTGTGTTTATGTTATTCTTAGTTTCTAGTTTTTGTCATTTTTATGTTCCTAGGATAGGATTTTATGTTACTAATGTTTTTTTAGCATGTTGCAATTATGGGACCAATAATCCATCATTAAAATTACTGACAAGTTTGTTGTAGGCTCCTAGAGTTTTGTTTCATTTTATTTGCTTTCATATTTTTGTGTATTTGATACCTGTATAGTATGAAAATAGAAGTAGGTAGAATTATGACCTAAAACTACTTTTATACAATCATTGGAATATGAAAACACCTAGAGGAATGATCCTCTTTGACTAACTCTTTTGAAAGAGATTCAAGGGACACTTCTAGGGTTTCTATTCCTTCATTGATATGAAAGGAAATAAGTAGGGTGTAGGATAAATGTAAAACTTACAATGATAATATAAATAATAGTGACTAAATAGCAATAATAGTTAACTAAATGATAATATAGTTGAAGCGATTCTTTTGTGCACTTGTGAGAGAAAACTGAGCCTAAATTGTTAAGACAAGGGCGTTGTATGCCCTAGTCTAAGAAATAGTGAAGAGCTAGAAATAAGGAACCTAAATTTTGAGACTGTTTTAGTAGTGCCTATAAAATTTGAAGTGAAATAAGGATGTCCGAGGTGTGGAGTGCCCTAGTCCTTGAAATCTAGGGCCAGTTTCTAATGATGGGTCTACACCTATTTACTAAGACTTCCTAGAAATTACCAACTCTAACGAAAACCTGTAACTACACCTACAATCTAAAAAATGGTGTATTTGTGGCTATATAGGGTTCTACCTGTAAGACCCCACACCATTAATACAATCCTAATTGTTGCAAAATATCATAGTTAAACTAAAATGGTGGGAGAATGGAAGTGATGATATTCTATTAGTTGTGTTTTTATGCATCACTCTAATTGCGAGAAAAGTTAAATAGCTAACAATTGCATATGTGCATATGAAATGATGATATAATATGGGACTGCTTAGAAATGATGTTTAAATAATTCACAAGTAAAAATTATTGGGAATTTGGACAACAATTTATATGCAAAATTATGATGATCTAATTGTGCTTGTGGCTGGGTAATGCAGGATAGATGGTGTACAATATAAGGAAGAAAAGGGGATTACTCCAAATCAAATATCTTGTGAAGGTGTTAGAAGGGTAACCTATTTTGCATAGAAATAAATGAAGGGATGTATTTATCTTATTTAGAGTCAATTTTAAATGTGTGGAGAGGGCATAGAACTTTAGGTCATGTGGTGAGAGAGGAGATCTGTGTTTGGAAACCCTTTGGGTAAAGCCAAAACTCGAATGGGTCTTTGTGTGGGTTTCAAAAAGGTATTGTGTGGTCAATTTTATGGGTTTATGGTACAAAAATGGACCCCTAGGGTCAATACCTTGGGGTTGGGGAACTTTAGAACATGTGATAGTGTCCTTTGGGCTTGATGTGACCCTTCAAAATCCCACTTGTTTGTAAGTGACGGGATTAGGGTTGAGACCCATATATGTCTTAGCAAGAAACTAGAGAGGGCATTACCCACTTCTCCTTTTTGGAGAACTTGGATTGAGAAGAATTTGTAGATGGAAGAAGAAGAAGAGGAAAGGTTCTTGATGGAGAAGGAGATAATTTTGTGGGCTTGGAAGAAAGATAAGTTATTCTTCACTTTTGTTGTTGATTTTAGCATAGATGATACTATGAGGATTGAAAATAATGGAAGACTTGAGTTGTGAGAATGTTATGAGAACAAAAAAAAAAGAGTGTTAAAGAAAGAATATGCTATACTAGGATACCTTCACCATAGATTTTCATCGTGTATAAATTTTTTATCTTGCTTGGGGGTATGGCTAGAGCTCATGAGGCTTCATGATGTCATTATGGTTGGGAGGAGAGCAAGCCTTGTTTTGTGTTTACCCATTGTCATGTACGATTGTGAGATTTTTCAAAGTGTTCAGTTAAAGAAAAGTTGTTGTGTAATGAAAGAGAAAGCCTTGTGTTATCTTATACCCATTCGTATACTCCTTTGGGAATCAATTGTTGAAATGATAGTTCCAGGTTTACTTTGCAATGTTTGGTTAAGGAATATTGTTATGTAACAAAAGAGAAAACTATGTAAGATTTTAGAATTTATGTAAGGAGTAAGTTAGGCATATTTAATATTAAGAGTTTAAGCCTACTCATCAACATGATAATACTAGGAAGCTAAATGCTTGAGATTGTATAATGTTGACAATCATTTTATTGTATTCAGTAATTCTCTTGAGTTCAAAATCTGCCTTCTAAGTAAGTTAAATCTGGTATTATATCTCAATTGTTACCAGTAGAATGAAGGATGTGAAGTGATCATTTAAAATAGATGAAGGTATTTGCTTATTAAACCAGATATATATATATATATAAAAAAAAGGGGTACAATACCAGTGTCAAGATAAGCCAAAACAGATTTCATATCTCCAATAAGAAAAAAATAAAAATAAAAATAAAAATTTTGCCAACTAGATTTTAAACTAAGAGAACTACACTCATTAAAGTGTTAGGCTATCTAAACTGTACTTTCTCATTCCAGTCCTACAGCCCTTGTTTTGTAAAGTGGTCTCAAACAAAAGAATATGGTAACAAGCCTGTACATATCTCTATACACTTGTTTGTAAGATTTGAGCCCTTACATTATCATATATTGACAGATGAATCTCGAACACCATATAGGTAAATACACATTAAAATCTTTAAGTGATTGAATAATCGCATTCTATGTTTAAACTGTTGTCTTGGTGACATTACATTATCAGAAGTTTGTAAGATAATAAGTTATGACCCTTACTAAGCTGCAACTTAAGGCTATAGGGTAGATATATAATATCTCTACTTCATTATTGATTTGGGAATTCTCCTCTCTCTTAGGGGAGAAAATAAAATGTCCATAGCCTATTTCTGGTACAAATATCCTAAGTGTAATATGAAATTTTTAAAACCTGTAAACAAAATGTAGATACGCATTATCTTTCCCTTCACCCAGATCTACAGTTCTGAAGCCATAAGTATATCCACTACAAAAAGCTACAGGGAGCGTAAATTGCAAACTAAAATAATTATTTAAGAAAATAAACAATATCCTATTTCTGTAGTGCGGCATCCAACAGTCATCATCAATAGCTCTCAAGCCCACATCTCTTATGCTTTGCCTCTTCAATATCTATTATGTGTGACGCCCCCCAACTTCCAGCATCACCATTACGGTCTCGATAATAAATGCTTTCAGTGTCCCTTCTATCCTCAACCTATTTCATTTTGAATCCAACAGTTATAGTGTTCTTGATGTGTAAGAAGAGTTGTTCTTCCCCATTTTTGCAACAACACCGATGCTTCAGCTAAATAATCAAGCTAGCAAGCAGAGATTTAGTACAAATAAAGTCTGATTCAACATAAAGTAATCACCTATATCTTGAGTTATACGCCTTTCTCTGACAACTCAGTCAACTCGCTAGGTGGTTCCTGTAATACGGTATTGAGCTAATCCTACCTAACCACATAAATGTACATTTGCATCTGTCTGAGTCATTCACGTGGTCTTGAAGAAAGGAACAACGATGTTATATGGGTTTGTGCTCCACATTCTTCTCTGGCATAATATTAAATGAAACTTTTAACCAAAACAAGAAAAAAAGAAAATTCGTATAAGTTAATTAATCTGAGGGGGTTGAGACACAAATTCATTTCAACTACTGTAAAATAGTGGATTCATTCAATACTGATCATATCAATGAATGTGAGTTTAATCATCTTATTGTGAATCGTAATATAAGATCTCATATATACTCCTTGACAATTTATGAAAATAAAAATTAAAAAAAATTAGCATTACCTATATTGCACCAAATATATGTATTAATCTTCTTAAGTAACTATGAATTCACCTGGATGCTGGGTAATAGCAGATTCATATGCAGTTTCAAAAATAGACAAGCACTGTAAGGAATGAATAGCCTAGCAAAAGAAAATACATAAATGCAATTGTAAAAATAAAATAAAAATTAGGTTGTTTCTTTTTCTTATTGTATTAAAATATATTATAAATGAATAATGTTATTGGATGTGTCTAAATTCTAACTGAGATGTTTCTAATTTTTTTTATATGACATTTTAGTTTTAAAATTCTTCTTTGTTTTTTATCTTTAAAATAGATATTAAATGACAAGAAAAGAAACTAGAATTTAAAATTCATAAATTTTATTGGATGTTTCTAATTCTTTTTATTACTTAGATCTTTCTAAGTTTAAACATTTCATTTCGTATACAAATATTAAATATTATCTAAGATAGAAATATAATAATTTAAAATTTGATCACTTAGTTAGTAATATAGAAATTTTATATTGTTGATGTTCAATAATCAAGATTTGAAAATGAGAGATTAATTTCTTATTTGATACAAATTTTAAATTATGAATGTTTTATAAATAAATATGTGAATTATCATTCTCCTTGGAGAATAAATGGACTTGGTTAATATTTAAAAAAAAATAAAAAAAATAATAGTTATATAGATTGAGAACTTATGAAGTAGAAGAAAATATTTGTAGTATTTAAGAGAATTAAGTGTGTTAATTGGATGATTTTGATTTTGTAGATGGATCACAAACTAATTTCTTGGGTTGGCATTATTACCAAGGATAGTAGTAAAGTATTATTAATAATATTAATAATGTCAATGAGAATAGTAGTGGATTGATATGGATTTTTTTAATTTTTTTTAATTTTTATAACAATATGGATATTAATACTCCTAACAAGAACCTTAAGGGGGATGTGATTATTATTAGTGTAGAGTAATGATGTTAAATGGAGTGCTAGTAATTTTCATTTTCCATTATTAATAATGTTAATCTCAAATGAAAACATAATTTTGGCAATAAGGTTAGTAATAATATTAATTGAAATATGAACATTAGAATAATAATAATAATAGTAGCAGCAAAACATACTATTGATAGAAAGTATAAAGTGTAGTACATCAGTAGGAGTACCGATTTAGTGGTTACAACAGATAATATAGTTAAGTTTATAGCAATGTTCCAATAAAGTTTCTTAAAAAAAAAAAAAAAATGGTTGTGTTTTGCCTAATAAATTTTTGGGCATTACACTACCTTAGTCAAACCCCTTATTTTGGTGATTTTATACGTCAACAAATAGCTGATATTACAATTGAAAATGTGTGTGTGCTCTTGAATCTTATGTGTTTGTAAGATTTCTATGAGCTATAAGCAAACTAGATTTCTACCCTATGTTTTGAGAAAACCCTAAATGCTTGTAATGAGTACTTTAAATCACAATTGTAATACAAATCTGAAAACTAATGTGATGTAGATCTGAAGCTCAATGTAGAGACATGAAAATAACATGAAATCATACCAAATCCTACGGAAGAGGTACAAGGCAATCAACAATTATTGATTCTCTTATTATTCTTTAATATCTCGTAATGCTTCCATAATTGATGAAAATGTTGATGAAGAATTGATTAATGGATGAATTTGCTGATCTTAGACTTCATACAAAGATACAATTTCACTTCACAAGGATCTCATTTCAAATTGCTAGATTAGTGATCCTCAAATGAGGAAAAGAACTGCCATATATATGAAAATATAGGTTTAAATTTTATAAAAAGATGACTTAGAATTGATTAAATTTGACACCAAGTGGGATTTGAATAGGATAAGATCACCAAATTAAGCTCCTAAATTTTGGGAAAAAAGTTCAGGACTAGGTAGTATAGTACCTGGTCCAACCAACTTTTTTCTAATTTTCTAGAGATGCAAGCTATCATGATTCTAATGCTAAATCCAACTTGGTGGCACAAATTAAGATGTGTAGATGTGTGAAATATATCTTGGGTAAGATTAGGATTAAAATAGGATTAAATAAAAAGGGGAATGGCTAGGATCAAGGGCCCAATTTTATGATATGTAACTTAATGGTAGAGGACTTAGGGTTAATTAAATTAATAATTAAATTCTTAAAGAAGTCTTATAATGAAAAAGGCAATGGGACACACTAAGATGGGTGCTAACCTAAGTGTGGAATTGGACAACCTAATTAAGGGTGTACTATTTATGATGCTACATTTAGCCCCCAATTTCATGGTCATATGACATATGCATTTAGCGGTCATAATGTTTGAAGGTAGATTTGGTGGGCTTCTAACTAAAAGGTGTCTATCACAATCTGAGCTTACCAACACCTCACGAACATAAAAAATAACACTACTTAGAGTATAAAACCCCTTTTAGATTGACAAGTATGACAAAGGCTAATGCCATTTGTATTTTGACTTTGTCTCAATCCAATTTCTATAGCAGACTGGAGGAAAGTAACCCTTTAGGTCATTCCCTCTCTAGACTGATTACTTCTCCAAGAGGAAAGCCTTCTAATTATTGAAGGTGAACAAAAAAGAAAAGAGATGGGTCTAGTTTTTGGTCACCAAAGTTTACACATGGGGAGATCACACACCTACCAACTCATAAGCATGGAAGACAATGATTAATTAACCTTCTATATTAAACTATATCAATCTTTACTAAACACTCATGATGCATGTCTAATATGATAAATAAAGTGGAAAATAATGAATGTTCACTTGCAACCCTCCTACTTAAACTTAGTGATCTATCTAGCAAAATAAAAAAATATGTAAGTTATTGTCCCCTAGTTAAACTAGATGTTGCTAATTTAACAATGCAGGTATGAATGCAAGAATGATGACCTAATAAAATCAAAGCAAAAAACTTGCAAAACAATTGACTACTAGTCTCAAATTTGTGTCTTGGACATACATAAACAATTATACAGATTGTTAGTGACAAAGTTATCTTGAAATCTAAATTGAGAAAGCAACTGAAAACTATGAAGTCCTAGTACTAAGCTAACTATGAAAAATGCACAGGAATAGAGTTTGAATGCACAACAAGATGGAATGCATGCACAAAAAAATAGAATGGATGTGAAGGAAGATTAAGTGGAAGCACAAAATTGTGGAGTAGATGTGCAAAAATATGAAGCAAATGCACATGAATATGAAGTGGATGCAAATGAATACTTGTTAGATGCACATAAAAAGTTAGCATAAATGAAGTTTGAAACTAAAAAAGTATTGATAATCCTCCATGTCAAGATTTTTCTCTCTGGTATGGATGCACAAGTATGAAAAATGTATGCATAGGAATTCACTACTACACTTGTATACACTTGAAACTTGAAATTTTATGTTAAATTCAAGATAGGGCCCTATGGTGGGCACCAAAAATGTGAGCTTGGAATTTGGAAACACTGTAGAACCTACTAATATATGATAAATATTCTATAATTTTACTAAATCAAGTATCACCAACGAAACTATCAAGAAATCAATAAAACATAGATTATACCTTGAAAGCGTTGAATGCTCTTTATTCTCTCATTGTGTTCTATCTCGTGAGATCTTGGTATCGAAGTTAGCTCTCAGAATCTTGCTAGTGTTGATGACTTCCAAGAGTCTAAACTTTTTGGTTGATTGGATGCAAAGTGAAATGAATTTATAATACAAAACTAAGATGATGATAAGATGGTATGTTAATGATATGAACTAAGGATGTAAGGAAGCTTAAGATATGATACATATGATGTAAAATGAAATAATGAATATTATGTTATGCTAATGGAAGATAAAATCCAAAGGCACACTTTTGATATTTTCTATGATCTCTTGAAAGCATGAAAGTATAATAAATAAGCACACTAAATTCTTGACTATTAGTTAAAATGAGGATATGAGGTCTTCTTTTATAAAAAAATTAAGGCTCTAATCCTATGTGGAAAAGATCAATGGATTGGAATTAGTGTAGAGTTAATGGATGACTAAGATTGAATTGGTGTAGAGTTAATGGATGGCTAAGATTGAATTGGTTGGATTGTGAGAGAAAAATAAGGATTATGTTCCTTCTACGTTCACAAGGTGGAGGAAAAGGTGGGAAGAGAGGCCACATGTCATGATGCTCTACAAGACCATGTGAAGGAGGAGGAGGAAACATTCTAATTTGTTGGAATGTGAGAGAAAAGGTAGGCCTCATATGACATTTGTCTCATGAGTTATCTTTGACCATGATGAGGTGGAGAGACCAAAGTCTTAAAAATATGGAAGGTGGAGAATGAATAGGAGATAAGGTGACTCACAAGTCTCCCACTCCCTTTTGACTAGGAGGGATGTTAAAGATAAATATCTAATTAAATATTAAAAATATTTAATTTTCTTAGCCACATGTGAGCAAGGTGGCAAGTGATGTGATAAGTTGACATAGAAGAGTGAAGTGGACTTAGAAGAATTGGCTTTTCCTTTGAAGAGGAATTAAAGAATTTATAATTATTTAATTGATAAAGTTATAATTATTTAATTAATAGAGACTTTAGAATATTTAACTTAATACATTGATATTTATTTGACCCTAAGAAGAATAGACTAAGAATGAATCACACAAATAAATTAAATAATTTATTTATTGATAGAGGAATAAACATTAATTAAATAATAATATTTAATTAATTTATCTCAAGCCAATTTTAGATATATACACCTCTAATAGAAATTTCATCTCGATTTCCTACATCAAATGTTGAAAATCTTAATTGCCACTGACACTTAGTTCTAACTAGTGAGTTAGCAATCAATTTTTTTACCTAATTAGTCACATCCTCTCTTTTCAAAACCGCCTTTTTTTCACTGATTCATCTATCCACTTATAAAGTTAGTCACATGAGTTAAGTGCTCAGTCAAAGTCAATTACACTAAGTAATTATCTCCAACACCTTGTCTCCTCAAATCCCATCTATTGATGATATTTATTTTCAAATCAATCTCATCTGTCAAATCAAATTCTCAAAATCTATAAAATCATCATCAATCCTGAATCTTTATAACCACAATCTTTTAATTCTTACACTTATACTCTATAGGTATGTATGCAACTCTAAGAGACATCATCAAACTACCAAAAGCAACAAGAAGAAGGGAAATTGAGGCTAGATGCATAGAATTGGAAATGGAGTTTGGTTTGATTTGATTATTGTCATTGGATTGTCTATTTGTTTATGCATTCCTTGAGTGATTTGAAATTGAGAATTTTGTGACAGAATTGGGTTTTAGGGGTTGCCTAATTAGTCTATTACATTATGTTTTCCCTTACATTTTAATGGATATAAATGGTGAACCCAACATGAAGAACAATTGTCTTTGTTTGTGAGCTTGGATTTGTGTAGGTTATAGATCACAAATTATGCATTTGAAGAGCCTATACTGCATTTGCTAAAGATTTTATGCAGACATCTCCTAGAATATTGCATCTACATTTCCAAGTGACAAATTCATAGATTTGAGTGTTGCATTTATAGTGTGGATTGACACATACACAGTAACTACTATCACATTCGATAGACAATTTACCGCATGCACGTATTTGTGTACCACATGCATTATAATTGGTAGCATATTTGTTTGATGAAATTTTGGAGGTCAAATTCTACTTGGGTACTTTTCTTTTGGTGTCTTTGTTATTCTCAGTTTCTAGTTTTTGTGCTTTTATGTTCCTAGGATAGGACTTTGTGTTACTAATATTTATTTTTAGCATGTGAAAATTATGGGACCAATAATCCATCATTAAAATTACTGACAAGTTTGTTGCAGGGTCCTAGATTTTTCTTTCATTTTATTTGCTTTCATATTTTTGTGTTGGGTACTTGTATAGTATGAAAATAGAATTGGGTAAAATTATGACCTAAAAATACTTTTTTATAATCATCGAAATACGAAAAACACCTAGAGGAATGATCCTCTTTGACTAACACTTTTGAAAGAGATTCAAGGAACACTTCTAGGGTTTCTATTCCTTTGTTGATATGAAAGGAAATGTGTATGGTGTAGGAGAAATGTAAACTTACAATGATAATGTAAAAAAGAGTGACTAAATAGCAATAACAGTTAACTAAATGATAACATAGTTGAAGCAACAAGTACATATTTGATAATGGGATTCTTTTGTGCACTTGTGAGAGAAAATTCAGCCTAAATTGTTAAGACAAGGGCATTGTATGCCCTGGTCTAAGAAATAGTGAAGAGCTACAAATAGATAACCTAAATTCCGAGACTGTCTTAGCAGTGCCTATAAAATTTGAAGTGAAATAAGGAGGACCAGGGTGTGGAGTGCCCTAGTCCTTGAAATCCAGAGCCAATTTCTAACGATGGGTCTACACCTATTTACTGAGACTTCTTAGGAATTTCTAGCTCTAACGGAAACCTATAACTGCACTTGCAATCTAAAAAATGGCTATATAGGGTTTTTCCTTAGTCAAACCCATCTTTTTGGTGATTTTTACCTCTACAAAAAGTCGATATTACAATTGAAAATGTGTGTGTGCTCTTGAATCTTAACTGTTTTTAAGATTGCTATGAGCTATAAGAAAACTAGATTTCTACCCTATGTTTTGAGAAAACCCTAAATGCTTGTAATGAGAATACTTTAAATCACAATTGTAATGCAAATCTAAAAACTAATGTAATGTAGATCTGAATCTCAATGTAGAGACATGAAAACAACATTAAATCATACCAAATCTTAAGGAAGATGTATGAGGCAATCAACAATCGGTGATTCTCTTATTATTATTCAATATCTTCTAAAGCTTCCATAATTGATGAAAATATTGATGAAGGCTTGATTGATAGATGAATTTTTTGATCTTGGACTTCATACAAAGCTACACTTTCACTTCATAAGGATCTTGTTTCAAATTGCTAGATTAGTGATCCTTAAATGAGGAGAAGAATCGCCATATATATGAAAATCTAAATTTAAATTTTATAAAAGGCTGACTTATTATTGATTAAATTTGACACCAAGTGGGATTTGAATATAATAAGACCACCAAATTAAGCTCCTAAAATTTGGGGAAAAAAGTTCAGGACCAGGTAGTATACTACCTGGTCCGACCAACTTTTTTTTGATTTTCTATAGATGCAAGCTATCATGATTCTAATGATAAATCCAACTTAGTGGCACAAATTAAGATGTGTAGATGTGTTAAATATATCTTGAAGATTGAAATTAGGGTAAGATTAGGATTAAATAAAAAGGGGGATGCCTAGGATCAAGAGCCCAATTTTATGGTATGGAAATTAATGGTAGAGTACTTAGGTTTAATTAAATTAATAATTAAATGCCTAAAGAAGTCCTATAATGAAAAATGCAATGGGACACACTAAGGCAGGTGCTAACCTAAGTGTAGAAGTGGACAACCTAATTAAGGGTGTACAATTTATGATGCTACATTTAGGCCCCACTTTAACGGTCATATGACATTACATGCATATTCAAGCTAAAGTAGAGAAAAGTAAACATTCATGTTAAAAAGGATATGTCTATAAGATGTCGAGTGAAGCCCCTAACAAAATCTGTAGTATAATGTTAGGAATTGTGTTCTACAAAACCACATTGTTAGTTGAAATCAAAAAATCTCCTAAAATTATTATTAAGAGTGATGATATTCAAGCATAACTATATGCCCCCCTATTTTGACTTTCTAATTAGAAGGTTGAAATAGTGTATGATGCTTTGCACTTCAAATTGTGAAAGAAAATTGATGACAAATGCTTGAAACAAGGTTTGATACAAGATAAAAAATAATGGAGAATAATTTGTATGAAATATATTTGAAGCACGATTAAAATGCAACTAATGGTGTGAGAATCAAAGCTCTCTCACTTAAGATGTGAAATATTAAGTACAAAATGTAAAATTTAGGGTTTAGAAAAAGAACTACCTTAAAAATAATGGCAACTATAAAGGGATCCTTTTGATAGATAAACGGAGGAAGAGCTCATTATCCAAATACATCCACCTTAAAGAATAGAGGGGATATTTGATAAAGATAACATCTTTAAAAAGGAGAAGGAAAATAAGAATGCACACCTTCTCCAATATTTAGGAAAAAGTGGATTCTTAGTGAAGGATTGCATACTTTCATGAAGGAGAGATTGTTTATGAATGATGTATCATTTCAAATAGAGAATAGGTCTGAAATAAGGAACACACATATTCTATGAAAGAAATGACATCAAATGAAAGATTCAACACAACAAAGGAAAGGTGAATCTTTGGAAAAAGATAGAGTATTTAAGTCTTACTCTTACCCCCGAAGAATGGAGACATGGACACCAAAGAGAGATCATTTATAAAAGAAACACACATCTAAATAAGTAAAAGATCCTCATCAAAGATTCATTTTCTTGCAAGATGGATGGGATCCTCAACATGGATAAGCATGTCCACAATATGGAAGGGTTCATTATCAAAGATATCACTCAATAAAGAAAAGGATTTGATGAATTATTATATACTTCCAACACTAAAGAAGAGGTCCAAATCACGGATATATAATTATAAGGATAAGATCCTCATCAATGATACTTGTTCCAATAAGAGAGAGGGAATTCTCAATAGGAATATATACCTCCACAATAAATAAGAGATCCTTATAGAAGACAACACTTCACAAAGGGAAAGTTTTGATCTTGATAAGGATAGATATTTGAAATCATTCCTTCCACCTTAGATAGAGACAAGATACAGTATAAGCTAGTCTATTATGTTTCTACCAAAGTATGATTTCACATGAAATTGTACTGCCATGAATGAAAATGAGGCCCCAATAGGTAAGCTACTAATGTCACATAGTGAAGAGAAACATAATAGCCACTAATGTTATTTAATTATATGATAGATTGGATGAAGAAGTTGAATACGACATGCTAAAATCCTACAATAAATGAAAGTAAAACCATTCATAAGATGATAAGTATTGAAATTTCTTGATAAAAAATATAGTCTCTAGGAGAATAATATGCCTCTAAGCCATGCTCCTTTTGCACACAAATTTCCTCATGCATAAAAGAAATCTTAGGAGAGGGACAAGTATAATTCATTAGGGCCTCATTTCTATAAGCGAGGGTATAAATAGAAGGTAAAGCCTCATAAATGATATTATCAATCTCCTCGGGAGATTCATAAAGGGACTTGTCAATAATCATAATTTTCTTATAAGTGGGATGAGTGTTGAGAGATGTTGTTGGATATTTCAGAGAAGTTTGTTGGAGTGTGTGTTGTCATTGATGTTTTGTCATTGATCTCAATATATTCCTTTGTGTGTTTCAGTGTTGTAGTTAGATTAAATGAGCTGGTTTGGCCAGTGCGTTGCAGTTGTGTTGTTGTGGATTAAAGGGTTTTGAGATAAGTTTGTCTAGTTGATTCAACTCAAAATTTTGTGGTCTGCATGGTGATTTGTTTGAGTTATATGATCTGGTATTGAGGTTTATTTTTGATAGGGAGAGTCCTAATTTACCACCAACTAGATTTCTTTGATGGTGTAATCCTATTCACTATTAGGGCCCATAGTCTTCTACTATGAACTCCCCTACCAATAGTTTGCTTGTTTCACCTTCCTCATTCTCATAAGGTAAGCTTGCTCACTATATACTTGCATGGGTGCAGGAGAGTCAACACTTATTCTCTTTCTTTGCAAAACCACCCTTCATGTTTGGTTTGGTAAACTCTCTCCTTTCGGTTACAAAATGACTAAGTTCCAAGGCTTGTAGCCTTCTGGATCTTTTTCCAGTTCTCAATAGATTCCTCCCCTACAAGTTATCTCCTTCACACTACTGACACCTAGCCGAACTATCACCAAGCTCACCTAGGGCTAGTTTGCAAGAATAGCTAATGCCATCTCCTGGACTTCCACAAATGAAAACTTACTATACATGATTGGCTCTTCTTGACCACCTCCAATGGTCATGTGGAGTTTCAAGCCAGAGCCATGTTGTTATTTACAAATAGAGAACCTAAATTGAAAAAGGAAAACTTATTTACAGATTCCAAGCTTATTCTCGGGTTCAATCCAGTAACTCATAGAACAGAGAAATGAAGCGTTTACATTGACTGCATAAGTGAACTTAAAGATTTTAAAACATTATTACAATTCACAAACAGAAATCTGACACTGAATGGAAACCATAAAATAGACTTCTATTTATTATTCAGGAAAACATATGTGTTCTCTGTGGCAATCAACAATCCACATTGAAAAAAAAAAAAACCCTTTTATAGATTCCTGTTGGGTCTTTTATACATTCCGTCCTCTGTCACGAACTCCTCCTATTGGACAAGATTGATCTCATTACCAATGGTTTCCAGCAGTAACTATCAGGCAGGTTCTATTGAAGCATCGGGGTAACATCCAAACAAGGTTACCGGTGTCCGATGACAACCTCCAACTCTTTGCACTTCCTATCGGCTCTTCAGTTTAACATTAGAATGAATACCGATGGCCGACGTCTTCGCACTTCCACTCCACACTTTCCGTCGGGTCATCGAGTGGCATGACATTACACTTTTCCGATGGCTGATGTCTCCAAAGTCAACCTCCTTCGCTTGCGCCTTGTTATCAGGTTATCAGGGTAACAAGAAAACACTCCTCCCGATAGCCAATAACAATACTCCATGCCAATGTTTGCTCATCGAGTCGTTGGGGTAGCTTGAAAACACTTCCGTCGATACCCAATGGCTCTGCTCCAAGCCAGTGCTAACTCATTGGGTCATTGAGGTAACCTTAACCGACTCCTTTAGATACCCGATGAATCAACAATAAACAACCCATCGGAATAGGTTATACTGATGCACCTATGGGATACTATTTCAAATTGAGAAAACACACATTGAACCTAATCACACCAAAATTGTTGAAAACTTTGAAAATGCAACCAAAATTGGGTGCTCCTGTACCATACTCCCCCAATGAGAAAGAAGTCAAGTGACTCCATGTGGCAACATAGAGGAGGGAATTCCAAGCTTCGAAAATTTTTCTGCAAGGATCCAAGTGGCCTCAGATTCTGGAAGAGGCTGCCATCTAACTAAATGCTCCATATAGGTTGTATGGCTGGTCTTCTTGAGGACTCGTGAATCCAACACCCTTTCATCTTGTGGCCTATTTTTTGGTGGTAAAGGTAGGTTTGAAGTTTCCTATGAGACCTTTAAAAATCATTGACATTCTTCTAGAAGTGTACCCTTATACGGTACCAAGTCTGCAACATTGAAAATAGGAGATAAAACCATGTCTCTGGGTAAGTCAAGTTTGTAGGCATTATTGCCATACTTGGCCAGAATCTTACAGGGTCCAATTCTCCTCATTTGAAGTTTTCTAGGGATACCTTTTTGAAGCCTTTCTTTGTTCAAGTGAACCATTACCAAGTCCCCAACAACAAATTGTACATCTCTTCGCTTTTCATCTACTTTGTCCTTGATTTTTTGAGAGTTGTCTAGTAAAGTTTTCCTAACTTGCTCATGAATCTCCTCCATGGACTGAGCCATGTCAACAACATTTCCACTCTATTGTCCCATCTTCTCAATTTCTCTGAGCTCCAAAACACCTCTGGGATGAAGGCCATAAACTACTTCAAAAGGACTCTTACCGGTTGAGCTATTCACACTGTCATTGTAAGAAAATTCAGCTTGATGGATGATCTGATCCCAGGCTTTCCCATACTCCTTTGTCAAACATCTGAGAAGGTTCCCCAACGTTCTATTGACCACCTCTATTTGGCCATCCATTTGGGGATGGTATGCTAAGCTGAAAGACAAGTTAGTTCCCAATCTCTGCCATAACGTTCTCCAGAAATGTCCAATTAATTTTGTATCTCTATCTGACACTATACTGATGGGTAAACCATGAATCCTAATGACCTCTTTGAAAAACAAATGAGCAATATGAGTGGCATCATGAGTCACCTTACAAGGAATAAAATGGGCCATTTTATTGAATCTATCTATGACAACATAGATGCTATCAATCCAGATTTGGTCCTGGGTAAACCAACAACAAAGTCCATACTTACACACTCCCATGGCCTATTTGGGATAGGTAAAGGCTGATACAGTCTAATATTATAAGATGTTCCCTTGGCTCTTTGACAAATTACACATTGCTCCACATATCTCCTGATATCCCTTTGCATCTTCGGCCAATAGTAGAATCTTTGAACAAGTTCCAAAGTCTTATTCAAGCCAAAATATCCACTCAAGCATCCATTGTGCTTTTCTTGCATCAAATTTTCTCTCGTAGACCCTCTGGGTACACAAAGTTGTCCTCCTTTGAACAAAAGTCCATCCTGCAAAGTGAAATCTGCATATTCACTATGAAAATGATTCCTAAACTCTTGGCAAACCTTGTAGGCAGCAGCAAAATTTTCATCTTCTGCATACAAATTTTTGAAACTATCCACTCCAATGCTTTTGAGCTGCACTTCTTGCACCGTTAGTAACCTCCTACTCAATACATCAACTACCTTATTACATTGTCCTTTCTTGTGTTTGATGGTAAAAGTATATGACTGCAAATACTCTACCCATTATGCCTATGGTTTAACTTTTCTTGAGAATTAAGAAAGCTAAGAGCTTGATTATCAATGTAAACCACAAATTCCTTAGGTAGCAAATAATGCCTCCATTTTGTAAGTGACTGGACAAGTGCATGCAATTCCAAATCATAGGAATAATACCTTTTGTTTGTATCATTGAGTTTCTTGCTGAAAAATACAACTGGTCTATTGTCTTGACTCAAAACTGCTCCAACCGCTATGTTGTTGGCATCACATTCAATTGTGAAAAGTTTGTCAAAGCTTGGTAGGATTAGTACCGGTTGTGTAGCCACCTTTGTCTTCAAGAGATCAAAACTTTTTTGTGCTTCCTTTTTCCATACAAACTTGGTTCACACACCTCCCTTGATGGTCTCTAGCATAGGTGCACATATCTCACTGAACTCTCTAATGAACTTCCTGTAAAAATGAGCCAAACTGTGAAAAATCCTTACTTCACTTGTTGTTTTAGGAGTAGGCCAATTGGTTATTGCTTCCACATTTGAAGTGTCCATTTTTAAATCACCACTTGAGATTACAAACCCAAGATACACTAATTCTTGTTTCATAAACTCACATTTCTCCAAATTGATGGTTAGTTGTTCATCATATAGTTTCTCCAATACAATTTCTATATGCTTAAGATGCTCATCTTTAAACTTGCTAAAAATTAAGATATCATCTAGGTAAACAACAACAAATTTACCAATGTAGTCCTTGAGTACTTCTTTCAGGAGCCTCATGAATGTGCTAGGGGCATTGGTGAGTCCAAATGGCATAACAAGCCATTCATAAATTCCTTCTATAGTCTTGAAGGTTGTCTTCCATTCATCTCCCTCCTTGATTCAGATTTGGTGGTAACCACTCTTGAGGTCTATCTTGGTAAAATACTTAGCACCCCCTAAACAATCCATCAAATCTTCAATTCTAGGAATAGGAAATCTATACCTGAATGTAATCCGGTTGATGGCTCTCGAGTCAGTGCACAGTCTCCAAGTACCTCCCTTCTTTGGTGCCAACACAGTGGGAACTGCACATGGGCTGATACTTTTCCTTATCAGACCATTGTCCAAAAGCTCTTGTATTTGTTTAGCTACCTCCTGATTATGCTCTGGTGTCATCTTATAGGCTTCCTTATTAGGCAAAGAAGCTCCAGGTATGAAGTCAATTTGGTGATTGATGGCACATTGAGAAGGCAAGATTGTAGGTGTTCCATCACTAATGATCTCCTTGAACTAGTTTACTATCTGCTGCACTTCATTGGGAATGCATACTTTATTTTCCTTGCTTTCTTCTTTAGGTTTCACTACAATTGCAAAACCCACTCCTTCTCCTTCCTTGAGGCTATTAATGAAATGCTTCTCACCAACTAGTAGCACATTGGAACCCTTAGGTCTGCTTCCTTCTTCATCTTTTATGGACTGAATTTTGTAAGTAGACTCCATCTTTTTGGAAAGTATAAGAATTCTTTTCTCCATGGTGTACTACTTTCCTGTCAAATTGCCAGGGTCTACCTAAGAGTAGGTGGCATGCATCCATTGGCAAGATATCACACAAAATATTATCTTTGTAACTTCCTATAGTGAACTCCACCGAAGTTTGTTCATTCACTAGAACAAGCTGCTCCTTATTGAGCCAACTAACCCTATAAGGATCACTATGTGAAATTCTGTGCAGGTTAAGTTTACTTACTACTTCTTCTGACACAATATTGTCAGTGGAACCTGAATCTACCACCACTTTACACACTTTACCCATAACCTTGCATTTTATCCTAAACAAGGATCTTCTTTGGCTATGTTCCTCCTTAACCAATTCTTTGATCAAGACTCTTCTCATCATGAGATTCTCTCCACTCTCAGAATCTAAACTCACTTGCGATGCCTTCACATTTGTTGCATCTTCTTGAATATAATTTACTCTCCTTTCACCTCCTTGGGATGAAGAAGACTTCTCAGGACATCTATAAGCTGGGTGTCCAAGCTGATAGCAGTTGTAGCACTTCATTGTGGCAAAATAGGACCCTCTTCCCAATCCACTAGACTTCCCTCTATTAGAGTTGCTAGATCCCCTTCCTCTATAGCTTCTCTTGCTATTCGAATCCCCACTTTTCTCTACCAACTTGGATTCCTCTTGGGATCTTTGGTCTACACTTCTACCAACATAGCTACTTCTATGACCTCTGCCATCTCTTCCTCTACCTCTGCTTCTGTTTCTTTGTTCTTGTTTCTTCTTGCTCTTTTCCTCCACCTTTAGTGCCAATTGAAAGAACTTATGCATGGTGTTAGGACATAACAAACTTAACTCCTCTTGAATATTCCATCTCAAGCCATTCAAGTATCTGGCTACCTTGATGCTCTCATCCTCTACCACCTTGGATCTCAGACACAACTTCTGAAATTCCTTAGTGTAGCTGCTTACATCCAAGTCTCTTTGTCTCAAGTTTTGTCTCCTTTTATGTAGTTAGATAACATAATATTCAGGGTTATGGGCTTCCCTCACCTTGGCTACCATTCCTTTCCAATTGGCTATTTGATTCTTACCCTCTTTTTGCCTTTCTTCTTGGACAAACTTCCACCAAGTCAAGGCTACTCCTCTCAATCTAGACTTGGCTACCTTCACCTTTTGGGCTTCACTAATTCCATCACACTCAAAGTGATTCTCCAATCCTTCAATCCATTCCATAACTATTTCAGGCTCAATTTTCCCATTAAAAAGTGGAACTCCTTCCAAGGATTTTCCCCCTAAGGCTTTATTTGCTTTAAGGAAATGTTCTTCAAGTAGAACAAAGTCTGGTTCAGGTATCCTATCCTCTTCTACTGATTCTTTTCCCTTCCCTTCATTGACCTTAATTGTTACTTTCTTAGTTTTATCCCAACTATGTCCAGTTTGCTCTCCAATTGTAGCAATCTTTCTCTCAGGAGTCTATTCTCTTCCTCCTGATCTCTTCTTGGCTAACTGTACATTGGTCACCATTCTGAGACTATTTTCTCCTACGGATTCAGTGTCTATCATCAACAAGTTTTTTTTCCAAGTCTTAACTTGCTCTGATACCACTTCGATAGGGAGAGTCCTAATTTACCACCAACTGGATTTCTTTGATAGTGTAATCCTATTCACTATTAGGGCCCATAGTCTTCTCCTATGAACTCCCCTACCAGTAGTTTGCTTGTTTCACCTTCCTCAAGCTCACAAGGTAAGCTTGCTCACTATATCCTTGTAGGGGTGCAGGAGTCAACACTTGTTCTCTTTCTTTGCAAAACCACCCTTCATGTTTGGTTTGGTAAACTCTCTCGTTTCGGTTACAAAATGACTAAGTTCAAGAGCTTGTAGCCTTTTGGATCTTCTCCTAGTTCACAATAGATTCGTCCCCTACAAGTTATCTCCTTCACACTACTAACACCTAGCCAGACTATCACCAAGCTCGCATAGGGCCAGTTTGCAGGAATACCTAATGTCATCTCTTAGACTTCCACAAATGAAAACTTACTGTACATGATTGGCTCTTCTTGACCACCTCCAATGGTCATGTGGAGTTTCAAGCCAGAGCCATGTTGTTATTTACAAACAGAGAACCTAAACTAAAAAAGGAAAACTTATTTATAGATTCTGAGCTTATTCTCGGGTTCAACCCAGCAACTCACATAATAGAGAAATGAAGCATTTACATTGACTGCATAAGTGAGCTTAAAGATTCTAAAATATTATTGTGATTCACAAATAGAAATCTAACACTGAATGGAAACCAAAAAATAGACTTGTATTTATTATTCAGGAAAACAATGTGTTCTTCGTGGAAACCAACAATCCACATTAAAAAAAAACAACCCTTTTACAGATTTCCATTGGGTCTTTTATAAATTTTGTCCTCTGTCATGAACTCCTCCTATTGGACATGATTGATCTTGTTGCCAACACTTTCCAATGGCAACTGTCAAGCAGGTTCTATCGGAGCATCAGGGTAATATCCAAACAAGGTTACTGTTGTCCAATGACAACCTCCAACTCTTCGCACTTCCTACCGGGTCTTCGCTGTAACATCAGAACGAATACCGATGACCAACCTCTTTGCACTTTTCATCGGGTCATCGAGTGGCATGACATTGCGCTTTTCCGATGGATGATGTCTTCAAAGTCAACCTCCTTCACTTGCACCTTGTTATCAAGGTAACAAGAAAACACTCCTCCCGATGGCCGATAACAATACTCCGCACCAATGTTTTCTCATCGGGTCGTCGGGATATCTTGAAAACACTTCCGCCGATACCCGATGGCTCCGCTCCAAGCCAATGCTAACTCATCGGGTCATTGGGGTAACTTGAACCGGCTCCTTCCGATACCTGATGACTCAACAATAAACAACCCATTAGAATAGGTTATCCTGATGCACCTATGGGATACTATTTCAAACTAAGAAAACACACATTGATCCTAATCACACCAAAATTGTTGAAAACTTTGAAAATGCAACCAAAATTGGGTGCTCCTACACCAATTTTTTAGGTGTTCAGTGTTGGTTAGTGTTTTGGATTTCGCTCCACATTGCTCTAGAATTGCAATATCTTAGTTTGCATATTTAGAAATGTGTTTGGGATGTTTAGGCGTGTCCTCAATTCAGATGGTTCATGATTTGGAGGTTCGCAAGTGTATCTTTTAGTTCGACAATTAGTTCAATTGATGTTCTTGAGGTTTAGTATAATGATGATTGTAGCGTCCTAAAATTGCAACACTTGCAATTTCGACTGCATTTCGGTCTTCACGATGGCGATGCAACATGCAACCTGAATGGAGACCCCGAAACCTGATTATGACACCAAAAACTGCATTTTCTTGCACCTTGGCCTGAACCTCCTTTGCACCCTGCTGTCCCGGGAGGTGGGACCAGAGCGCCTAGCGCCCTGGTCCCTGGGTCCTATTTTGGGCCCGGTCTCTTTTGGACTTCGGGTCTTTATGTTTGCAAATTGGAAAATTATCTTTCCTGGTCGGCCTAAGGTCGGGAAAATCAGTCTATCAGCCCTAATTGACAAGTATATAAACTACATTTTCCTCTTTCATTCGATATGAGGGAAAAAGCGTGGAAACTATACTCAAGCATTCAAGCATTCAAGCATTCTTTCAAGCAATTGATCATTCTAAGTCTCCATTCAAGGCTAAGTGTTGCATTCAAGACAAGGATTCAACCATTGAAGAGGAGATCATATACTACATGCTACATACAACATACAACATACAACAAATAACAACATCTATACCTTCGCACATAAGGATACAAACATCCTTACAACAAGGTATTAGTACTTGTTTTACATTACATTTATAGCATTTCTCATTTCTTGGTTAATTCCAAAATCGAGGTTTGAACTAAGGGAAAACCCCTAATCCCTAACCCCCCAATCGTCTTTGCTTTTCTGTGTGTAGGTTGCAGGTACGCGGCTGAAATTGAAGATCTGGAATCCTTGTGCAGAGACGAACAGACCCCCCTTCGTTTCGCGGATTTTTCGAAGGACCGTGTGCACGCCGGGCGCCATCGTCCCGTCAACTTTTGCTCAAATTTGTAGGACAACGCCGTATCGACATTTTACTGCTAATTCCAGGTCCGCAGCTTCATCCTATATCCCTAACTCAGTTTATAAGCGAATCTTTGTCACTTTCTATGCATTCCTAGCTTAATTCTTCTATCAACATTCTTTACAAAAGAGGGTAGCCTTGCTTTCTTAACCCTTGAAACACATTTAGCATCCAATCTTGCATTGTGTGGGATTGGATCTTGTGGGTTTCAACCCCTCTTTTGAATGTAAAGTCCCTCCTAAGTGAAAACCATCAACCCTATAGTGACTCTCCCTTCTCTCTCCTTGGAGTTGGAAGAGGGGAGAGCAACTAGGGTTCGATCGCGATTTTCTGCTTTACATTTTGGTGAACTCGACGTGAACATCCTTTCTGATTATTCATAGTTAGATCTGAAAATTGGATTCCTTGATTACATTTCCATGTTTGATCTTTTGCAAAATTTTAGAGGTTAATTGCATAAAAACCCTAAATTTTCTTTTTAAGTAATTAAACTTGTGAAATGTTTAATTGTTAATGCTTGTTTCAGATCTGCCCTTCTATTACAAATTATCAATTCATATTTGTGCTTTAATTTTGAAAATTAAGTGGTTAAGTGTCAAAACCCTAATTTTTGAAACCCTCTTGATTCAACCTTTGTCCGACAATTTCACTGATCAAAACATCCCCAAATCAGCTGTAACTTTGGATTCCGCAATAAAATCACAATATCTTTCATCCCTGAAAATTTGGAAAAAAGTTGCGAGGACCATGTGCACTCCGAGCGCCATCGTCCCCGACATTTTTTTCGAAATTTCGGGAGCGAGATCTTACTGTATTTTTCTGCTAAAATCCAGAATTTTGGCTGATTTTATCAATTACAACACTTTCAAAATTACAGTCAAATTTGGTCTTGTGATTGCTTGGATTAAGGCCTCTAAACATTCAAAATTTGTTGAAATTGAAATTTGTGTCAAAATTGTGTTTCTTACAGTCCTAAATCTAAAAAGTGTGTTATCATTCATTCGAAATTTCAGTGATTCATTCAAATTTTTGCAATTTGTGACTTTTGAAATTAAGTGCTTAATTACAACAACTTTGATTTTCGCTTTCAGAAGTGAATTTTGCGTGAAATTGAGTCAATTTTCAAATTTCAAAACTTGCATTGCTGTTGGTATTCCCTCTAAAATCATAAAATTCAAAATTTCAGTTTCCCTCTCTTTTTCAAAATTCAAATTTTGTATTTTTCGACAATCTTGGTAGGGTTCAATTTTGAGATTGCAACTTTAATTTGGCCTATCTACAGATCGTAAAATCACTCAATTTTTTCAGGTTAGCTGTAAAATCATCATAACTTTCATCCCTGCAAATTTCGAAAAAAGTTGCAAGGACCGTGTGCACTCCGAGCGCCACGGTCCCGGACATTTTTTCCGAAATTTTGAGAGATTGTCCTGATTGTATTTAACAGCTTAAATCTGGAAGATTGGCTGGTTTTACTGAAATTTGCTACCTCTAAAATTCAAAATCTTCTCTCTTTCTCTAGTGCATGAGTTTTACAACAATAAGCCCTACTTACAGTATTCCCGTTAGACGAAGCCTTAGAATTAAGTCCTTCCAAGGTTTAATTACTGAGGAGATGGAACCTAATTTTAATGGTCTTTTTAACGAGGACATGGGTAATTCCTCTAATCCTCTTAATGATGAAGAAGCTCTCCATGAGGTTTCTGTAGAACAACTTTCAAAATTGGATAACCAATTTGACGATTTTCGACAATGGATGTCTCAAGAATACCCTGATAGTCAAGCTCTTCCTTTAATTGAGGGTCTAAAACGTATGCTTCAAAGTGATAAGAATGGAATTGATATTTTGTGTGGTATTGCACACATTGTGGATTCAAATGTGATGCCTATGAAAAGTTGTGCCAAAACCTTAGGTTATACACAACCTCCTACTCAAGACAATCATTCTATTCCTTTGACAACTCCTATTGCTAGTATATCTACTTTTACATCAAACATAATGACTACTTCAATACAAGACATTCCTCCTATGATCACTAATCATGGGGGCAATCCCTCTTCTTCAATCAACCCTCTTCCTTCATTCAATCCAACTTCTTCATTCATTCCTTCAGTAAGTGTTCCTATTATATCTCCACAAATGAACATGACACAAGGGGGAAATTCATTTAACCATTCCATTCCTCCTTGTAGTGTTCCTCCTTTCCAATCATCTCCTATGACTAACTATCATAGTGTCCCACCACCTTACTCTCTACCTTCTTTCAATAACATAACACCTCCATCACAATCTAACACGTCTAATATGAACTCTTCGACTGAAGCAACCATTAACAATCTTGCACAAACTGTCTCTTCTTTACAGCAACAAATTGCCTCTATGAATCAATCTAAGTTTAGTGTGCCCACATTTGATGTTGCGAGTCCACTTTCTCTTGACATTGTTTGAGCTATCCCCCCTAAACATGTTGAAATCCCACATTTGGAGCTTTATAATGGTAAGGGTGATCCTCTAACACATGTTAAGACATTTCAAACAATATGTACCGATTTTGCTTATGACCAAAGGTTGCTTGCAAAACTGTTTACTAGAACATTAAGAGACAAAGCCCTACAATGGTATTGCTTGTTGCCTTCCTATTCTATTACTTCTTTCGAACAACTTGCAAATGCTTTCATTCAACAATTTCAAAACAATATAAGTCCTAAAGTTACTTTGATTGATTTGATGCATTGTAAACAAGGTGTTAAAGAAAAAGTGACTGATTTCATTGGTAGATATAAGCATTTGTATGCTCAAATTTCTTTTCCAGTGCCTGACAATGATATTCAAAGAATCTTCATTTCTAATTTACAAAAAGACATTAGAGAAAAACTCCTGTTTTCTGAGTTTACTTCTTTCCAACAGTTGTGCGCAACTCTTCACAATTATCAACTGACTGTGAGTCAAATGGAACAATCACATCCTATGACTCCGAGTGATAAGGGTGATAGTAGTCAACAACCATTTGGGAAGTTTAAACTGAACAAAGAGTCCATTAAATTCAATGAAAACATCATCAACAACAATGTGAATGCAGCATCAGGTGTGTCTCCTATTTCTAAGTTTTTCAAGAAAGAAAGAAAGTTTACTCCTTTGAATGAATCATTGCATAGTATTATGAATAAGTTATTGGAACAAAATGTGCTTACTCTTCCTCCTATAAGGCAAATTGATCCTGCAAAGATTACTTCACCTTATTTTGATAACAAATCTTTTTGTCAATTTCAACGTCAACCTGGGCATGATACTGAAAAATGTTTTGCTTTAAAGGGTAAAATTCAAGATTTGATTGATAATAATACTATCTCTGTTTCTGGTGTGAATGATAAAGGCAACACATCTGTAGCTCCTCCTAACCAAAATCTTCAGATTTTCATTGATCCATTACCTTCTCATACCTCTAATGCGATTGATACTACTGATTCCTCTGTCTCACCTGATGATCTTGTGTCCATGACTCCGAATGTGATTAACTTTGTAGAGCAGCAGAAAATCCCTAAAGAACCTTCCATCACATTTGATTCCAGTGAAACTATCAGGGCACCTGATGGTCCTTTATATATAGTTGCAAAAGTCAAAAATACACCTTGCCGTGGAGTGCTTATTGATCCTTCTTGCATGGTTAATGTCATTACTGAAGAATTCCTTTTTACTTTGCAATTGAATCAAGTTATCTATGATGAAACAAATGTGGTTGTGAAACTATTTGATGCATTTTCTTCTTCTGCAATTGGTTCTATTACATTACCTATTGAGGTCCGTAACAAATCCCTTGATGTGGACTTTGCTATTATTCCATCTTCCGAACAATTTCGTGTGAAGCTTGGCTATCCTTGGCTATCTTCCATGAAAGCTATTGCTTCTCCTATCCACAAGTGTTTGAAATTTCCCCATAATGGTGAAATTGTTACTGTCAATCATAGTCTCTTTAAACCAGCTGAAAGAACCTCTAGTGTTCCTATTGATTATTTTTGGCCTAAACAATTCCAATCTCTTCCTCCGCGAAGTGATCATCTTTTTAAATCTTATCAAAAGTGGAAAACAGATATGATCCTATCTCTAAGTGAACCTAGAACACCCAAACTTGACATTCCTATCATTCTTGAGAAGGAGGTTCTTCTTTTGAAAGATAAAACTAATGTCTTTCCTCAAGAAGATTCCCAACCCATTGCTATGGATGTGACTATGCCTATGATTAATAAACTTCCTAAAAGCAGACCTATCCCTCCTCGTCATGATGGACTTGGTCTCCTTCCTAAACCAAATATTCCTCCTTTATATGGAGCAGTTCCTCCTCCTTCCTCTTATGGAGAGAAGAGACCTTCCTCTTCTCCTGTTGTTCAACCTAAGAGACCACAACCTAAACACCCAAATGATAAGGATGAGAACATTTCTCCTCCTCACTCTTCGCAACTTCCTACTAAGACTAGACGAAATCGTTCTGCACGTGAACGCCGATGAAAGCATCATCTTAGAGCTCAGGCAGCTGCTTCTCAAACCTTGCAATCCCCAAAAACACCTTCAACAAGCATTATTCCATTTTCTCCTCAACCGACGATTGAGCCGAAATCTCCTAAACATAAGATGCATGATGGTCTTGATCCTGTGCGAGTTAAAGATCCTATTTTTATAAATCTTGATGATGATATAGATGAAAATGTTATTCATGATGCAAATGTTACTCCTGTTCATTCTAATAGTGAATATGAACTTGTTGATATTGATAACCATTTATCTAACGAATTTTCTAAAGCACTTATCCTAGCTCCTAGACAAGAACAATGTGGCTCGGAACATGAACATAGCCCTTGTTTGGATCTTGTGATAGCTCCATCTGCTGTGTTGGATGTTCCTCCTCTAGCGTGTTTCCTACCTTCCCGAAACATTGATCAGCAAGATCAGGGGGTAGATGACGTGCTAGACTAGTTTCATTAGCATAGCAGATTCTCTCCCCCTCTCTTTTGTTACTTCCTCTATATGTTATTCTCATTCTTCTATTTGTTGTCCTTAGTGTTGTCTACTTGAGGACGATGCAAAGCATTGAGATCTCTCGATCTCTCTCATGTTGACTCAAAAGACACATGTGTTCCCTTCTTCTAGGTGACCTTCCTTGATTGGGGAATGAAGAACAATTATGCATACATACATATGATATACATGAATAATCATACAGCATACTGACCCCGAGGAAAGCGAAGTCACCTTGTGCTTTGTGTTTTGTGTCTATTATCCTTGGGCTTATCTCACACTTGGGGGCTAAATCCTTGTGATAACGTGCTCCTTTCTCATTTCTTATATGTATCACTACCTTAAAGCAATCACCCCCGGTGAGGCGTGTGCGATTGCTTTAACGTAGGGGGGCATACATCCCGTCCATATCTTTTCAAGATACTCGAAAATTTCTTGACAAATTTAGCTTTGCCTTGAAAATTTTTGATATCTTTCTTGCATGACTCATAGTGAGGGAACCTTACTACTGACAGTCATGGTTCTCCCTCATGATCTTCCCTTTTACTGTGTCAATCGAAGTCGTAAGATCCTTAGTCCACTGGGGGCTTGGTGTATCTTGCCTCCTTGACGTGGTGAAAGTTTTTCAATGTTGTTTCCTTGTAATTTACCGGAAGTATGAGCGTACGCTTATACTCCCGCTAAAGTGGGGGCTAAATGTAGCGTCCTAAAATTGCGACACTTGCAATTTTGACTGCATTTCGGTCTTCACGATGGCGATGCAACACACAACCTGAATGGAGACCCCGAAACCTGATTATGACACCAAAAACTGCATTTTCTTGCACCCTGGCCTGAACCTCCTTTGCACCCTGCTATCCTGGGAGGTGGGACCAGAGCGCCTAGCACCCTGGTCCTTCAGGACCAGGGCGCCCAGCGCCCTGGTCCCTGGGTCCTATTTTGGGCTCGGTCTCTTTTGGACTTCGGGTCTTTATGTTTACAAATTGGAAAATTATCTTTCCTGGTCGGCCTAAGGTCAGGAAAATCAGTCTATCAGCCCTAATTGACAAGTATATAAACTACATTTTCCTCTTTCATTCGATATGAGGGAAAAAGCGTGGAAACTATACTCAAGCATTCAAGCATTCAAGCATTCTTTCAAGCAATTGATCATTCTAAGTCTCCATTCAAGGCTAAGTGTTGCATTCAAGACAAGGATTCAACCATTGAAGAGGAGATCATATACTACATGCTACATACAACATACAACATACAACAAACAACAACATCTATACCTTCGCACATAAGGATACAAACATCCTTACAACAAGGTATTAGTACTTGTTTTACATTACATTTACAACATTTCTCATTTCTTGGTTAATTCCAAAACTGGGGTTTGACCTAAGGGAAAACCCCTAATCCCTAACCCCCCAATCGTCTTCGCTTTTCTGTGTGTAGGTTGCAGGTACGTGGCTGAAATTGAAGATCTGGAATCCTTGTGCAGAGATGAACAGATCCCCCTTCGTTTCGCGGATTTTTCGGAGGACTATGTGCACGCCGGGTGCCATCATCCCGTCAACTTTTGCTCAAATTTGCAGGACAGCGCTGTATCAACATTTTACTGCTAATTCCAGGTCCGCAACTTCATCCTATATCCCTAACTCAGTTTATAAGTGAATCTTGGTCACTTTCTATGCATTCCTAGCTTAATTCTTCTATCAACATTCTTAACAAAAGAGGGTAGCCTTGCTTTCTTAACCCTTGAAACACATTTAGCATCCAATCTTGCATTGTGTGGGATTGGATCTTGTGGGTTTCAACCCCTCTTTTGAATGTAAAGTCACTCCTAAGTGAAAACCATCAACCCTAGAGTGACTCTCCCTTCTCTCTCCTTGGAGTTGGAAGAGGGGAGAGCAACTAGGGTTCGATCGCGATTTTTCGCTTTACAATGATGAAGATTCTAGTAAGTGGTGATGTTGTGGTTGTTGATGTGGTAATTCATGATGCTTGTGGATGTTTCTAGATCATGTCCTATTTTTGTATTGTTGGTCCACATTGATCTTTGTGCTCGTTGTTGGTTATTTCTTTGGTATGTTCATGCTATGCGATATTATTGGTGATGGGATGATTGTAGAATTTTGTGGATGTTCATGGCGTGATTGTTAGAGGTGTTGCATGTTTGAGGAGTTGATTTTGGTCCAGACTATGTCTTAGCTGACATCGTTTTGGTCCGCATGTAATATTATAGAATGTATGGTTATATTTTGTAATTTATGTTATGAGTTGAGCTGACCTTGAAATATACGTTGATGATATGTATAAATAAATGTACTATGTTGTTGTGGATGTATCTACGAGTATCTGAGGTATCAACGAGTGTTTGTAATGTGTGATTAATGCTTTAATCTTTTGGTGGCAAAGAAGAAGTGCGAATAAGTGTAGAAAAGTAGTATATGTGCTTAATCAAAATTGTAACCATGCATAAGGAGATGTTATTTTATCAGTTCATGATGTTCTAGATGTAATCCAAATCTTTTTGTAAGACAATATGTCTTCCTCAGGGTTGTAGCCCTTGTTGTTATTGTGTTTGAGCAATGAGCTCTAGGTAGTGTTCCTGAATGCATGTGCATTCCCCATTATAATATTTCATATACTTCTAATAGGTTATCATCTTATTGTGGGTAGGTTCCCACCATGGTTTTTCCCTTAACTAGGTTTTCCACGTCAATTTTTTTGGTGTTATGTGTGTTATTGATGTGGTGTTGATTTATGCTTTCACTATTTATTATCAGATGTAAATTGGTATTTAAGTTAAGTAAAGTTTTTGTGCAAACTAATTCACCCCCCTCTCAGTTTGCTGCATTGTTGCCAACAATTGGTATCAGAGCTAGATTCTCTGGAAGAATCTTGACTACTTGAGGTGATCCAGGATGGAAATCTATGCTTACAAGAAGGATAGTCCAATATTTGATGGAACAAACTACTCTCTTTGGAAGAACCAGATGGAGTGTCATTTGAGATGCATCGAAGAAGACAATTGGAAGATTACTAAGAATGTGTATAATGTTCCTCAAAATGGTCCTTCCACTCTAGATGGGATAAAGGAAGTTGAATTCAATATTATAGCTACGGAAGAATTGTTGAGTGTCTTGACTGATTTTGAGATGACTAATGTGATGGATTTGCATACTATTCATGAGATTTTGAAGAAGCTAGAAACTTTGTATGGAGGTGATAGTCACGTGAAATTTGCAAAGTTGCAGAGCTTGAAGGGAAAATATGAGATGCTGAATGTTGGGGCTTCAAATTTCCAAATAATTTCAAGCACCCCACTATTAAAAATGGTGGTTACTTCATGGAAATGACACATAATGTATGATTAATGATTTGAACAACTAGAGTAAAGGAGGATATGAATAAATTAATTCCAATGGACCCCATGAAAGACTAGTGTTTTTGATATGTAGAAAAGATGATATGAACAGAGAATTAAAACGAATTAAACGTGAAAATATAAGAAATAACCATTTCCAAAAATCAAGTTTCCAAGCTCCAGTAAAAATATTAGATTTGTACATTGTGTTTTTGGTTGTAGACCATACAGAAGATCGTAAGAAGGCTGAAAAGCCTGTTATTTCGACCTACATGAAAGAACATGTTGACTTGGAATGAAAATGTATGCAACTATCCAATCTGCTGAAGACCCATTTTAGAAGTGGATGTTTCCTACCACCACTAACATTTTCAGATTCGTATCTAAATTTTAAGACTTCCAACCAAACAAAAACCCGAAAGATAGCTTAAAACAAGGTTATTGACTAACAAGTTTGCATATTAATTTCAAAGGGTTTTGTTAATTTTAATGTAAAATGGTGACTTTTCACCCTAAAAGGGGTATGGTGCCCATTCAACCACATATATAAGTGGTTAAAAAATGTATATATGAGGGGGAGAGTGAGAGAAAATATAGGAGAGACTCTGGATAATATTGTACTATTTTGAACCTTTTAATACAATCAGTTGTTTTCCTTCGCATATGCGTTGTGAGTTATTTCATTTTCTATAGGCAGTTGTTTGTGATATTATCTAAAGGAGATAAGGTTATTTGTATTCTTACAATGAAGTTTATGTTTCTATGTTATAAACTTGGATTAATAGGATCTACTTGGGAATTGTAATTATTCCTTGTAGTTCTTCCTTGGATGGTCCTTTAAGGTTAAGGTTAAATTCATTCAAGCGGTTTATGATATAAACATTTAACAGATCTCATAAGAAACAATAACTGATAGATTTACCAAAGAGGGTAGGTTTAAAAATTATCTCACAAATCATACATTAAGTCCTAGAGAAATATAAGACTCTGTAGCCCAAATAACAGGAAAGACACTGGTCATTCACAAATCACAACCTTTACCATATTAATTACCTTTACATTAAAGTAATAGGAATAGTTTAGTAGGACACATAAAACCAGTTAACAATAGTATACATATAAATTTCAAGTACAAAGATTGAATAGCTTCCACAATAACAATCTTGAACTCATCTAAAAGCCACCCATCCTAGGAACCTATGCCATTCTAAGATAGGAGGAAGTTAGATTAAGATAAACAATCTGCTATAGAAAGCATTAGTTATCAAAAGCCACTAGTGAATAGGTACAACCGCCTAGGTCTTGCAGAGCCTAAAGTGAGGGAGTTAGTAACCAAATAGGTTCACTCTATAAGTTGGCCAAGTCAATTGGAAGGTTTGATCATAGGAGTTGGCATTTCCTTAGAACCTATCCAATTTGTTGATTTGAGATCCAATAGATTGGCGACTCTGCTAGGGAAAACAAACATAAAAATGACTCTGCTATGGGAAAGAAACTCAGAAGAAACAAAAAGACATTTTGTCCTCTATGAAGGAGGTGGTGACTCTGTGTATAGTTAATGAAGAAAATATCAGTGGTTGATACAATATCAATCCAAAATGTATCAGTATCCATATTCTTATCAAGCTCTGTGTTCAGGGATACAACATACATATACAAAATGACAACTTTATGAAGCATACAAGCCGTTGGATTTCAATAGCATCCCTATGTATCCATATCCATTTCCCTATAAGCTTAAAACTTGTATTCCGAGGTTTCATGGAGCAGAGGGTGAATCACCGATTGAGCATTTGAAAGAATATTACTGGTTTATTGAAAAATTTCAGTTTTGTGCAGAGGAATTGATCATGAAACTGTTCGTGATGACACTAGAAGATGTTGCAGAACAAATTTTTAGGTTGTTGTCCCCACAAAGAATCTCATCGTGGGAGGAACTTGAATGGTGGTTTGTAGGGGAGTTCTATGGCATCATTGAAGAAAATGTATCTGTCATCTCTACTAGTCTATTCTCCACAATGTTTTACATTCCATAATCATATTCAAACAGATCATTATATTGATTCTTTCGCACATATTACTGCATTGTTCAGCATAAGGAGAAAGGAAGGAGAATCTATAAAAGGATTAATTGGTAGAACAATGACAACTTATTTTCAAATACCTGTATAAGGCCTAATATATCTATGCTCATGAAATTACTCATGAGGGAATGCAGACCTGATAATTTGGAATTAGCATGTTCAGTTGCTATGGAGATGAACATGACACTACATGATATACATGAGAAGAGTAACATCAACATAAGAGATGCAAATGAAGATGAATATGTAGGAGAATCAGTTATCCATTTGGAAGGCCCATTTGATGAAGAAGCAATTGATGATGTTTGTGAGTACGAGTCAGAACCTGAAGAAATTATTATTGATAGTGATGATGAGGAATGGTCTCCATGTGAAGAAGCATACTTGTTTGACAATGAAAAAATGGCTAATTCATCAATATGAGAACTGTGATGATTTAATTGGTGAAGAAGAAGTATAATTCACTCAGTAGTGAACAAATTTCAGATTTGTTGGATATAGAGTATCATAAATATAAGAGAAATTCAAAACCTCTATCTCCTCCATAGATAAAATTTGATACTGAAGATATGCATCATAGAAATTCACAGAAGAAAAAGGAGGTTGTATCTAATAAAAATGTGCATTGTGATCAACACATAGAAGAAAATACATTTGAAAATGGCCTCCAAATTTTTTCAAATCCATTATATGGCAAAGTCTCAAAGGAACCTCAATTATTTTGCTAGGGCATATACACATATGGTATGTTTGAATTTTCCAATCCAATGTTTGAAGAGGAAAAAATAAGTTTAGATGGAATGAGCGGTATAGTGATGGATGTTGGTTCAATGGGAAAATATGAGGTGTATAGTTTTGTGGAGGAATGTGAAACAATATCTGACGAAAAAAATATTTACTTCTTGAGTTTTAATGTTGACATCACTAAGGATGAAATAAAACTTGAACAACAAAACTTTTTGATTAGAGTGGAGCACCCCTATAATATAGGGATGAACAATAGGGCATTTGCGGACATGAAGATACTTCAAAAGGAAAATAGGAAAAATTATAAGTTTTTAACTTTTTATGAGGAAATACCCGAAGAAGAGAGTAATAATATTTTGAACCCTAATATTGATATCTCGCCTAAACCTAAGCATGAAGTAGAAGGCAAAAACAAATGTCAAGTGGGTAATGTGCAACATGCTCGAAAAAGAGGAACAAGAAATAAGATATATGTAAAACGGGGACAATTTCAAAGTGTGGATATAATAATTTATGAAATTCCAAAGTCCCCAAAAGTAAGGGGAAAAGGAGAAAGTAATTACCTGAGTAATTACTCAAAAGACCATTAACCAGGTTATAGGACAAATTATAATAATAGAAGTCACTATAACATATATGACAAACATGGAAAGATGACAATTGATGTGCCTCATGATGAAATTGGATTGGTCAATGATGTGTGCCAATTTGGAATGTTGTTGCAAAATGAGAACTAGGTGTTTGATCCAGGAAAAATGAGTGTTCATGTTTTTGGGACCTAGGGGCCACCAGATGCAGTTTTAACATAAGCTATAGAAGGGAGGTGATTGGCAATAGTCTACTCTACCAGAGAAAATTGGATTCTTGCTATGCCCGAAAGGGGCATACATCCCCAGACAGAGCCACTGTTGGGGCTTCAAATTTCCAAATAATTTCAAGCACCCCACTATTAAAAATGGTGGTCACTTCATGGAAATGACACATAATGTATGATTAATGATTTGAACAACTAGAATAAAGGAGGATATGAATAAATTAATTCCAATGGAACCCATGAAAGACTAGTATTTTTTATTTGTAGAAAAGATGATATGAATAAAGAATTAAAATGAATGAAACATGAAAATATAAGAAATAACCATTTTAGAAAATCAAGTTTCCAAGCTCTAGTAAAAATATTTCATCTATACAATGTGTTTTTGGTTGTAGACCATACAGAAGAGCGTAAGAAGGCTGAAAAGCCTATTATTTTGACTTGCATGAAAGAAGATGTCGACTCGGAATGAAAATGTATGAAAATATCAAATATTCTAAAGACCCATTTTAGAAGTAGATGTTTCCTACTACCACAAAAATTTTCAGATTTGTATCTAAATTTTAAGGCTGCCGACCAAAAAAAAACCCGAAAGATAGCTTAAAGCAAGGTTATTGACTAACTAGTTTGCATATTAATTTCAAAGGGTTTTGTTAATTTTAATATAAAATGGTGACTTTTCACCCCAAAAGGGGTATGGTGCCCATTCAACCACATATATAAGTGGTTAAAAAATGTAGATATGAGGGGGAGAGTGAGAGAAAATATAGGAGAGACTCTAGATAATATTGTACTATTTTGAACCTTTTAATACAATCAGTTGTTTTCCTTCGCATATGTGTTGTGAGTTATTTCATTTTCTGTAGGCAGTTGTTTGTGATATTATCTAAAGGAGATAAGGTTATTTGTATTCTTACAATGAAGTTTATGTTTCTATGTTATAAACTTGGATTAATAGGATCTACTTGCGAATTGTAATTGTTCCTTGTAGTTCTTCCTTGGATGGTCATTTATGGTTAAGGTTAAATTCATTCAAGCGGTTTATGATATAAACATTTAACAAATCTCATAAGAAACAGTAACTGATAGATTTACCAAAGGGGGTAGGTTTAAAAACTGTCTCACAAATCATACATTAAGTCCTAGAGAAATATAAGACTTTGTAGCCCAAATAACAGGAAAGACACTGGTCATTCACAAATCACAACCTTTACCATATTAATTACTTTTACATTAAAGCAATAGGACTAGTTGAGTAGGACACATAAAACTAGTTAGCAATAGTATACATACTTATAAATTGCAAGTACAAAGATCAAATAGCTTCCACAACAACAATCTTGAACTCATCTAAAAGCCACCCATCCTAGGAACCTATGCCATTCTGAGATAGGAGGAAGTTAGATTAAGATAAACATTTTGCTATAAAAAGCATTAGTTATCAAAAGACACTAGTGAATAGGTACACTCGCCTAGGTCTTGCAGAGCCTAAAGTGAGGGAGTTAGTAACCAAATAGGTTCACTCTATAAGTTGGCCAAGTCAATTGGAAGGTTTGATCATAGGAGTTGGCATTTCCTTAGAACCTATCCAATTTGTTTATTTGAGATCCAACACTGGAAATGGGTGAGGATGAGAATATGAAGGAAAGATACCTCTTAAATTCTTTTCATGTAATAAGATAGGACATTTTTCTTCTAGGTGTTTGGAAAGAGTTTTTAAGAAGCCACTGAAGCCATACAAGCCTAAATATCAGAAGAAGTTTTATTATGTTGTTGATGAAGGTGTGACAGATGATGAGTCTCAGAAAAAAAATTTAGGTGATGTATGGGTATTTATTTCTATCAAGGAAGATAATCCAATGCCTACGAATTCTACTAGCTGCATTAATGAGGAGAAATCTTTGGCTACTAAAATTGAAGAGAAAGATGAATGTGTTATTGATAGTGGTTGTTCTCATCATATGACAAGTGATAAGAGTAAGTTTGTGAGTTTGAAAAAGTATGATGGTAGTGTGTTAAGATTTGGTGATGATAAAGCTGGTATAATCCATGGTAGAGGTTCTATTTCTCTTGACGGTAAGCATAATAATGATAATGTCTTATATGTTGAAGGTCTAAAGCATAATATTTTGAGTGTTGAATAGATGGTTGACAAGGGATATTATTTGCAATTCAAGAATAGGAAATGTAAGATCTTGAGTAGTTCCATAACTGAGACTATATCAAAAACATAAACTTAATGCAATATATTTCATTTGAATGTTGGTGTTGAAAGTTGTTTGATTCCTCAGGTTGATGAAAGTTGGTTGTGGCATAGAGGGATGTGTTATGTGAATTTTGATTGCATTGTTAAGATAAGTTATTCTCAAGCAGTGAGATATCTTCCTAAGTTGGTAAATCCTACCAATCCAATATGTAAGGAATGTCAGTTAGGGAAGTAAACAAGAGTTACTTTCAAAAGAAAACAATATAGTTCTAATGAATTATTAGATCTTGTGCATGTTAGAGTAATCGCGTCTTTACTTGATTAATTAAACAACATTTGTTTAAATGAATTAAGTTCCCTTTATCTCTTTTACACTTAAGCTAACATTAGGTGCATAATAATCAATTCTTTTATTAATTATTATGTGCAAGCCTAAGGTTTTCCCTTTTAGGGTTTCTTGACCTATTAGAGGTTAATTATTTTCTTTGTATCATTATCACATTACACATTTTTGTGAATATTGAGCTCTCATCTTTTTGAGCATTTTTCTGTGTATTGGTTTTTTCTTTGTTGCTTCCTTGTTTCTCCTTGTAATAGGTTTATTTCAGCTTGCAGAGATCATTTGGGCTCCTATGGAGTTGTATTTCTCAACTCTCACATGGTATCAGAGCTTCAGATCTGCAACTACCTGTTCTTGTTTTGAGTTTTTTGCATTGGAAGCAGATCTAGGGTTTCAGAAGTTTTTTTTGTGCACCTAGGGATAGGCCTTTTTTAGCACTTTGAGCCTAAATGGACCTCATCATCATGCTCAGAAGGCCCAAAAACTCCTATGGTCATATAAAACTTGACCAATTTTGACACTTGAGCCTCTCAGGGTATATTTTTCTTCTATACCAGGTCGTACGACCCTGACACGTAGTTCGAGAAAAAAATTCAATTTTTTTCCTTTTTACTACATGCAGGCCGAAATTTGATTTTTTGCAAAAAAATAAAAAAAGCAGTATTTTTGGCAAAGTTTGTTTAAAAAAAAAACACTTTTTTTGGGGTTTGTTTTGGGTCCCTGCCAGCCTGACAGTCCGGCCACTGACCCTGTCAGCGCGAGCCCCGCCCTCCAGCCCCCACCGGCCCTCAGCCCCCGCCCGCCCGTCGACCTCCTCCTGCCCATCGACCTTCCCCACCCACGCCCACCGGAAACCACCGCCCAACTGTGCTTCCTGGCCACCGCTACATTTGCACCACCCGACCGCCCCCTGCGCTTCCTGGTCGCCGCCGACCCCTGCCGGTCTCCGCTCCTGCTACCACTACTGTGCCTCTCGCCTGCCGATGTAGCCCCGCCACTGTAGTGCCACCCATGGGCCACCTCCGCCCCGACCCTACCACCAGACAACCCCTCCCTATTGCTTTTGAAGGGGGGGTTGGGTTTTTCCTCATAACTTGGGCAAATGGAGTCATTTTTTCAAAAACAAATAGGCGTCGGAAGCTGGTTCTGAGTCAGACCTTGTGGTATTGGAATTTTTTTCCAATTTTTCTGTTTAACTGTACTTTTTTTCATGTCAAAGTGGGGTCTCTTTTCTGCACTTCTAGGACCGTAGAATGAGCATCCAAACTCCATTTTTCGAAAAATTTATATTGTTGGAAAGCTTGTTCTGTGCACTTTCCAGTCATATGATTTTTATTTCCAAATTCTCCTCCAGGAATATTTTTTTCAGTTTTTTTCTATTCCGCACTTTGGTAAATATCTTGGATGTTTCAGGTACTTGGATCTCCTTCTCTGAGTAGGATTTCTCAGTTTTGGTTGTTCTCTCTGTTTCCAGTCTTCTTCCCATTGTAGATTTTTCTTTATGCAAACGCACTGAGATAAAGTGCCATCATGCATTATTTACTTGGGATCTTGCACATCTTGTGCCTTATTGTACATGAACTACTTTTAAAGTGCCATGGGGGGTTGATGTTTGCCTTTGTTTTCCATCTATCTTTGTCACGTGAGTGTTCCTTCCATGAAATTATCCTCATGATGTGTGTCAAGTGAGTGTTCCTTCCACGACACTTTGTACTCTCTCTGCACCTACAATGTTCTTGGTTCGTCATCATGTAGTTCTTGTTGGCCGTTCTTTTCAGTGTACCTATCCCTCTCCCTTTTCAGCATTATGGGGAGGCTTCTCCTATTGGTTCTAATGCTTTCTTGGTTTGATTGATCATCTCTTTAGGCTTTGGTGTCTCATACCATCTGTATCTTCAAGTTCAGTTGTTTGCCCTTGTTTGCCATCTGATTCGAGTAGTGTCATTTGAGGGCACTCATGCAGATTACAGTCTTCTCTACCTAGTCATGTTCTATTTTAGTGGAGGTTCTTCAGATCAGTAGTTACTCTTCGACAGTGTTTGCATTTATTTCATGCTTCAGTGGTGTTCTTTTATCTCTTTTTGGAGAGGAGTTTTTCCCCACTGGGTTTTCTCCTTTTTCTCTGTTTCATAGAGATTTCCTTGTATTTGGGTACCTGATCAAACCTTGTTGTTGGGACCCATCTTTCCTGCTTTCAGTAGATGTTATAGGTTTTAGCTTCTCCCTAAGTCTAGCTTAAGGGGGGTGTTAGAGTAATCGGGTCTTTACTTGATTAATTAAACAACATTTGTTTAAATTAATTAAGTTCCCTTTATCTCTTTTACACTTAAGCTAACATTAGGTGCATAATAATTAATTCTTTTATTAATTATTAAGTTTTCCCTTAAGGTTTCTTGACCTATTAGAGGTTAATTCTTTTCTTTTTATTATTATTACATTACACATTTTTGTGAATATTTAACTCTCATCTTTTTGAGCATTTTTTGTATATTGGTTTTTTCTTTGTTGCTTCCTTGCTTCTCCTTGTAACATGTTTATTTTAGCTTACAGAGATCATTTGGGCTCATGTGGAGTTGTATTTGTCAACTCTCATAGTGCATACTAATTTGTGTGGTCCTTTTAGAGTGAGAATCTTGCAGGGTGACATGTATTTCATGTTGTTGATTGATGACTATTCAAGGATGATGTGGGTTAATTTCTCAAGGGAGAAATATGAAGCATTGGAGAAGTTTAAGATTTTCAAAGCTATGGTTTAGATAGAGACATGACTAAAACTGAAGTGTCTGAGATCTAATAGAGGTGGTGAATTTACTTCCAATGATTTTAATGCATTTTGTGAAGAGCATGGAGTGAAGAGACAGTTATCTGCTCCGCGAACCCCTCAGCAGAATGGTGTTGTGGAAAGGAAGAACAAGATAGTTCGGGAAGCTACTAGAACCATGATGATTGAAGGAAATGTCCTACATATCTACTGGAGAGAAGCAGTGGGTACTACTATGTATACTCTTAGCCGGGTTCATATCAAAGGTGATACTAGTAAGACTCCTTATGAGTTATGGTTTGGTCATGTTCCTATAGCTAGATTTTTTATAATTTTTAGAAGTAAATGCTATATCAGAAGGGATGAAAATTTAGGGAAGTTTGATGGTAGATATGATAAAAGAATCTTTCTTGGTTATTCTACTAAGAGCAAGGCCTACCGATGTTATAACAAGAGATTGAGAAAGATAGTTGAGAGTGCTAATGTGAAAGTTGATGAATACAATGAAAGATAGATTAGATCTTGTAGATATGACTCAAATGATTAGGATGTTAGTTCAGATAAAGGAAAGCAAGTGCAAACCCAAAATCAAGTTCAGAGTGTTTTGGAGAAGCATGAAAATGAAAAAGGAGAGACAAGTGCCAGTGCAGAAAAAAGAGTTCAAGAGTCTGAAAATCAAGAAAATACTAAGGCTCCCAGGTATGTAAGGTTGAATCATTCAGAGAATCAAATCATAGGTGATACGAATAAAGGTGTGATGACTAGGAGAAGGATTGCTAAAGAGTATTGCTTGATTTCTAAGATAGAACCTAAGGATGTTGATGAAGCTCATAAAGATGAAAATGGGGTTAAACAATGAAAGAAGAGTTGAATTAGATTGAAAAGAATAATACATGTATTCTTGTTCCTAGACCTAAGGATAAAAATGTAATTGGAACTAAATGGGTCTTCTGGAATAAATTGAATGAACAAGGTGAAGTTGTTAGGAATAAAGCTAGACTTGTTTGTAAGGGATACTCAAACAAAAGGAATTGATTTTGAGGAGACTTTTTCTTTGATAGCTAGAATTGAAGTTGTTAGATTATTTCTTTCTTATACTGCTTACAAATATTTTAAAGTTTATTTGTGTTGCTTTTAGTTGACAGATGAAAGGGTTTGCAGATTTAAGAAAGCATTGTATGGACTCAAGCAATCCCCCAGAGATTGGTATGCCAAATTGGATAGGTATTTGGTGAAGCTTGAATTTAATAAATGTATTGCTAATAGCAATTTATATTTCAAGATTGATCATGATAACATTTTGATTATTGAGGTATTTGTTGATGATATTATTTTTGATGGAAATGATAGTTTGTGCAAGAAGTTTGCTGATGATATACAGAATGAATTTGAAATGTATATGATTGGTGAGATGAAATTCTTGTTGGGATTACAAATTACTCAATCAGGTAAATGTATCTTTATATCGCAATCTAAGTACGTGAAGGAATTGTTGAATAATTTTGGTTTGGATGATGCAAAGCCAGTTGGTACTCCTATGATAACCGGATGTAAGTTGACAAAAGATGATGATTCTCTGAAAGAAAATTAGACTAGATACAGGTCTATGATTGGTGGACTTCTATATTTAACTCAGACTAGACCAAATATTATGCATGTTGTTTGTTTTGTTGCTAGATTTCAAGTTGATCCTAAGGAACCTCATGTTATAGTTGTGAAGAGAATTTTCAAATATTTGAAAGGGACAATTGATTTTGGCTTGTGGTATCCTAAAGATGATGATTTCAATTTGAGTGCTTTTACTAATGCTGATTGGGTAGGTGATGTTTATGATAAAAAAAGTACTAATGGTGGTGCATTTTTCTTGGGTAACATATTGGTTTGATGGGTAAGTAAGAAGAAAAGTGCTACCTCTTTATCTACTGCAGAAGCTGAATACATTGTTGTTGCTAGCAACTGTACTCAGCTAATATGGATGAAGCAGATGTTGAAGGATATCAGAGTTGTTTATGATGTGCCTACTGCTATATATTTTGATAATTCAAGTACTATCAATATTTCTAAGAATCTGGTGTTGCATTCCAAGACTAAGCATATATCAATCAAGTTTCATTTCTGTAGAGAGAAGGAAGTGAGATGGGAATATGTGTCTACAAAGGAATAAATTGCAAATAACTTCATGAAGCCTTTTCCTAAAGATACTTTTGAGAATCTCAGAGGGAAGCTAGGGGTGATTACCCCTTCTGATGAGAACTAAGATGCATGGATTTGCATTAGTCCAGTGAATTTGACAGAGATATCTTGTGCTCCAGATTGATGAGTGTGGCTGCTACTCAGGGGGAATAGTCAATGTTGTGGTTCAGAGGTTCAAATTTGTTAGAGAGATTTGTGCAATATGCGTTTTTGGTATTCTTTCAAAGGGGAAGAGAGTCATGTGAAAAACTATAATATCATATGCATGATCTAAGGGCGAGTTTTTTAAGAGTTGTTCTATCTTTGCATTGATTGTTTTTCAGATTCATATATTGCAACCAATGCCAAAGGGGGAGATTGTTGGATATTTTTGATAAGTTTTTTGGAGTGTGTGTGTTGTCATTTATGTTTTGTCATTGATGTCAACATATTCCTCTATGTGTTTTAGTTTTGCAGTCAGATTAAATGAGTTGTTTTGGCCAATGTGTTGCAGTTGTGTTGTTGTGGATTAAAGGGTTTTGAGATAAGTATATCTAGTTGATTCAGCTGAAGTTTATGTGGCCCGCATGGTGATTTGTTCAAGTTATGTGATCCAATATTGAGGTTGATTTTTTAGTTGGTTAGTGTTTTGGATTTTGCCCTGCATTGCTCCAGAATTGCAATATCTTGGTTTGCAGATTTGGTAGTGTGTTTGGGATGTTCAGGTTTGTCCTCAATTTAGATTGTTCATGATTTGGAGATCTGGAAGTGTATCTTTCAGTTTGATAGTCAGCTCAGTTGATGTTCTTGAGGTTCAATATAATGATGATGGAGATTCTAGTAAGTGGTGATGTTACGGTTGTTGTTGTGGTAATTCACGATGCCTGTGGATGTTTCTATATCATGTCCTATTTGGGTTGTTGGTTTTCTTTGATCATTGTGATTGTTTTTGGTGATTTATTTGGTATGTTCATGTTAAGCGACATTCTTGGTGACTGGATGATTATAGCATGTTGTGGATGTTTGTGGCATGATTGTTGGAGGTGTTGTATGTTCGAGGAGGTGATTTGGGTCTAGAATATGTCTTAGCCGACATCATTTTGGTATACATGTAAAATTGTAGCATGTATGGTTATATTTTATAATTTATGTTATGGGTTGAACCGACCTTGAAATATACGTTGATGATATGTATAAATTGATGTAATATCTTGTTGCAGATGTATCTGCGATATTTGAGGTATCAATGAGTGTGTGTAATGTGTGAATAATGCTCTAATCTTTCAGTAGCAGAGAAGAAGTGTGAAGTGTAGAAGAGTAGTATATGTGCTTAACCAGAACCATAACCATGCATAAGGAGATGCTATTTTATTAGTTCATGATATTCTGGATGTAATTCAAATCGTTTTGTAAGACAATGAGTCTTCCACGAGGTTGCAGCCCTTGTTGTTATTTTATTTGATTAGTGAGTTCTATGCATTGTATCTGAATGTATGTGCATTCCCCATTGTAATATTTTATATACTTCTAACATGGTATCATCTTATTGTGGGTAGGTTCCCATCATGGTTTTCCCTTAACCGGGTTTTCCACGTCACAAATATTGGTGTTATATGTGTTATTGACGTGGTCTTGATTTATGCTTTCACTATTTATTATCAGATCTAAATTGGTATTTAAGTAAAGTTTTTGTACAAACTGATTCACCCCTCCTCTTAGTTTGTTGCATTGTTGTGAATAGACATAGAAGATGATCTAATTGAGATGAAGTTATCATCATTACTAAATATAGCATTTACATTGAGAGATGGTCTTAAAGATACTTTGGTGGGCTTTGAAGGATTATACCCATGTCCAAATGAGGCATTACATATGTTATTTTCTAAAGGAACTATATCCCTTGTTCCCTTGCACCACAACCATTGCCATTATATCCACTCTTAGCTAAAATGTGAAAACCTAGACCATAAAGGGATTCCATATTAGAAAGAGATGGTAGGGCCTCATAGGTCTCAATGTCATAATCAACTAAACTAGAGGAAGGTTTTGAAGAATTGTTAGAAGAAACCACAAAATTGTTACTAAGTTGCTTAGACAAAGGAGGTTTCTTCTTAGGTTCCACCATATCATCATCCTTTTTAGTCTTTGACTCTATTACGGGGGATTTTTATTCTCCTATAAAAGAAGGTGTAAAATATAAGGACCCCCAATCATCTTCTAACAGTACCTATTCAAATGAGGAAGTATATTTAGGATAAGATGGTATCTAATCTTGAGTAGTAGAATAATTAAAAGAATGTGAAGAAGATTTAGAATCAGATAAAGTTTACAAATAAGCTTATAAATTAGTATCTATGTATAAAGTATACAACTTATTGTTATAATGAATTTGGCATTACGATGAAGAGTAGAAGGGAAAATTTTCATACTATGAATCCAAGGTCTCCCTAGAAGAAGGTTATAAGTAAGTTTATAAGGCATGGATTGGATAGGTGTAGGTAATATAACGGGTCATACCTTAATAAGCAAGGTTATAGTACCTAAGGACTCTCTAACAACATTGTCAAAGCCAAAAATAGAAGGAGATTATGGTTGAATAAGAGAAGTGCCCATGTTAATCTTATGCAACAAATAAATACTCAAAACATTAAGGCTAAATCCATTATCCACTAAGGTTCTTCTTATAGAATTACGATAAATAAGGAAAACAATCATAAGAGGATCCTATTGATTTTGAATCTCCTTAGAAGGAAACTCATCTTGTGAAAACACAATTTGAGCTTTAGGTGCTTTCATAGGTTCAATCATAGAAGCCATATTATTAGGTGTCGCTGTAGGTTGGACCTCTAAGCTCTTTAAATATATTGTATCATTCCATGATGTGTGGATGAAGTTTGGATTAAATCCAAAAGGGATATCTTGATGGGAGTAGCTTTAACTTGTTCAATAAGGTCACTCTTTACCAATATGTTGTGATAAATGAGGTGTTGGTGGAAGTATTGGTTGAGAAGTAGGGAGAGAAGAAGGGATAATTGAAGGAGGATTAGGTTTCTTATCTTTCCTCATATTATATGTGTGGGCAACCAAATTGTAACTCTCTCAGGTGATTTGTTTGGCATATTCATAAGGACTCTTAGTGGCATAACCTCCTTGCACAGTAATAAGTAATTTATTAGGAGTGCAAAAGGTATCATTACTATAACTACCTTGAACCACAAATAGAGGCTTATTAAGAGGTTGAGAATTTTGAGGAGGACTGCCACCTTGAAGAAAAATCATAGGATTGTTAGGAGTTTCATAACCATTCACATGTATCATAATGATCAAAGATGGTTTGGGAATATTTGAGGAAGGTCCAATAGGGCTTAAATCAACAAGTGTTTCATGAAGAGGATTATCAACCTTGAACATTTCTTCATGAAGAGTACTATCTTTGGATTGAATGAAAGGAAAATCCTCATAGAGGGGAATTTTAATAATATTAAGCCATTGTAATCTAAGATCATTCTCTTGTTCCAAAGTATCCTTATAAGAGGTGTACATTTTAGGAGAAGGATCAACATCATTCCTATGAGAGGGATTATTGAAATAAGTGTTATAGTCTCTTCTTGCACCAAAATGTTATCTTTGATAGGATCAATTTTGGGAGAAGGACTAGAACTGGTCTTTAATGCTTCATCCCTATAGGTAAGGTTAGTAAAATGGAAAGAAGATATAGTGTCACTAGGAAATATATGAACCATATCATCCTCTAACACCAAATGATCCTCATGAGGGAGGTGCACTCTAGGAGAAGGACTAACATCACCTAAATTCTAAGACTATCTGAGTAGTACTTATAAAATTTGAAGTGAAACAAGGAGGACTAGGGCATGGGGCACCCTGGTCCCTAAAATCCAAGGCCAATTTTTGATGATGGGTTTACACCTATTTGTAGGGACTTCTCAAAATTTACCTGTAACTACAATTGCAATTAGAAAAATGGTGTGTTTGTGGCTATATAGAGTTTTTCCTTAGTTAGACCCCTTGTTTTGGTGATATCCACCTTCACAAATAGTCGATATTGAAATTGAAAATGTGTGTGTGCTGTTGAATCTTATGTGTTTGTAATATTGCTATGAGATAAATCCAAACTAGAGTTCCACCTTGCGTTTTTGAGAAAACCCTAAATGCTTGTAATGAGAATTCTTTAAATCACAATTGTATTGAAAATCTAAAGCAATAATGTATATCTGAAAACTAATGTGATGTAGATCTAGAGCTCAATGTAGAGACAATAAAATAACATGAAATCATACCAAATCCTAAGGAAGAGGTAAAACTCAATCAATAGTTGGTGATTCCCTTATTATTCTTCAATATCTCCTAAAGCTTCCATAATTGATGAAAATGTTGATGAAGGCTCGATTGATGGATGGATTTGCTGATTTGAGACTTCATACAAAGCTGCAATTTCACTTTACAAGGATTTCCTTTCAAAATGCTAAATTAGCGATCCTCAAATGAGGAAAAGAACCACCATATATAGATGAAACTCTAAGTTTAAATTTGATAAAATGACAAATTATAATTTGATGAAATTTGACACCAAGTGGGATTTGAATAGGATAAGAGTGTCAAATTAAGCTCCCCAAAATTGGGGAAAAAAGTTTAGGACCAGATATTATGTGAGCTATCCTGATTCTAATGCTAAATCTAACCTAGTGACACAAAGGAATATGTGTAGATGTGCGAAATATATCTTGAAGATTGAAATTAGGGTAAGATTAGGATTAAAATAGAATTAAATAAAAAGGGATGTGCCTAGGATCAAGGGCCCTATTTTATGATATGTAAATTAATGATAGAGGACTTAGGTTTAATTAAATTAATAATTAAATTCCTAAAGAAGTCCTATAATAAAAAATGCAATGGATGCACTAAGGCGAGTGCTAACCTAAGCGTTGAATTAGACAACCTAATTAAGGGTGTATAATTTACAACACTATAGTACTATAGAATACACTTCACTTCTTAAAGGTAATGAATCTTTTTGTTGTGTTTTATGCAAAAGAACACTTTTGTTTAGATTATAACCTAAAGTATTATGAAGGTATCCTCCCCCCTTACCTCTAAGAAGTCTTGATAAAAGAGAAATCAAATTATCTTCTTTGTGTTTAGAGGGCTTTCCTTTGGACTGACATTTACACTCTAAGGGGAATTGACCCAAAACGACCTTTCCTTCCACCCACTATATAAATGGTAAAGGTGAAAATTGGAGCCTAACTTGGGGGTTTATGTTATTGGTGTCAATTTGGGGGTGGACTTAAAGCCATACAGGTTTGACTAAAGCCTTAAGTGGCTTATAACCGAGTACAAGCACACAAGTCTCTTGAACAATTACTAGATTCCTTTGCATTTAGAGGCCCACCCCTTTTGATTGACTGAATATTGTGATGATTTTAGTGCAAGGGATGTGGATTGTGCCCCGAAGTTACTCACCTTAGATGAGACAAAAATACCTCGCTTATCATAAGGTATGTGTATCTTTTTGAGGAGAGGTGATTGGGTCATGCTTCTACTCTTGGAGAACCTTGGGTGTCCTATCTTGCAAAGACGAGAATTCCCAACACTCCTTAAGGTGTTGCAAATTTGAATCAATAGAGATTATAGGTTTCATGTGCCTAACTTCATCACAATAAGCCTTGACCTTAGTATGTAAACATTGTCTAAATTGTCTTCAATTGTGTTGATCCTAGTGGAAATTTAGGCTAAATTTGGCCTAGAACATGCACATGTACACTAATACAAGTTTAAGTTAACAACCATTTGTATTTAGCTATTTTTTAATTGTATGTAAATTTGACCAAAACTGAACCAGAAAACTAAAAAAATAAGTCACACATTCACCTAATTTTCTATGCATTTGAAGACTTTGTCTCACATGTGCTTTATTATTGTTACATTTGCCCAAAATTTGTCATGTTATTTCTTAGACACTGTACCACATTTTATTATTTTTGTAACGCATTTTCCTAATCAAAATTTCAAACTGATTGAACCATTCCTAAGTCAAACCTAGGATCCAAAATTGTCTGCCACTACAATCATCAAGACCTTTAGAGTCATCAGTAGGAATCCCTTACATATTTTAGTGTCTCTATTATAAATTCCAAATATATCCTAATAGTCATTATATTTCCTCATATAAGTTCATTATCATAGTATTGAGGCCAATTTTGAGAACATAGGAATCCATATTTGATTGTCATGCTATAGTGGTGATTAGATCAATTTGACCTCCCAAATTTGTCTTGTCTTCCCATTAGCAAGCTAAACCCCTCTACTCATTAGTCTAGTGAGGGTAAAAACTTTTATCACATTTGTCTATCATAAACCTTTTTAAAGATTTGAATTATCTCTTCATTTACCTTAGATATCTCTCATAGGCTGGGTTGTCCTACCTTATCAAGGTTCAAACATGTCAAAACAAAGATAGAGTCATTCAAGTTTCTTTAGTGCCATCAAACATTATTCCCAATATCCAAAAAAAAAACACATAGGTTTGAATAAGTCATTGTCTTAGGTTGCATAGTCATCCCCAAAAATTACAAAAATACCAAAAACAGTCTTTATCTTTTTATTCCTTAGTGCACTCTTAGGAGTCCTCCATGGCCTATACTCAATCACAAATAGTAAAAATTTCAATGAATCCCACCCGTGATCTAAATTTCAATCCCACCAGTACTATAGACTTGGCATCATATTCTCATAAATAAGCTAAAAAATAGGCTATCATAAGGCTACCACTTCTAATCCTAATGATCCATTTTTCATGGAAATATAATTCAAAATAGGTTAACTATTGAGGAACTCAAACTAGCACAATAAGATCTCCAATCCCTTGTAGTCATAGATGCACTTTTCAATTATGAACCAAATAGGCACTTCCTATGTTTGCCCACAGTGGTGCCAAATTACCTCCCAATTTTGATGTTTCAAAGATAATGTAACCCTGAGCCCAAAATTCACAAAGTATGGGATCCTCATAGGAGTCATCTTCACAAAAAGTGTTTGTTGGTCTTCCTTTGGTTAGTACCACCCAAAGTCTATGCAGAGTGCCACATCTACCTCTTTATACAAAAATCCTCTTTGCAACACCCCACCAATTAGTCAAACCAATGTTGCTTCCACCCAGGCTCTTGTTTCTTTTAATGTCAACACCCAAAGTTAGAGATAAACTCAAAGTGCATCATCCTTGAACCCTTGGAAAATAGAAATGCCTCATCTCAAGCAATTATGGGAGCATCCTAAATCTCCACTTTGGTCCCAGTTGAATCTACATTTAGTAACCAAAATGCTCCACCACCGACTGAGAACTTACAAAATCCCTTTACTTGGAACACACAAGAATGTTTATGCCTAATATACATACTTTATTTAGTGCTTTAGTTAATTCCCAACTCTTTCATAATTTTACCTTCCACCAACCATTAGTCTATACCAATACCAACCCTTTCATTGACCTTAACCTCAACATTCAAGTTCTGCTAACACAAACTGATATACTTATGTAGAAAGTGCAAATCTCACAATGCCACATGACTAACCTTTAAGTTGGGGGTTCTAATAAAATTTAAACCATTGGAGAGTTATGTCCTTAGCCCTTTGACAAGACATTGTACATGCCACCTTTCCCCCCATACTTTAATGTTCCTAAATTTGAAAAATATAGTGGAAAGGGAGACCCCTGAGACCACATATATGAGTTTTTTACTACTTTCATAAAGGTTGTAGGCAATGACACTTACCTCATGTGCCTCTTCCCTCAAAGTCTAGGAGGGCAAGCTACGGAATGGTTCTCTCACCTACCACTTGGAATACACACATATGGTAAGATAGCAGAAAATTTTGTGGCCCATTTCTTGCATAACATAAAAAAATGGAGACTCCATTGCTTCTTTCTTGCAACATTGACAATCACTTGCAAGAAAGAGTCTATATGATATACTAGAGAAAGAGAAAGCAGATATGTTTATGGATAAATTAGTTCCACAAATGAAATACCTACTAAAAATGCAATGTCTGGATGAATTCCACCAAATAATAGAAAAAGGGATAAAATGAGAAAGAGGTCATATTGCACAAAATCTCATAAAAACCTTTAAGGAAGATAACCAAAGGAATTATATGTCTAATGAGAAAAAAAATAGAGAATAAGAATGTCATGAACAACAGAGTGGTTGATGTAAGGGTAGTCAATAGGGCACAACCAATGAAAATACACCACCCCCTAACAATAATCAACCATGCAATAATGATCATTTGGCTAGCACTACTCAACCCAATCCACAACATGGTCTTAGGACTAATAATCTAAGGCAAACTTATACCCCCTTGAAGAACCAATTGAGTCAGGCCTTAAGAATTTGGTCCAATCTCATGTTATCACATTACCAAAAGTTAAGCCTTATGAAAACAACCCCTTTAAGCTAGCTTGGTGGAATGATAATGACTTCTGTAACTATCATAGAACTAAACGTCATAAGACCTCAAACTATTTTAAACTCAAGAATCTTAGTTAGGATTTAATCAACCAAGGTGAGATAACAGTTGAAAATACTAAGGAAACTTCTAATGTCAATCACACTATTTTCAAGAATTCATTTTAGAACCATGATAAAGGTAAGGCCTCTAGTTCAAGAAGTCAGAATAATAAGGTTAATTATGTAAATGTGTCTCATGAGTACACCATTAACCACATCAGTTTGGCTAATGAGAGTCATCACTATAACTCTCAAATGTAAAAGTCTTGATTATGTTGTAGCTATGCATCAATCTAAGGTAAACCTACATGGGGAAGCACCAACCTCTCAACCCATGAGTTAGTAAAATGTCTTAGATCATCTCAAGAAAACTCCTACCTATATATCCATCTTTGAGATCCTGCATATATCACTAAATCATAAAGTTTCCTTAAACAAAGCGTTGTGAGAGTTAGTAGCATCTAATGACATAAATGTCAATGAATTTTAAACCATGATGAGTCGCCTTTCTAGCACACCTCAAGTCACATTCACCAAACAAGACCTATGAGAACATAAACCTCTCCATAATGATCCCCTCCATCTTGAAAATTAGATTCATAAGCATAAGATCAAAAGGGTCCTAGTAGATGGTGGAGTTGGCATGAATATCTACACCTTAAAACTGGTAAAAGCTTTGGGATTCTCTAAGAATAGTGTTGATATATAAAAGTGCATAAAAATAAACACATATGATGATGTTAAGAACCTCTCTAAAGAGATTTTCACTCTCCCCATCAAAGTTGGTCTTGATATTCAATATACTATATGCCAATAATTAGACCTTGACCTTAGGTATAACATACTCCTTGGCTAACCATGGATGCATGCCATGCAAGATATCCACATATACCACTAGTGCATTAAATTCCCCTATAAAGGCACACATATCATGGTAATAGGTGATCCAAACCCCTTCTAATATCGCAATAACTTGAGAGGCACCACTGAAAATCAAGTCTCTATTAATCAAGAAACCTCTTATTTTACCTCATCACATCTAGATCCCTCATCCTTGTCACAATCATCCATTCCATTCACTTCTATTCTCAATGTGAAGATCCAAGTTAATGAAAAGGGATGTGGAGGGTACACCTATGCAAAAGATTTCTGTATAGGTAAAGTGCCAATAGCACCCAAATATTATGGTAAACCACAACCAATATAGTGTTTAGAGAAGGTCAACATCCAATATTAGCCTTGTACTCCCTTCATTCGATCGAGTCAGCTTAATGAAGAATATCTTGAAAAAGATATATCCAACTAGATTTATAGAGATGAGGAAGACAAACCGCTAGTTCAATTACCCTTAGAAAAATATGGGAATGGATTTGCTAGGCTGCAAAGCTATGGTTATATTAGTACACAAGGACATGATGTGATCTAGATTCATCTCTTCCTAAAAGGAGACTTGAAATCAAAGGATAGGGTATGGAAAACTATTTGAGAACTCTCCCAATCAAGTAAAAAAGAACTGATAATCATTTAAAAAGTCTACAAGTCAAGAACTCAAAAATATACAACCAATTGTAACTTTCTCAAGTACTTAGTTGTCTCTAAATGAAGATGTCGGTGCTACTAATGATGATAGTACAGATGAGGAGAATTACATAAAATGATTTTAATGAATATAAATATAATTCATTTAGTAGTTCTATAACCTCTGTTGTGGAGAAATTCTATCGAGGCCATGATCTTAATGATGATGACACAATATTTGAAGACAAGAAAATTGATCCCAACTCTTGGAGACATTACTTTGACACCGTTGCTTGCACCTTAGCTGTTATCCCCACAACCTATATAGATCACGATGAAAACATTTGTGTAGTATTCCAAAACCTTATTGATTGAGACCAACAAGATCCACCACATTTGGAGACATTTGAAAATGATGAAGCAATTGCTAAATTTTTGGGAATTTGAGAAGGAATACCTTTTGGGGACCATAAAGCTATATTTTCCATAGATATTAACTACATCACCTACTTTGAGAGTCAAAACCTCCTTCTAGCCAATAAAGTGAAATTAAAAATAAAAACACTCGATCTTTAGGTGAAAACCAAATGGCACATTCTAGCCACAAAATAGTAAAAAGAGAAGGCGTAACTGATGGTGAAAACCTCTCTAAAGCAGCAGAGGATAGAATCTTGGACCCTCTCCCTATTGATCAGGAAAAATCATCATTGTTACTATAACAAACACAATAAGTGAACCTTAGTGACAACAAAGACACAAGAAAAGTCTACTTTGTGAAATCTCTTTAACTAGTTGAAAAAATAAAATTTCATCAAGTTCTTTAAAGGGAGATAGATAAAGTTTGCATGGTCTTATGCTGATATGTGAAGGTTAGATCTTGAACTAGTTCTTCATAATTTACCTCTCATTCCTGGGGCCAAGCCAATAAAGTAGAAGTTAAGGAAAATGCATGCGCAAATCACATTGCTGGTCAAAGTAGACCTAAAAAAGTTGCTAGTTGTAGGTTTCATCAAACCCATAGACTATGCAAAATGGATATCCAACATAGTACCTATCACCAACCCAAATCAGGGCATCGAAATTTGTATTGACTTCAAGGATTTGAACAAGGCTTGTCTAAAGGATGATTTTCCCCTACCAAACATTGATATGATTGTGGACATTATCGCTAGTTATGAAATTCTTTTACTAATGGATTGATTCTCCAGATACAACTAGATTAGAACACCAAAGGATCATCATAAGATTTATTTCACTTGTCCATGTAGAACATATTATTGGAATGCCATACCCTTTGGCCTGAAAAATGAAGGGGCAACTTGTCGAAGAGCTATGCCAACCTTGATCCATGACATGAAACACACCATAATAAAAGAATCCTTGAGAAAATCATCTTGTTGTCCTATCTCAGATCTTTGATAGATGAGAAAAATACAAGGTCAAACTAAATCCAAAGAAATGTGTATTTGGTGTCACTTCAAGAAAGCTTCTTGGATTCATCGTATCTCATAGAGGAATTGAAATAGATATGGCAAAAGTCAAGGCCATTTTGGATATGCCTCTACCATTTCAACATTTACTTCGAAAGGGAGTGCCTTGTAGATCAATGAATCAATGTCAAAAAGCCTTCTAATAGCTTAAAGATTATTTTTTTGTGCCACCATTATTGGAACCTGGTAATTTAGGTAAACCTTTATTGTTTTAGGTATCCATTCCTCATGTAGATGACGTTTTGGTAGGCAAATGTTAAGAACTTCCATTTTTTTTCTTTGTTTAATTTCTCTTCATTAAATGCATTGTGTTTCCGTGATACTTATTAAGATGATGAATTTGGAATTAAGAAAAGAGCAAAAATATTGTTAGATTAACTCATGGAATTTAGTTGCTTTCAAGTTTGTTAGATTAGATTTTATTTCCTACACTCATAATATATGTTTCATTTCTTGCAAACATAAAAATAGGTTCATTTCTTGGTCTTTAATGATAGATTTGAATTAATAGGAAATTAGAAGTTATTCAAGTTTTTGATTAGATAATTCCATGGTTGAATCTTAACTTTGTTTAGTTCAAACTCTTGAAGTCAAATCTGAATACTTCCTAGGATAGTTTAGTTTTGTTAATTTATGTTTGAAAAGTGTCTTTTAGTCTTAAAACTCAGTCACAAGAGAGAGCTCCCAACAACTCCCAACACTCTTGAAGGAGCATGATCCAATCGATGTCATTATTTTATAGTGCAAAAACCCCCAAAATTGAATATCCCCATATTGTGGACAACTTTCAAATACATGCTGATTCAATGATAAAAAGAATTTAAATGGTGTAAGTTGTGACATAAACGACCTTGCCCATATTGAGACATGAACCAGCTAGGACTAGAACCTAGGAACTTCCATACATTGCTGGAGTGCTCTACCACTGAGCTACTAGCCCCTCTTGGACCAGTCCATCATCGGTCTGAGTGTAACTTATTTCCAACACCAACACCCCCCCTTAAGCCACACCTCTCATGTGCTTGGGGATCCTAGCCTAGACCTAGCTCTAATACCATGTTGAGACATGGAACAACTAGGACTCAAACCTAGGACCTTCCATATGTTTCTCGAGTGCTCTACCACTGAGCTACTGGCCCCTCTTGGACCAGTCCATCATTAGTCCGGGTGTGGCTTATTTCCAACACCAACATCCCACCATTTTTGGCACTATTGTTGGGGAAAACTTAAAAAGATCTAGCTATTAGACTTATAACTTTACGGTTGATAAGGGACATACAATTAGTTGATGAGAAGATCTAGAGATCAATTTGGAAGATTTTTTCCAAGGCACTATAATCTTGATCAACTAGAAGAACAAGTTGAACATCAACAACAAAATGAAATGGGTGACCATGTGGAAGCTGAAAATCCTCCACCTAATAAGATGTTCTCATATCCTATCAACTTGAATATAAGGGATCATGAACCTACTATACATTTCACCCTCAATATTACCAACTTTTTGAGGAAAAACTTCCGACGACCCTAATCAGTTTCTCTTTGAGTTTAAAGTCCTATGTCAGACTTATGACTATACATCTAATAACTAGAAGTTGAAGTTATTTCCTTCTACTTTACAGGAATCAACACTGAGATGATTTATGGGTTTATGAATGGCTTGAAATGGAAACACTATTCTTGGATAAATACTAGGATTATTGTTGAGTAAGAGATAGGAAGGATGAGTTGTTTTGGATGAACCAATTAGAAGATGAGAGTTTAGAGGATTACACTAACTGATTTATGTTTGTATACAAGAGATGTGTTGAAGGACTCAATGATAACATCAGTCGAACAATTTTCTTATGAGGAATTGATGATGAATCAAAAGAGGCTTTGAACTTAATGGGGAAAGGTGATATTAATAAAATCCCTTTAGAGGAAATTATTGATATTTGCAGAAATTACTCTAGGAAAAGAGTAGGGACTAGAGATTCTAGAAGAAACAAATCTTTAGGACCTGATGTATCATAGGTAATGGAAGAGTTATCAAACTTAAAAACTAATATACTCCTCCATCTTAATACTTAGGTAGATGAGAAATGCACTGAATCTTTGGCCATATATTGTTCAAAGTGTAGGGGATAAAATCTTTTAAGGGAATTCCCATTGAATCAGATTAACCTCTATGAAATTTATGAAAAGAATCATGCAACAAGATCTTGCAATTTCTTACCAAAGATTAATAATAATTTGAATAAACCCCCAATAATTGAAGAAGACCTTAATTATGTTGGTCAGAGATCACATAATACAAGATATAATTCTTATTCAGGACAATATGGTCCTATGAATAGCTGGAACTATAATCAGTGGACCCATCCTTTTGTAATGGAACCACCCCCTACATCTTGAGGACCTTCAGAGTGGGTTAGTCCTTAATGGAATAAACCACAATGGAACTGATCCTGGTAGCAAAATCAACCACAGTGGTAGTAGAATCACCAGCCATGGCAACAAAATCAATCTCAATTTTAACCATAGAAAAATCAAGGCCCAAAGTGACCTTGGGGACAACCTCAACCTCTTATCAATAGTCCAAATACTAATAATGAGTAAGTGATTCAACCTCAGATCCCAACACAACTATTTCCAAATCCTAAGAATAATTATCCTTAACATATATTTAATACTAATATAAATCTCCCTGGTTTGAAGATGATAGAAGTTAATGATATTGAATTAAGGAATTGTAATGTTCCATCAAAAGATGATACTAAGGAGAACGAAAAGATAAAAGAAACAAAGGAGGAAGAACATAAATATGATAAAGAGAAGGAAATGACTAGTAAAGCCCCATATCCAGAACATTTAGACATACCAAAGAAAGCTCTCGATTCCTCTCGATCTGATCATATCAACATGGCTAATTCACCACTTCTTTGGGAGTTGAAAAAAATAACATAGAAATTCCTTTGTTGCAAGCTATCAAGGATATTCCTGAAATAAATCAACTTATCAAGCCACTATGTGTAAAGACACTTGGAAGGAAACACAAATTCCCGCGCACAATATAGGTAGGAACTAAACTTATTGATGTTTTGTCAGGAAGGTTGATTCCTAAGGAATATAGTGAGCCTCATAGTCTTGTGATTACCTTGAGTGTAGGAGAAATTGAGATACCTAATGTGTTAATTGATTTAGGAGTGGCCATAAATGTTATCACTGCAGATACAACAGAGGTGTTAGCCATGACTAAAGTTCAACCAACAACAACTGTACTTCAGTTAGTAGATTAGTCTACTACTAAACCTGAAGGTGTTTTTAAAAATGTCACACACTATTGACAATTAGGATTATCCTATAGATTTTTTGGTCCTTAAGGCTCAAAAAAGGGCATCAAGATATCCAGTCATACTAGGAAGACCTTAGTTACAAATTGCAGGAGCACTAATAGATTGCAGATCTAGTAGTATGACTATTTACAACGGTCAAAAGCAGAAGGAATTAACACTATATCCTCCAACAAAACAAACAATTAATTCTAGTACTCAACAATGGATTATGATGATATGTATTCAGAAGGGGGTAGAGTTGTTGAATTAGCCATGGTCACTTTGACTAAACATATTGAAGAGTATGTGGAATATGTAGATCAGTAAGAAAAACTAGATAAGAGAGGAGGACTTAATGAAAGAAATTGAGGAAAATTATTTTCAAAACGAAGTCAAGAGGGGAAGCCACAATGAAATCCTATGTCATAATAGTCTACACCCTTGTCCTCTTAATACACTTATTGAAGATCCAATTGAAGGGAAAAATCATACGAAAGAAATTTTAATTTTAGTAGACAAACCTTTCTTCATTAATTCATCTTTGACTTTGACACAAGAGGAAAAGTTAAAACTTACTTTGGAGAAACATAAAGAGGCATCCTTTTGGTGGAAAGTTTGTGATGGGAGAGCTAGGAGTAGGAAGCGGAAATGGGAGAATTCAAAATTCAAAATCTCTGCAAGGTGGGAACTCTGGTTCCAATGGTGGGAGCGGCCAGAACAATGTAGTTGGTCCCATAGGAGAGAAGGATAAGCCTCCAAACATTTTGAAGGTTGTTGACATCCCGCAGATTGGTGGTACTCTGCCAGAGAAGATAGTGGGTTCCTCTGGACTTTTGGGAGAGGGGTCCAGCGGGGGCCCATCCCACGTGAAAACTCCTTGGAGAGCGGAAAGGAAAGAAAAAATGGTCTTCCCTTTTTGGAACTAAACCATCTGGTAAATCCTCTTTACCTCCTGTCAAGAATATTTCTGATCCTTCTGGTGGAAAGTTTTCTATCTCTATTCATGATCTGGTTCTGGAACATAATATAAATAGTATGTTGAATTCCTTGGTAGGCAAATTTATGGGTTCGCATCCTAATATCAAAGTTGTTAGGGCTTATGTTAAATGAAAATGGGCCCTGAAGGGTAATGTTGAAATCCTGGCTTTACCTAAAGGCCTCTTGCCTTTTACTTTTTCATGTGAAGAAGATAAATTAAGGATTCTATGTGGGAGTCCTTGGATGGTAGGAAAGACAGCTTTGATTCTTCAAAAATGGCATCCGAATTTGAACATGAATGACTCTCTCTTGGCACAAGTTCTAGTATGGGTAAAGCTACCAGGTTTGCCTCTTGAATATTAGGAAGAAAGCATATTCTTAGGAATTGCAAACTCCTTTGGTGAACTCCTCTTTATAGACCCAGTCACAACTTCAAAAAGGAGACTCACTCATGCTAGGTTCTGTGTAGGGATAGCCCATGTGCAAATATGCCAGAACAGATAGATCTAGTATCAAAGTTGGGAACATGTAAACAACATATTGAATATGAATCTATCCCCTTTGCCTGCTTCCATTGTAAAAAAGTAGGTCACTGGGCAAAACCCTGTCCAATCAAGCCGAAGGCAGAATCCAAGCAGTCTAAACCCTAGACTGAAAATTAAAAGGCTCCAGAAAAAATGGTATGGCAAGTTAAAAACTCAGAGAATAAGGAAGAAGACTATAATTGCTTTAATCCATTGGGGGAGATTAAAGAAGCGTCCTCAACTTCTATCTCTAGCCCCTCAACCCAGGAAGTATTGAGAAACAAGTCAACCAAAGTCAACACCTCGGTTACAAATTGAATAGAGGAACTGAAAGATCAGACTGAATCTTCAAATAACATAGCTGAAGTGGTAGCTGACACTTACTCGAGAAAGGAATTGCAAGAGAAAGATGACCAACCTGAGGAAGGGGAGATCCCTAGCTCCCAAGAAGAAAAGACTGACTCTTCACTGCTCATGCCAAGTTTTGAAATACAAGAAGCCCAAAAATGTGCAATACTGGGTATGAACCTTTCAGACTCAGACCAGAGATCAAAAATAGTTAATAGTGATTTAAATGCTTCCAGAATCCCTAACTGGGGTAACGAAGAAGAAATTTCCAAAATCCTCAGTAACCCGGAAGCAGCTCCTGAGATAGATGCTAAGTGGAAAATACCAAAACATGGGAACAAGAAAGGAACCACTCCCTCGACTTCTCTTCTAAGGAAATCCAGCAAAATAGCTCAAGTTGATGTTGGGTATATCTCCTCTTCCCCAGGTTGACCCTCTAACCATAAAGGCAGAGACAAGGAGGCTAGTAAGAACATTGCAGATGGGACCCAAAAGACTCTTAAGGAGTTAGGAATTGGTAAGTAACTATGAAGAATATCTCTTGGAATATTAGGGGACTCAATAATCCTCATAAACATGACATCATTAGGAATATGATAAGGGATAGTAAACCTAATATTTTTCTAATTCAAGAAACTAAAATCAGTAGAGAAAAAGTTGAATCTTTGAAGTTTTTCAAAAATGGTAATGTTAGTGGTGGTAGTTCGGAAGGTGCTTTAGGAGGCATAGCTACCATTTGGAACCTTAATATTGTCAAAGGACATGTTCTTAATCAGGAAAATAATTTCTCTTGTATCAAATTTGAGCATTTGAAAGATGGTACTTCATGGTTCCTCACTAAAATTTATGCTCCCAATACTTTGAAGGCTAGAATTTCCTTTAGAAAAAAGTTATACATGCTAGGGACAGCTTCAGAAATCTTAGCTAGCTAGTTATGGGAGACTTCAATACTCCTTTGAGATAGGAGGAAAAATTTGGAGGAAGACCCTCTTAGCTGGAAAGTAGGTTGGCCCTTATGGATTTCATTAATACTCAGGCTTTCAATGATGTGGAAATATAGGGATGTAATTACACTTGGACTTACAGGAGAACTGGTAATGATCTTATCCAAGTTCATCTTGACAGGACTCTCATCTCTGATGACTGGTACAGTCATTATTTCTGTTCTTTGTCGGCCCACATTTGGGTTGGGTCAGATCACTTTCCTATCACCTTCATTGCTTACTCAATTAATAGAAGGAGACACTTCCCCTTTAGATTTGAAAAAATATGGACCCTACACCTAGATATCAAAATTAATATTCACAAATGGTGGAGTATCCAAGTTGAGGGAACTACTATGTATAGAGTTGTTAAGAAGCTTGAAAGTGTAAAGGATAACATAAGACTCTAGAATAAATCCATCTTTGGGAATATCTTTGAGGCTAAAGGTAAAGTCCAGGAAGACCTTAAAAAAATATAGGCCCAAATTCAGAAGGATGGTTTCAGTACTGTGTCCATTGTTGATGAAAATGAGACTCTCAAAAAATACCATGATATCATTGCTAAAGAGGAAACTTTCTGGAAGCAGAGATCAAGATTCATTTGGCTTAAGGAAGGAGATAGGAATACTAGATTCTTTCATATGTCAACGATCAAGCATAAAGCAGCTAATAGGATAACCAAACTAATGGTGGATAATGGGGAGTTGGTAAAGGAGGAAGAAATAAGGAATGAAGCTAAAAGGTATTTCTCAGAACTGCTCAAGAGGGATCATAGATTGGATGCTGAAGCTCAAACTTCTTTCCTTCATAACATCCCTTGTCTCATTGATGATCAAATGAATGTCTCCCTCTCTTCCATTCCTTCGATCTTGGAAATCAAAAATGTTGTTTTTTCCTTCAATGGTAACAAAGCACCTAGCCCAGATGGTTTCCCTGTGTTCTTTTTTCAAGATTTTTTGGGATATTGTCAGGAAAGATGTTTCCAATGGGGTCAAAGAATTTTTTGGGGCTAGAAAACTTTTGAAAGAAATCAAAGGTACTTTCATTGCCCTCATCCCCAAAACCCAAGGTGCTGACTCTATGGACAAGTTTAGACCTATTAGTCTTTGCAATTCTTTTTATAAGATTATCTCCAAGGTTCTTACTACTAGAATTCTATCTGTCCTTCCTGCTTTGATTAATAACTAGCAAAATAGTTTTGTCCCTAGAAGACAAATTCTTGACTCTATTATAACTGTCCATGAGAATATTCATTCTCTTGTTAGAGATAAGAAGTAGGGTCTCATCCTCAAGCTTGATCTCTCCAAAGTCTATGACAGGGTTGACTGGCCTTTTCTTGTGAAGGTTCTTATGGATTTTGGTTTCTCCACTAGAGTTATTGACCTCCTCAGCCAGCTTATCACCTCTACTTCTTTTGTTGTTCTTGTCAATGGCTCCCCATCCCCCTTCTTCCAAGATTCTAGAGGACTAAGGCAAGGAGATCCCATATCCCCCATCCTCTTCAACATTATGGTAGAATGTTTTGGAAGGTCAATGGAAAATATGGTTTTGCAAGACTCCTTTAAGGGACTCCAACCTTCTTCTGCTGACCTCATTTGTTCCCACTAATAGTTTGTCGATGACACTATTATCATGGGGGAATCTAGTATCTCTAAAGCTAAAATCTTGAAGAGTACTCTTTGTAAGTTTGCCTCGGCTTCTAGTCAACTTATTAACTGGGTCAAAGGAAAAGTTTTTTTCATCAATACTCCTGAGAGAAGACAACAAAGAATTAGCAGAATCTTGGATTGTAGGATTGCTGATCTTCCTGCAACCTATCTTGGTCTCCCCATGGGCATTGCACCTCCTGATCCTTTTTGGAGCTCTCTAGTGGATAAATTTCATAAAAAACTAGTTGGTTGGAAAGGAGCCCTTTTAAGTCAGACTGGAAAGCTCCAACTATTGAAAGCTTCTCTTCAAAGTATACCAATTTATGTCGTAAGTCTTTTCAGAATTCCAGTTAAGTATGCTGACGCAATCGAGAAAATTCAAAGAAAATTCCTATGGTCTAGGGTTGAGGACAAGAAAAGAATGTCTCTGGTGGTTTGGGATCAGGTTTGTAGACCAAAAAGTAAAGGAGGTCTGGGCCTGAGGAGAATTCGAACCTTAAATGAAGCTCTCCTATCTAAACAGGTTTGGAGAATTTTCCATTTAGACACTGAATGGTGTAAAATCTGGCGAAGTAAGTACTCTCTTCTATCCTCCTCTCTTTCTTCTTTTATCAATTCGAAATTCAGTATTAATGGATCCAACATATGGAATCATGCCTCTAAGTGCAAAGAAAACATTACTAAAGGAGCGATTTGGAAAGTAGGAAATGGTAGGAAAGTTAAATTCTGGGAGGACCCCTGGCTTTTTGATAAACCCTTGACTGAAATCAATGAATGGGCCCTCCATGCTCCCTCTTGTATTAGAACTTTTGGCTCCTTAGTTACTGAGTACTGGTCTGGTAACAAATGGTAGAACATTGAAAGTATCCACCCTAGCCTTTCTGAGCTCAATATCCATCTGTCTTTGGCCTGATTGAATAAAGAGGAAGACTCCCTTATTTGGAAACATGAACCCAAAGGTACTTTGACTATTTCCTCTATGTATTGTGTCCTTTCCCCCACCCCTCCTCGTAATCCTTACTAGTCTAAAGCTTGGACTAAGGGTCTTACCCCCAAAATCAATTTTTTCTACTGGACCATCCTTCAAAATAAGATCTTGACCCTAGACAACCTAAAGGGAAGAGGCTTTGCCTTCCCTAATAAATGTGCTTTGTGTCTTTAGAAGGAAGAGTCTGTGGACCACCTGGCCATCCATTGTTCCTATTCTACCTCAGTCTGGGAAAGATTTATTAAAAGTAGTATTGATTGGGTGTTTCCTAACACTATTAGTGAACTATTTTCCTCTTGGAATTTTCAATGGACTAACTCCTTTTTGAGATCTCTGTGGCAGCTATCTCTTCCTCACATTCTGTGGGGACTATGGAAAGAAAGAAACAATCGTATCTTCAGGGACTTATCCCTCAATCAGGATATTGTGTTCCAGAAAATCCAATGGGCAATTGTGGAAAATATTGGGATCATTGAGGGTCCCTGTTTCTCAAACAACCCCCTGGAATAAAAAATTTTAAGCTCATGGAATTTTAAGATTGTTGACAGTTCTGACCCCAACCAAAAAAAAAGACTCGAAGCTAGATGGAAAACCCCCCCTTATGGTTGGTTCAAAGTTAATTTTGATGGTGCTGCAAAAGGTAACCCGAGCCCTGCAGGTTGTGGAGCTATTCTTAGAGATGATAAAGGAATTTGCAAGAAAATGGTTGTTGTCCCAATTGGAAGCCAAACAAACCATAAAGCTGATGCAATGGTAGCTCTCCAAGGTATTCTCCTTGCTAAAAAATGGGATTTCCCCTACCTATGGATTGAAGGGGATTCAAACAATATCATTAAATGTCTTAAGGGGACCTCAAATCCCTCATGGTCGATCAACAATATCATTAAAGTCGCTAAAGACCTTATCAACACTTTTAAAAAATGTTACATAGCCCACATCTATCGTGAGGCCAATGGCTCTGCTGACTGGGCTGGCAACGTGGTAGTTAATAAAGATGAAATGATTACGTGGACGGAAGAACAAGGACTCCCTGAAAATGTCAAACTAATCAATTTTAAGGACCAATATAGAAGCACTCCAAAGATTTTTGATGGACAAAATAATAATGAAAAGGACTAATTGGAGTACTTCGAGTTATTATAATAATGAGAGCCTCATTTATTATAATACTTATTTCATCACTTCCCATGCTTTCTGGGTAAATTTGATAGTTTCGATAAGCTTTTTGGCTAAATCATTCTACAAGTTTCAAAATTTGGCTCTGAACAGCGAAAAAATGGGTGGTAACAAGCAGCAATATGAACCAAGCAGCTACAAAGAATGGAAACAAAAGGATGAGGTCTAGAGTATCCTGCAGAAGGGTGGTTTTTCAAAATTCATGAAGAGACTCCACAGACAGGATGGCATGGTTACCATTTTTTTCTGCAAAAAATGGAGAAAGGGTATGCTGAAAATGGGGGACCAGACTGTTGAAATTGATGAAGACCTTATTGCCCAAGCCACGGGCCTCAAAAAGGAAGGATGCAACTTCTATAGAGACAGGAAAGTCAGTAAGGAGGACATTGATAGATATCCGAAAACCAAGAAGGAGAAAAAATGCCTAGTGAAGTTAAGTAAAACTTACTACCCACCTAGGGATTTTGCTAAACCCTAGCGGGAGGTCCTCTTTGTTTTAATGCACTACATTACATTAGATGGTAGGTTTACAAAATTTTATGGTTACCATTTCATCTTGTTGAATCATTTTAGGCGTGATGAGAAGGTTAATTTTCCTTATTTTCTGCTTTTCTCGATGAATGCCACTATTAAGGCCTACAAAGAGAACCCTATGGGGGACACTGCCATGCATGAAGGCTTAATGGTCCTTATTTACGACCATCTCAAGGCCAATCAAATTTCCCACATGAAGCCCTCTATAGAGTTTGAGGAGGATGGGTCTGACTCTGCCTTTTCAGTGGATGAGGAGTCTAACAGTGACCCATCGAGTGATTCTGAGGAGACCATGGACGTTTCGGATTATGAAATTGGAAAGAAGAGGAAACACATTAAAACTAGACCTTGTTCTTCTAAGGGTAAAAAACCTAAAGGCAAAATCCTATAGATTAGCCTTTCCTCAGAGGAGGAGGTCTCTGAAGACTCAGAGAAGGAGAACCCTCAAGGGTCGTTGAAAAAGAAAACTAAAATTCACACCCAGACTAGAAATAAGCACAAGAGGAAGGAGGAAAATGTAAAGGAGCTTGAGGTTTATAAGTAGGAAAGGACCTCAGAAGCCAAACAAAACCCGAAGAAGGTGACCATGGGTGAGGCTCTTAGGGTTGAAGACACAACTACTATTCAAGATACCCCAAAAAAGGAACAGGATATCCATAGTAAGGTTGATCCTCCCCCTAACCCTCGTCCAAAGGGTATGCAAGGTTTCATGGATACTATGGAGTGGCTTATAACTGGTTACAAGAAAGCTGTGGATGACAACCAAAAACTCAGTAATAGAATTCAAAGTTTGTAAACCATCAACACTGGGGAAGGGAAGACCATGGCTGGTTACATAGAGGACCTGAAAAATACCATTGCAAAAGCTGAAAATATAAGAGACTCCTTCAACCCCAGATTTGAGAAAATAGAGAAAGATTTGTTGGAAAGGAAAAATATTGTTGATGCTAATGATCAAACTATCTCGAATACTACTAGTAAAGTCAGCAAATAGAGGAGTGCCTGAAGAGTATTGTTGAACAGAGTTTAAGCATCCTTAAGATTTCTGCTAGTAACACTAATATTCTCATCAGCAAACTGGACGAAGAGAAGGAGATCCTAGATATTGACCTAGACACTAAAGGTACAGGGAATGCTCAAAGACCCAAAAATCGAACTAGAGGCAAAAAGAAAGAAAAGAAACCTAACAAGGACTTGGAAGATCTCAAAGTTGTTGGGGCCACCTATGACCAGCTGGTGAAGAAGGTAGAGGACCTGCTGAAGACTATAGTTGTGTAGCGCTTTCCTTGTTTCTTTGTTGTTTTATCTTTGTTGTCTTTTTGGTTAGCTGGATTTTTTGCCAGTCGTTTTGTAAGTGGTTCTTAAGCTCTAGACATTTTATTGTCTTATCTTAATCTCCTTTGTTAAAGGTTTTGGGTCTTGAAAACCTATTTTTCTAAATTAATCAGAACATAAAGAGGCATTTGCTTGTGAATATAAATACATGAGAGGAATACATCCTCCAATTTGTACACATCACATCTACACTAATGATATAAAGTCCGTGAGACAAGGATTGAAGGCCAAATCAATCCATCTTTGAGGGATTTTGTTAAAATTGAAATAGAAAAACCACTACAAGTAGGGTTTATCTACCCAATTTATGATAGTCAATGGGTTTCACTATTGGTTATTGAGCCTAAAAATAATGGGTAGTAGTTTGTTTGTGTTTATTATAGGGAGTTGAACAAGGCCACTAAAAAGGATGGTTTTAGTGGCTATAATCAAATACAAGTGGCTCCTGAGGATCAAGATAAGATAACATTTCCATGTCCTTGGGGAACATTTGCATATAGAGTCCTACCATTTGGACTATGTAGTGCACCTACCACTTTTCAAAGAGTTGTTTTAGCCATTTTTGTTAACTTAACTACTTCATGTGTAGAATTTTATATGGATGTTTTCATGGAGCATAAGAAAACATATGATGAGGCATTAGAAACTTGAAGCAAATTTTTACAAAGATGCAAAGATAATTGGTTATCTCTTAATCCTAAAAAATGTTCTCTCATAATGATGGAAGGGATTGTGTTAGGACACCATATCTCCAAGGAAGGCATTAAAGTAGATCCAAAAGAGGTGGAAGTCATCCAACAAATTGAGGTTCCAAAAACTCAAACTAATGTTAGAATTTTTCTTGGACATGTAGGTTACTATAGAAGATTCATTAAGGGATTCCATAGAATTGTTGAACCATTATTTACAATGCTAAAAAAGGATTTAGAATTTTTGTGGACAAATGATTGTCAAAAATCATTTGAAACTATAAAACATGCTTTGACTACCTCACTAATAATCAAGGGACCTGTTTGGGCAGAACCATTTCATATACATGTAGATGCATCCAATTTTGCTATTGAAACGATCTTGGGACAAAAAGATGAGAATGGAGCAATGCATGCTATATAACATTAGTAAGAATTTGAGTCCAATTGAGAGAAATTATATAACAACTGAAAAGGAATTTTTAGCTATTATGTATGCAATAAACAAATTTAGGCATTATATTATTGGATATAAAAAAATTATTCACATAAATCATGCAACCATTCATTGTTTGATAAATAAAGCTATTGTAGGAGGTTGAATAATAATATGGTTGTTAGTTTTGCAAGAATTTGATATAACTATTGTGAATAAACCAGGGAAGGATAATGTTGTAGTTGATTTCCTCTCAAGAATGGTTTTGTAGGGAAATAATGAACCAACGAATGATACTTTTCTAGATGAACACTTGTTTTCTATTTCGGTATAGTCACCTTGGTTTGTTGATATTGCAAATTATCTTGTAATAAGGAAGTGCCCAAATCATTTCAATCCTAAGCAAAATAAAAGATTAATTTGTGAAAGCTCTAGATTTTAATGGATTGATGGTCTTTTGTTTAAAATGTACCCTGATCATGTTTTTCATCGATGTGTACAAGAAATTGATGTTTATGACATTGTTCACACATGTCATAATGAACCCAAATGAGGACATTATTTAGTTATCAGAACAATCTATAAGATCCTAGGAGCAGGCTACTTTTGGCCTTCCATGACTAGAGATGTTTCATTTTATGTAAAGCATTGTGATGAATGCCAATGCATGGGGAGACTGACAACAACAATGGAGATTCCACTTCAACCGCTGATAGTCTTGAAACCAAATGTTTGAAAAATGGGGAATTGACTTTGTGGGACCTATTGATCCTCCTTCCAGAGGATATCACTACATTTTGGTTTTTTACAGATTATGTGACAAAGTGGATTGTAGTGAAGGCATTGCCAGTAGCAAGAGAAGATAAAGTTGTTGACTTTCTATATAAGCACATTCTGTAGAGATTTGGCACACCTGGGGAGATAGTATCTAATCAAGAACTGTAGTTCATGTCTTCTATGATGGAGGCTTTCATGCACAAGTACAAAATGACACACCGAAAGTCTTGACCATATCACCCATAGGAAAATGGTCAAGTTAAAGTCACCAACTATGAATTGGAAAATATAATAACAAAGATGGTCTCACTAAGGAAATCAAATTGGTCAGATAGATTGGATGAGATAGTATGGGCATATAATACAACCCGGAAAACTACCACAAGATTTTCTCCATATGAATTGGTGCATGTGAAAACTCCTGTTATGCCAATTGAATTTGAATTAAGAACATTGAGAACAACATGGGAATTTGGATTTGATCTGTCCAAAGTAGAGAAGGCCAAAATTTTGTAGTTAAATAGATTGGATGAAATAATAATGGAAGCTCTGCAACATACAAAATTAATTCAAAGTCAGAGGAAGTTATGGCATGACAAACATATTGTCTGTAGAGAGTTCAAAAAGGGAGACTGGGCACTATTATTTATTTATTGGTTCCAATAATTTTAAGGGAAATTTCATACAAGATGGTCGGGCCCTTACAAAATTAGTCAAGTTTATGATAATGATGCAATTCAGTTAGTTCCTATTGATGGTGAAAGAAGAGCTATGCTATTTAATTGTCATCATCTCAAGTTATATCACAAACCAACATCTAAAGAAGAATTTATTTCTAAACTATAATCTAGGATTGAACACTTCATCATGGAGGATATTTCTTCTATGATGAGATCCATTTCTAAATGATTCTAGTAAAAAGACAAAATAAAGGAGATAAATTGAAAACCAAAAATGATGGTTTATCACCCCAAAGAAAAAAAAAAAGACATAGAGAAAGATTGAAAACCAGAAATGGCAGTCTACCTCAAGGGTGAATTGAAAACTAGAAATGGTGATTCATACCTAAGGGAAAAGTTGAAAACCAAAAATGGTGGCTTTTCCTGGATCAACTACAGTTTTCTTTTGATGACTCCTAATGGCTCTTAATTTTCCAAAAATAAGTCTTTTGCTAGAACATTGCTCCCTTTTCTCTTGATAGTTCTTGATGTTGAAATTTTTGAAGAATGTTTAATTATTTAATGTTTACTTGGTCCATGCAGAAAAAAGTTGGATTAACTCCTTATCAACTTGTCAGTTTTACTGATAAATTGATATTCTTGATGACTCTTGATCAATATGATGTTTTTATTTAGTAGAAAAATAATCAATTATGCATGATGGCTCCTGATCAGTATGCATTAAATGTTAAAAGGTAAACATTTATCATAGGTATTATTTTTAAAATATTACTTTCTAATTTTGAGGATATAAAAGTAGGAAATAGTAGATTTTGATTATATGAAGTTTCCGCTAGCATTTTAACCATATTAATATTAATAGTTAAAAAGTATTAGATGGAGAGATAAGGGATGAGTTGGAATGACATCATTTATCATTTAAAATTCTACAAAGTAATGATTATGGTGATTAACATACATATTAGAGCTACTGCCAACTCAAAAAATCTTGAAGTAAAGTACAACATAATGGTGGGCGGATCGTGCAAAATAAGTATGAAATTAATGAAAAATGTGTGTAATTAATACACATCTTGAACATATCTTTTATCTTTCACAAAATATTTTTCATTCTATGTTTTGTGAGATGAAGCTAATTTGCAGAGGTTGAAGCAAAAAAATTTCAGTAAAGAAAAAATGGGAAACAAAAGAATTACTGAGCTAGAAAATTTTAGTTTAGACCCAAAAAACTGAAAGATTGTTAGAGCAAGTGGGTTGGTTGACTTTTGTTAAAATTTATGAAGGGTTTACACCAAAAATTGTACAGGAATATGTGGAAAATGTTCATGTTAATGTTACCAGAGTAGGAGGGGAGATAATTGAAGTAACATCCAAACTTATAAGTGAACTCTCAAGAATTCTTGCTGAAGAGGAATTGATAAACAAAGGCCATACTAGTTTTGATTAAGTGATCAATTTATTCCATGAAGGAATAAGAAGTGGTCTGAGTTGCGTATACACAAAGGTACTACTTAAGGGGTGAATAGAAGCATCTTGGAGGAGCCATGTAAAACAACAGTACTCTGGCTTATGAAAATTTTCACCTACAAAGGGCAATATGGTACGGTGTTAGGCCCAAGAATGCAACTCCTAATCCATTTGAGGTATGCAAACACTAGGCTAGAAGGTTGAGTTAATCTTCCTTCTTTCATGTTTTCACATATTTCTTCTATGATAGCTAGGGTAAAAGAAAAAGATGGTCACATAAAATACCCTGGTTTAATTCATCTTATTATAAAACATCATTTATTAAAGAAGGAATTAGGGAAAGAACAATAGTTGAAAATTTTGTTCTCACCTATTAGAAAGGTAAAGAAGGGGCCCATGTTGAAAAGATTGAAAATAGAAAAAATAACCCTCAAGTAAGAAAACAAAAAGAGAAGATAAGGGGACATAAATCATGAAAGAGGGTCCATCAAAGAAAAATTGAAAAATAGAAAGTGAAGAGTCCCAATCCTCTAGAGTTACTTGTAGCTCTACCAAAAAAATTAGTAGGGAAGAAACTAGAGAAGAATCTAACACTCCTTCTGACACCCATAGGGTTCCTCATGACCCCTCCATTGCATAACCTAATGAGCTTGATTCTCGTTCAAAACCCTCCCGCCATACTTTTTGTTGATAATGTTTCCCCTGTGTCAACTCAACCTAATTAGCTAAGTGTTGATAATGTTCCATTAAAAGAATAAGAGATTGAGAAATTTTCTAAACCATCCTCGTCCAAAATAATTACTATTGATAATGAATCTTCAGATGACGCTGAAATTCAGCAGTCTCCTCATTCTTCCACACCCTTGGGAGCCAATACTGAAATGTTGGAAGCCTCTAAAGATTTTGAGGTTATTCAAACCCATTTATCTCCTCCCCATGATTTTGAAACCCAACTACCACCTTCTCCACCTAAATTTGTTAGAAGGGAAGGAGAAGAGATACTGGTTGAAGAAGAAATTCCCCATGGTATAAATAAAGGAAGAGTAGAAGAAGATGAAGAATTGGTCAAAACAATGATGGTGTCCCGTGTTGAAACAGAGCTTTCTGAATCTCATAAGAAAATGAATTTCTTGGAAGAAATTCTGAATCGAAAAGATGAAGAAATAAGAAGTATCACTTTGAAAATGGAGGAAACACATAAAGTTGTAGCTAGAAGAGAGCAAAATTGAAAAAAAAAATAGAAGAAATAGAGGAAGCATTGAATTAGGCCACTACTCAAGTACTGCAAGGTAATGAGGAGATAAGAAATTTAAAAGAATAGTTGGCAATAAAAGAACATCAAATAAGGGATTAAAAACTACCAGCTTCTGCCCAAGGGACCTCACTTCCTCTGGAGATTTCTCGACTCTTCAAAAAACTTAAACAAGAAAATTATGAGAGGAATCAAAAGCTACTAGCTCCTACTCAGGGAAAGTCAACCTCTTTTGCAATTCCTTGGGAACTTTCTCTGCTCATTGAAAAACTTAAAACAATAAAATGTTGAGTTGATAAATCAATTGGAAGAAATAAAGGACCACAAAAATAAGGCAATTCAACGAGTAGAGCAAGTTGCAGAGCTTTCATCAGCTTTACTAGTAATGAGAAAACCTTCTAGGTTGTACTCTCTATCTCTTCGTGAAATATTCCTTCAATGGAAAATCAATTAGTTGGTTTTAGACAAGAAGGTGGATTATGAGGATGATGATGATTTTCTTGGGGATTTCTATAGAATTCGCCCTCTTTATTAGAATCTAATATGTAAATTATTCCTACATGGATTTATTTTGGGTCATTATTACCAGTCTTTTCTAAACATTTATGTTGGGGATGTTCAAGTTAGAGAATTTGTGTCTCTGTTGTAGAATCAGGTAGAATGGGAGGACAGGTTGAACCAGTACAGAGGTCAATAAAACAAATTAGGCCTCCCAATTAGAGATGAGACACCAAACTCCTCAACTTTTAGGTCAAAGTTAATCTCCATTGCACAACTTTAGTAGGTACAACCCACTTATAGTAGGAATTTGACTGCTAGTATAAGAGCATTCTGAGATGTTCAAAATCAACTACCCTATCATGCATTGCAGGCATCCAGAACCAGGTATAATACAATTCTAGTTCCATTAAGAAGGAGGGAACCTATTTCCCCTATAAACATTACCTAGAGTCTTAATAGGGTAAGGTCAGTCATATGGATTATGGAGGAGTGGGATATAAAATGGGTTGGAATGAAATTTAGACCTCCATTGATCCTCATGCATGTGCTACACTTGGATGCACCAAAAATTTTATAGGGCCAGATTTAAAATAATGGACAGAGGATGTAGAGAAATGGAATGGATTTAAAATAATGAACAGAGGATGTAGAGAAATGGAATGGATATGTATCCCCTCAGAAATATTAGCAGTACAATTGCAATCATCTAGATCTAATCTTATGGATTGAAAGGAAAAACATAAATATACCAGATCAACCATGTGGACATGGTTCAAGATAGGAGGGGGAGAAATGATGAGTACATCATCATGAAACTTTTAATCATACTTTATATATAATCTTTTAATGTTTTATGGACTAATATGCCTAGCGACATACTTAAATGCATGCATGTTTACTCTTTTCTGCTATTATATGCTGCTTGTTAGGGAAACTATTAGAAATAAGTATCTTTTGATTAATTGTTTTACTTTATGCTTGTATGCATGAATGAATGGTTAAATGATTGGAATAGTATCAATATGTTTTGTTTTATCTTCATAAATGCATTCTTGAATGTGTTTTAAGTTAACAAGCAGGCTAGTCCAGTTCGGTTGCCATGAAGTTGATGATAACCTTTGATCGTTCCAGATAGAAGATCCCATTGATCTTCTATCCATGTATTTTCTCAGTTGTCTTTGAGAACTTTAACTTCTCTATGGATTTATTTAATTTTATGTTGGCTTCTTCAGTTTAGTTTTGTAATCATTATTTTTCTTTAAGTGGGTAACCTTAGTTTGAATTTGAATAAAGGATATGTATAAATATCCCCTCACTTTCTTCAAGAAAGATAGTTAGAAATAGACAACAATTTGATAAGATAGCTAGCAGTAGAGTCTCATATTTTTGTAACCTATTTTACTTCCTTTTGAAAATATATTTCAATGAAATTTAAAATTTGATCTAAGAATTCATGTGTTTCGGATCTCACTAGAGGAAGAGTAGGGCCCACTCGATCGAAGGAAGGTGATCCTTGCATTATTTCTTTTTCATTTTTAGTTCTATGCATTAAAGTTGATTTCATTATGTTCAGTTTACATGATGGAAAATTATGAGTAACTAAATCTGATTACAGAAGTTTTAGTTATCCATTCCTCATGCAGATGATGTTTTGGTAGGTGAATGTTAAGAAGTTTTAGTTTTAATCTTTGTTTAATTCCTTTTCAATAAATGCATTATGTTTTCGCAATAGTTATTTAGATGATGAATTTGGAATTAAGAAAAGAGAAAAAACATTGTAAAATTATCTCATGGAATTTAGTTGCTTTCATGTTTGTTAGATTAGATTTCATTTCCGGGTGAACTCACAATACTGGTTCCCACTTTTTGACCAACTTTGACACTTAGATGAACATTTTGCAAAAAACCTTCACTTTCCAACACCTATAACTTTTAAATCAATGAGAATTTGAAGATGATGTAAACTAGTGATTTGTAACATCCTTTTTGTAGATTCTAAATATATTTTTTTCAAATTTTTTTGAATAAAATTTTATTGATTTTTCCATCTCCCTCAAAAGTAGTTTTTTACAGGAAACAACATTTTTTAAGAGTGATGTGGATCCCGAAACGTATAAATTTTTTTCTATAAATGATAAAAACTTATCTCTTTTAAATTTTGGTTTGTAACATCAATACCCAGGGCATGCAGTTGGTTTGATAGTGATATGTTGAATATTTTTTATTTTATTAAGTTTTGAAGTCCGACTAATTATAATTTAGATATAGGTGTACGTTTGAACACATAACTTGCTCTATATATATCAAAATTAAGTTTTATTTTTTTTGTTAGAAAGAAGACATCAATACCTAGGGCATAGATATTTTGCAGAATTTTTTTGAATTAGTTTGCTATTTTTCCCAATGCATTGAACAAAGAAGTTCATGTTCGGTGAAAAACCTACATTCATAAAAAATAAAATAAAAATATATTAATAAACTTAAATATATTAAAAATTATACTATTTGGAAAGCTTATAATACAGACTAAATTCTCAAAAAATCAAAACTTCTAAATGAATTTGTTTGACCCCTCAAAAGCTAATGTAAAATTAGTTTTTTATCAGCATTTGATAGATGCAAAGGAGACTCCATTGCAAGTATGATTTAGAAGTAGAGAGGTTCTATCCAAGAAATTTTGATTTAAGAGCCTTTGATCTAACTCTCTTCAATTAATTACTTCAAATGGGACCTCTTAAAGCTTAAATAATTATATTTTCCAAAAAATGTATGATTTCAGCAAAAATCAGGATGTACCAAAAAGTGGGAACCAGCTTTGTGAGTTCACCCTTCCTGCACTCATAATATAGGTTTCATTTCTTGCAAACATAAAATAGCTTCATTTCTCAACCTTTAATGATAGATTTTAATTCATAGGAAATTAGAAGTTATTCAAGTTTTTCATTAGATAATTCCATGGTTAAATCTTAACTTTGTTCAATTCGAACTCTTGATGTCAAATCTAAATCCTTCCTAGGATAGTTCAATTTTGTTAATTTATGTTTGAAAAGTGTCTTTTAGACTTAAAACTTAGATGCAAGAGAGAGCTCCCAACATCTCCTGATAGCTCTTGAAGGAGAATGATCCAACCAAAGTCACTATTTTACAATGCAAAACCCCCAAAACTAAATATCCCCTTATCACAGATAGCTTTTAGACACACTACGGTTTGATAATAAAAAGAATTTAAATGGTGCAAGTTGTGACATCAATGACCTTGGCCACCAATATTGAGTTAAATTATGCTTCTTTGAGATAGGAAATTTGGTCTTAAAAGAGAATTAAAGGAATCTAGTAGAGAGAGAGGCCAGTTAAATTTGAACCTAACAGGTTGGGTCCATGTATCATTACAATAGCTTACGGAAATGACACTTATCAATTGCCTACCACAAAAGGTGAATCATTACCTAATCCTATAGATAGTATATACATCAATAATTTTTACACTTGAGTCTCACTAAATCCTAGGAAAGAATTTTAAAAAGTGAAAAATGTCAAAAAGGATAAAAAAATTATAAAAATAAAAAAAACTAGTCACCTAGATGAAAACCTGGTAAATAGGTGTCTTGTGTGATATAAAAAAAAAGGAAATAGAAAAAACAAGTAAAGACATAATTCACCCTATTGTGAAAACCTAGCAAATAGGTACCATGTGTAAAGGGTTACAACTTCACCATATATTAGCATTCTACCAACCCAACTATCAAACCATTTGCCATTCTCCATAATAAACCTTGTTGACATACCTCTCATGGTTTGAGCTTCAATGGTATTCAATGTCATTATCTGCTATTTATAATAAGTCAACCTATCACTCCATTCATGCACTACATGGTCCTAGGCCTAACTAGGGGCAAAATCCTAAATCATTATCTAAAGAAAAATCATAAAAATCAAATGAATTCCTGAAAAAATAATTAAAAAAATCATAAAAATCAAATGAAGGCCTGAAAAATACTAAAAAGCATAAAATATCGCAAAGAAAGACCTTAAAAACAAATAATAGATCAAGAAAATTTAAAGCAATAAACTATCCCTCGCCAAGATAAACAATCAGACATGTAGCAAGTCAAAACATCAAGTCAACCAAATCAAGCAACGATAGGAAACCAATCAATCAAGTCTGCAATCAAATAGATATCATATCAATCAAATAAATCCCTATCTATCACCTATCCTCTATCAATTGGTATTACACAAGGAAGGGTACACTTGAAAAGACATATCAATTTTATACAAGGTGTAGACACCTAAAATTTCCTTAGCCTTATTAAATAAATATTTAATTTATTTAATTATTTTACCCCAAGCCTTCTATTAATTAAAATTTTATTTATTTATTTAAATTATCCATTCACTAAAATAAAATAAATATTTTATTTATTTAATTGGTCCCACCTCTTCTATTAATTAAATAAATTTGTATTTATTTGATTAATTCATTAGCTTTTTCCCTCCATGACACTTGTCATTTATTCTCTTAATATACCTTTAACCACCTCTCTAATATTTTCCTATTTCCTATACCTACCCTCTAATCTGAGCTGACCCTTTATCCCTCCACCTCTCAATCCTAGCCCTCCATTTCTAGTGCGCTCTCTATTAAAAAGACCTCTTCCTCTCTCCTTCCATAGGGAATTCAAGCATAAGCACCTACACTCTATCGAATTGCATACACAACCACAATTTGTTCTCTATTAAGATCTTGTACAAAAAAAATCTAAGAGAAACCACAATACATCAAACAAGACCAATGGAGATGGGAAAAAAATCGAGATCAAACCCTAAGAACATGTGAAGGTATAATCTTTCTATTTTGTTGTTTGCATGATTTTTGGTTCTTCATTGGTGTATGTTGGATTCATTGTAGAACTAGGTTTATGTGGTTAAATCAATTAGGTTTTACAATATTTCAGTTTCCAATACCATATATATTTTAGCATACTCAATGGGACACTAGTCCCTATTTTCTAACACTTTAGTGTTGTTTAAGTGATTGTAGGTTTGTTGATCCAAAATTTGCAATGATTTTTAGATTTTGTCGCATCTGCGGTTTGATCATCATGTTTGTGGGTTTGTCTAATTTGTTAGTATTCTAATGCATTTTTGTAGGTTTTTGGCACGTCTACGATCTGCTTTGTCATGTTTAAGGGTTTTTTTAAATTAAGTTTTTTTTTGCAAGTTCTATTTCTAGCGCATTTGTGGTCATTTTTGATGCGTTTTTGCATGTTTTATGTGCATCTATGGCACTTTCTACCATATTTTTGGTCATTCTTAGTGCATTTTTTGTTAGATCCTAGCACATATCTAGGGTTTCTTATTGTCATTCTATGGGTCTCTAGTTTTTAGGACATTTTGTCTTAGTGTGTGTGTAATCGGTTCTACCATGTTTTTGTCAGATTTTTTCATGTCTGCAATTGTTTTAGTCGCATTTTTGGTTTAGTCAATTTTTTGAGTTGCAGGTTGTTGGCACATTTTTGTCAGGTTTGTCGTGTGTATGGCTTTTCCTATCGCATTTAGGGTTTAGTTATTTCTATGTTTTTTCTAGCTTCTGATTTGTCTGTGTTTTGTAGGTTTTTCATTGATGAAGGAGAATGTTGTACTGGCTATCAGTTGTCATTGATATCAACATACTTCTGTTGACTTGTTCTCTTGTTGCTCTGGTATTCTAGTATAGAAACCTAAATTTGACTAATTTAATTAATCAAATTTATTTATCTTGAGCACCTTTAAGTAAATAATTACGCATTATTTAATTAATTTGTGTTCCCTTCTTCTAGCTAATTAATCTTATTAATTGCACTATAGTCCCCCTTTAATTAATTATTTGACAATCATAAATCAATTAATTAGTTGAATTTGAACCCTTCTTCTATTAAATAAGTCAAATGCAATTTGATTTATTTAATCTATGTTGACTTTTTCCTCTCAAATCCTCTCATAAAATTAATTAATTAAATTAATTAATTCTTTTTCCCCACGTGTCTCCTAACTTTAACCCCTATCTAACCCTTCCCTTAGCCTAACCCACCTAGCTAACCAAGGGATCTAGTTAACCTTATCCCTTATCTCTCACCATATGTGTGCACATTCCTAAAATATCTCAAAATTCCTTAAAATATCCCAAATTTCCTAATTTGGGGAATGACTTTGAATTTGGGAAACATTTTCTAAAATTTGGAAAAATGTCCCAAATTTCCTCAAACATGGGAATGACATGATTTTTCAATATCTTTTGGAATAGATCCTTCCAATTTGGGTGGCTTACTCCCAACTAGCCATGCATTCTCAGGGACACATGTCATTCCTCCCGATGACACATGTCCTTCTTAATGACACGTGTCATTCTTCCTCATGACACTTGTCCTTCTTAGGGACACATGTCTCATTCTCATTGCCATGCCCTTCCATCTTCCATTCAATCCTATTTAAACCCTCCATTTTCCTTCACAAACCATCCACTTTCATTTTTCATACACTAATAATGCGCAAATGCTGACTCACTTTTTTGCATAAACATATCCATTTAGCATACAATTTTGTATCACATCTTGCATTCACTATCATGGAGCAAAATCAAGTATTTGTCATATAGCAAGCACACATCAAATTAGGGGACTGTCAAATCGAAGGAGGAAAATGGAGTTTGCATTTTCTTTGTTCTCAAACATCCTAGTCTTGAGTGTGGTTGAGATATGTGTTTTTCATTTGTTTAGTTTATCTTTTCAATAGTTTATATTCACATTTTTCAACATACATTTTTGGCACGCCCAGTGGGACTCACTTCATGAGTCCAATCTAATGTTTTATGTTGTTTTAGTGTGTGTTTTGATAGATTTTTCATACTTGCAAGCAAAAATGCGACAATATAGGTGGATTTCTACCTCGACGAAGGTCTATTTTAACAAAATTTTGGTTTACAAAATGGCACAATTGACTGGAAAAATAACGAGAATGTGTTCTCACCATCTTGGGTAGGTATAATTTTCAAATTTTATGTGTCGGGTTTTTCTTTGTTTGCAATTTAATTTTACCACTAAAATAGTGGGAATGTGGGTAGAAATAGTGGGATTACATTTGTAAAAAAATTCCTCTTTAGAAACAGTGAGATTGCATTTGTAAAATAATTCCTCTTTAGAAATAATGAGATTTCATTTGTAAAAATATTTTCCTCTTTAGAAATAGTGGGATTGTATTTGTAAAATAAAATTCCTCTTTAAAAACAACATGATTGCATTTGTAAAAAAACATCCTCTTTAAAAATAACGAGATTGCATTTGTAAAAAATTTCCTCTTTAGAAACAATGGGATTGCATTTGTAAAAAAAATTGCCTCTTTAGAAATAGTGGGATTGCATTTATTAAAAAAAAACTCCTCTTTAGAAACAATGGGATTGCATTTGTAAAAAAAATTTCCTCTTTAGAAACAACGAAATTGCATTTATAAAAAAAATCCTCTTTAGAAACAACAGAATTGCATTTGTAAAAAAATTTCCTCTTTAGAAACACAGAGATTGCATTTGAAAAAAAATTCCTCTTTAGAAACAACGGGATTGCATTTGAAAAAAAAATTCCTCCATAGAAATAGTGGGATTGCATTTTTTCTCTTTAGAAATTGCGGGAATGCACTATAAAAACTACGAGAATGAACTGTAAAAACCATGGGAATGGTGGTAGAAAAGGCGAGAATGACTTAAGAAATAGCGGGATTGCTTTTTTTTTCTGGGTTTATTGTGTTCTGAAAAAATATTTTACCAATTAAATAGCGGGATTTCTTCTAAAGTGGTGGGATTTCTCTGTGAAATGGCGGGATCCCTCTGTTTCTTATTTTTTGTCATTTTCCCAAATTAAAATTTTAACAGTTTGTTTCTAACCTGCTAATGTGTGTTGTTTGATTGTATTTTTGCTAACATTTGTGCAGGTATATCATTTGTTGAAGACCCCAATGATTGAAACACTAACTTGTTTGTTGCAGGACCGCCAAAGAGGGGTGTAGTTGCCAAAAATGTTTTCGGTTAAAATGAATCTTGTGATTTCTTGTAGTTAGAAAAAATTTCAATTTCATAAAAGAATAAACCTTTGTCTTTTGTGTTTGGCACACTTATGCATGTAGAGTGGTCCTACTGTTAACACAAACTATCCTCTCCCTTGTCTCTCGTGGTCCTTAGTGCAAGAGAAAAGTGTTAATGCCACTTGATCTTTACTCTTTAGGTAGAAGGGCCTGCCTCCCGAGTAGGCTATAGGGGTAGGTGAGAGGGAATGACCCAAGTGGTACTCTTTCGGTCTGCTATATAAATATTTATGATTTTTGTGAAAACCATAATCAATTGGTGTTATTGTGTTATACCAATGGTTTTGCTCAGTATCTACATGCAAATACCTTCATGATCTTGACAAAAGTCAAAATCCCCTGGTGCTTGTTCGATAGACACGTAAAAACCTATGTTCTACAAGTTGGGATATCTCTTAAATGAGCTAGCCATCACATGTATAACCACCAACGTACCCCAAATGTTCCTCCACTATGAACAAATTTTTTGTAGCAGCCCCAATCCTTCTATTTGTTGACTTAGGCGTTGTGATACATGCATGTTAAAGAAACCCCCCATGTAACCTTCAACTTGAGATAGTAAATTTATCAAGATCTTCGGGTCCTTAGAAATTCAAAGCTTAGTATGCCCTAGAAGTGTATGTCATGGAGTGGATCCAGTGCTACCAAGATTCTATCTATCCAATTGAATGTGATATTTTGGGCAAAAGGACTCAACAAGTATTGTCCTTTGCTAGCTTAGGAAGTACATGATTGTTAATGCATTTATCATACTTGCATGCTTGGCATGTTTTTTTTGTGACAATATTTTTCCAAAGAACAAGTCAAAAATGAGTCATTTGAAGTCCAAAATTGTTGTCCATCAAAGTTCCAAACTTCCATCTTCATGATCCTTAACCTAGTCCTAGAGTAGTCACTATTATTATCCAAATTTGCATCATCATAATCATCATTTTTCATCCACTGTCATTACCACCAGACTCACGTCGTCATTACCTTCTTCCTAAGTCAGTCAATCCAAACATCAAACTTCATCGTCTTTCCAAATTCTTCAAAGTCAGTCCTTATCCTAGTTTGATCTTGTCATTATCCTATTTTGAGATTTAGTCTATCAAGCATTTTCATCTTTCATCTATCCAACTCATCAACTAATCATCATGCTACAATTTTATTATGATGTTGTTGTCACTCAAATTGCACTCGTAATGCACAAGTTGAAAGCTCAAGCAACTTGGTGACACATGGGATAATTCTCAGGCCTGTGGGTTGCCTATAGTGAGAATTAACCTCTAGATGAAGGGCTGGTTCCCTGTGAATAACTCTAAATCTTTACCAAGAAAAGGGATAGGAAAACTTAAAATGAAACTAGAAAGACTTTTCAAATGCTAAACCAAAGTGAAGCATCAATAAGATATCTCAAAATTACAGAAATACACTCCTAAAAGCACCAATCTACACAAATAGACTTCTAGTTCATAGCACATAAATATTTCATGCAAAGGATTTAAACTTCAAGAAATTGAAAGGAAACAAAACTTTCAGAATCAACCAAATGAACCAACTTATCACAATGCACAACCTATGACTTACAAATGAGACAGAAAATTTAAAGGTTATCTAGGCAATAACACAATAAACTTGCTCTCAATCACAAATAAAAAAATGAACTCCAAAATATAAGGCATAAGTTGATAATTTTTATTCAAAATTCTGTCATAAAACTCCATATGACCTACAAGAATGAATTCTCTGCTAAAACTAGCAAGAGAACGATCAAGAACTAGTGAAGAAAGATAATTTTTTTTCACTTTATACAAAAACCTTCCAAAAGGTAGAGGAAAGATAACTCCAGAATGACTGAAGATGAACTCCCACTTGAAAATATCTTTTCTGAAAACTGATCCTCACGTAGAAATAAAGGCCACCAAAATAGGCTCCAAAAAATGCAAAAAGAACTCATGCAAACTTTCTCTCAAGCTGGGTAATTCATTTCAAATTCTTAGTCAGCTAAAGCTTAACCCATGTGGCGCTCAAAATCAAGCCTTATCACCTCAAGATCATGAGAAAAAATCATGCAGACTTTCTCTCAAGCTCAAATCAGACCTCAAACTACCTGATGACTTATCTTCTCATTTCATGCCGAGTTCACTTGGACGCTACTGGTTACTGGCCATTTGACTTAACCACTTGCATTAACTGCCAGGACATGACAGATTAACATTCAACCACCGAGATTGCTGACAACTTGTCGCTATGTCGTAGGGATTAACATTCAGGTGCCTTTTCATTGCGGTATAGCGATAGCCCTCAGATCATCAGGAACCTATTCGGTCTTTAAACCTATGCTTTTTCTTTTAAAATGGGCCCACTTTTGAGTCACTCGTCTGCATACCCTTGCTACATGTTACAATCTAACAAGTCTGTGGCCACCACCTGGGCTCCACCTAAACTACCACATCATCAGTCGGTCAGTCGCAGCGATAACTGGACATGCAACTTTTCCTTGCGCCTTAGCGACAGTCGCCGGATCTTGGTGATCACTGTTGATCTTCCTTGATCTGCTTGACCTTAACTTCTCTGAGCAGCTCTCTCTTATGCTACAGTGTCAATACATGTCAACCACTGGTTCACTCATGAGATCTGCCTGTCTCACCACTTGGACCTGCCACTGGACTTGGTCTACCTTGGTTCTTCATCTACTCTTTATCACGTGGCACATCTTGACTCGTTCCGAGCCCACCTGGACGACCACCTCAACTTCCACATCGCCAGTCGCTAAGTCGCAGGGGATAACCAATGAGCATCTTCATCTTGCAGTATAGCGATGATTGTTGATCTGCCCTCAAACTGCTCGACCCTTAGCACCTAAGCCGCTCACCTTTTCTGCATGTGCTTAGTCGCCAAGTCACGGGGGTAACTGGTGAGATTATTTCTATCACGGTATAGCGACCACCATTAGATCTCTCCCATCACCATTAGATCTTCCTTGATCTGCATGCCCATTAACCCTGACTAGTCTACTCCCTTCTACTGCGTGTCAGCATGTGGTACCCTCTAGTTCGCTCATGAGATCCGCCTGGACCGCCACGTCGCTTTTGGTTCTGTTGGATATCATTCTTTCGGCCAAACTACTCCATCGACCAGCCGTTTACAAGTCTCATCGAACCTACAGTTTCATTGATGCCTTTATCTTATCAGCAGGACCAGTTCTGATTTCTTCGATATACCCTATGTCAATGGAACTAAGCCTTCGGTGAAACCTTTTAGAGATTCATCGTGGCCACGGTCTACTCGATATCGATGGAAAAAATGCTTTCGGTGAAACCTTTGGTGACATGCCACCCGTTCCATCGCATCATCATCGTTGAACCTTCCATATCTTCATCCATTCATGCCACGCCACTAGCCACTAGACCGCCACCTCACTAGTTGCTAAGTCGCGATGATATCTGACGAGCATCTAACCATCATGACAACCGTTGGATCACTGTGATCTACGTCTGATCTGTGCGACTTGCTCGACCTTTACGATCCTCCCGCTAGCCGGTCACAAAATTTGGATGCCTTGAGATGCGCGCGCATGTGGAGGGGCCACCACTTCCTTAATCGTCCACTTGCCAAAAGCCCGTAAGCTTTGGCACTATAGTTACATGTGTTCTTATATTTAAATGTGATAAACTCCCTCTACACTGCCAATGTGGGATAAATGCTTTACACATCCCCAACTATTGCCTATGTCCTACACCTGAGTGTTTGTCTTGAAACCTTTTGAGGCTTGGCTTTGTTAATATTTCATCATGCAGTAGGGAGGATTTGGCAAGGGTTATGTTGGTTTCATGCTTGGCAATAATGCATTTGTTTGAAAGTTTTGATAAGCCACACCATTTCATCTACAATGGAGCATAAACATCTCTGTGATCTACAACATCCTGAGCTCAACCCTCGTGGGAGCCATATTTTAACCCACGTGTTGTCTTACTCTTCCTGTATCTGTACATGAAGAAAACAAGTTAGACAAAAATAGTACATTTCTAATTTCTCATTCATGATTTGACCTTTTCAAAATGAATTATTGAAAGGCTTCATTAGGGCACTAAATTTGGCATGTGCAAAAATTGGTAACATTTTTGGTGACCTCTCAGGGGTGTTTGCCTACTAAACACTATAGACTAGTCATGGCTTATCCATTGGGCATATGGAGTCATCTCAGCCCTCTCTCCAAATGGAACTTCTTGAAATTCAGCTGCTCCATAGCATGACAACAAAACAAAAATAGGAAAACTAGGAAAAATTATCGATGGAAATGATGCTTTCGGTGAAACGTTTAGTGACATGCCACCTGTCCTGTCATGTCATCACCACTGGACCTTCCATATCTTTGTCCATCCATGCCACATCACCAGCCACTGGACCGCCACCTCACTAGTCACTAAGTTGCCATGATATCTGGCAAGTATCTAACCATCATGACATAGCAACTGCCATTGGATCACCGCGATCTGCATCCAATCTACATGACTTGCTCGACCTTTAGCCTCTTCCCGCTAGCCGATCACAAAATTTGGATGCCTTGAGATGCGTGCACATGTAGGGGGCCCACCACTTCCTTAATCAGCCACTTGCCAAAAGCCCGTAAGCTTTGACACTATAGTTACATGTGTTCTTATATTTAAATGCGATAAACTCCCTCTGCACTGCCAATGTGGGATAAATGCTTTACGCATCCCCAGCTATTGCCTGTGTTCTACACCTGACCTTTGTCTTGAAACCTTCTATGCCTTGGCTTTATTGCTATTTCATCATGCAGTAGGGAGGATTTGGCAATATTTATGTTGGTTTAACGCTTGATAATAATGCATTTGTTTGAAAGTTTTGATAAGCCACACCATTTCATCTACAATGGAGCATAAATATCTCTGTGATCTATAGCATCTTGAGCTCAACCCTCATGGGAGCCACATTTTAACCCACATGCTATCTTACTCTTCTTGTATATGCACATGAAGTAAACAAGTTAGACAAAAACAGTGCATTTCTGATTTCTCATTCATGATTTGACATTTTCAAAATGAATGAATGAAAGGCTTCATTAGGGCACTAAATTTGGCATGTGCAAAATTTGGTAACATTTTTAGCGACCTGTCAAGGGTGTTTTCCTACTAAACACTATAGACCAGTCATGGCTTATCCATTGGTCTTATGGAGTCATCTCAGCCCTCTCTCCAAATGGAACTTCTTGAAATTCAGCCGCTCTGTAGCATGACAGCAAAACAAAAAGAGGGAAAGTAGGAAAAAACAAGTGGTGCTACCTAAAATAAAAACCACAAAACTATGCATGAGCACTTATTGAAACTCAGAATAGCAAAAACAAAAAACAAAATGTGCATCAACACTTATTAACCTAAATGAAATATCAAAGGCAAGCTTTGAGACGAATCCCATTAACTGGGATTGGAAGGGCTTCACCATTCAACTTTGAAAGATGAAAAGCATTATGTTGCTTTTTCTCAGTAATGATGTACGGACCATCCCATATGGCATCAAATTTAGTATGCTTTCCAAGCTTACTCTTTAATTCATCCCCCTTCAAAACCAAATCTCCCTCATTGAAAACTTTTAGAGTTGCCTTCTTGTTGAAAGTATTCTTCATCTAAGCTTGATGATTTTCAATAGTCAACAATGCTTGCTTTCTTACCTCCTCCAACTCCATTAGTTCTGCCAACCTAACTTGCATGGGTTCTTATTGCAACATTTCTAGCTCTCTAATCAGAGTTAGTGTAGGCATTTCAACTAAAATTGGGAGTCTTTCCTCTTTACCATAAATGAGGACATAGGGAGATATACCTGTAGCTCTCTTAGGGGTGATTTTATCAGCCCATAATGCATGCTTTAGCTGAGTGTGCCAAGTTCTCTGATTATCTTCTATTGTCCTCTTGATTATCCTAATCAAGTTCTTATTAGTAGACCCAGCTTTTCCATTACCCTTAGGGTAATAATTGGATGAAGTACTCAAAAAATGTTGTTCTGGACAGCTCAATCAGTAATCTTAAATCCTACAAAATCTAATGCATTGTCTGAAATAATAGAATCAGGAATACCAAACCTTGCTACTAAGTCTTGATAAAAGTTTAGGACTGCACTTTCATTTGCCTCCTTCAAGGGTACAACTTTAGTCCACTTGGTAAAGTAATTAGTGGTTGTCAAGATCCATTTATGCCCAAAACTTGAAGGTGGATTGATGACTCTGAAAAAATCAAGACCTCACTTCATGAATGGTTGTTCAATTTGAATAGGTTGCAGGGGTAAAGCTGCCATCTTCTATTTGCCTACAAATACTACACAATTCTTACATTTCCTTACCTAAGTATATGCATCTTTATGCAAATCAAGCCAAAAATATCCTGCCCTCATGATCTTTAATGCTGTATTCTATGGTGCAAAGTGACCACTAGCTGGTCCACTATGGAATTCTTCTAATATTCTGTCAGTTTCATCTAAATTTAGGCATCTTAAGAATACACCATTAAAATCTTTTCTAAACAAAATTTCATCCAAAATTATATAAGGGGTAGCTTGAAGTCTATAGTATCTTCATTTAGAATGCCTGTAGGACACTCACTAGTCTGAAGAAAATGCATCATTTCTTGCACCCAACTTGTAGGAGGTGTTGCTACAACAATTGGCTCATTATCTTCATGAACTAGGACAACTTCTTGATTCTCTTGTTCATTGTTTTATGTGTGATCAACAAGTTATTCACATAGTCCCTTACCTCTAATTAGCTTCGTTACCTTGATATTGACATCATACTCCATCACTTTAGTGATTCAACCAATTCTTTTGTCATTAAGATCTCTATTCAACAAAAAATCTTTAAACTAGGATGAGCAACCATTAGGTGAATTTTGTTATTTGAAAGCATGTGTCTAAATTTCTTTAGACTTCTAATGACTACTAATGCGTGTTTATCAACAAAAGAATAATTTTGTTTGTACCCTTCTAGCCCTTGGCTGAAGAATGCTATTGGCTGCTCCAATCCCTCATCATTCTATTGAATCAACATAGCTAAAATAGTATCAAAAGTACCAAAAGCATATAATATAAAATCCTTTGTAAAGTTTGGATTAATCAAAGTAGGAATTAATGCTATGGTAGTCTTAATTTCTTCAAAATTATTCTTAGCTTCTTTGGACCAATTGAAAGTAAGATTTTTCTTAAGCATTCTAGCAATGGCTTCATAAGAAATGCTATATTGGGGATGAATCTCCTTACAAAATTGATTCTGCCTATAAAGCTTTGAAGGCCTTTCTTATGTGCAGGTAAAGGCAAAGCTAAAATAACACTTACTCTCTCTGAATCTATGGTTATTCCATGTTTGGAGATAATATAGCCCAACAACTTACCCTTATGTACAGCAAAAATGCACTTTTTGGGATTTAAAGATACTCCATATTCTCTACACCTTTCAAAAATCTTCCTTAAATGAGAAAAGTGCTCTTTCACATGCTTTGAAAAAAAGGTTACGTCATCAAGATAAACCAAAACAAATTTATTTATCAGACCTTGGAAGGCCATATCCATTGCCCTCTGAAAGGTTGCTCTTGCATTAGACAAACCAAAAGTCATTTTCCTATATGCCATTGTTCCCCATTTTGTAGTAAAGGCAGTTTTAAATTGGTCATCCTCTTTTACCAGAACCTGATTATAACCAGAATAACCATCAAGTAGTGAAAATCTATCTGAACCTGAAACTACTTGTAAGATTTGCTCCATTGAGGGCAGCGGGTAATGATCTTTTAGAGAAGCTCTATTAAGATCTCTAAAGTCTACACAAAGTCTAAGCTCACCATTCTTCTTTCTTACGGGAACCAAATTTGAAACCGAAGATGTATGTTTTATAGGAAAGATGATATTACCTTAGACCAGCTTGTTTAGTTCTGTCTTCATGAGATGCTTGAGTTTTGGATTAAGGGGCCTTTGCTTTTGTCTCACAGGCTTGGCATCAACTTCCAACTCTATTGTGTGTTGGGCTAATGCGGGGTTAAATCCCTTCAAATCTTCATACTGCCATGCAAACACATCATTGAACTCTTGACAAAGCAAAAAACAAATTCTTGTTTCTCTTCAGTCGCACATACCTTTCCAAGCTTTATAACTTATCTTTGAAGATCTCAATAGGTTCGTAGTGCTCCTCTTTAACCAGCATGCTACTTTTTTCCTTTCTAACTTGATCATCAGTGTTAAAGATTGACTGAAGGGTTACCAATCCCTTTGGTAGCTTATTACTTTTCAATTGAAGAATCTGATTTTCATATTGCTTTACAAATTTATGCTGATTACCAGCTACAAATTCAGCCTCTTCAATAAGAAAATTAATAATTTGTTCATCTGAATCAAAGACTTGCCAATTGACACTATTATCTGGAATTGAAGGCCTAACAAATACTTTGACATATTGTTGTTTTTCATTATTTCTTACCTCATCTGGTATGTCAAATTGAGCACCCAAGGTAGCCAACTTATCTACTTCCTTATTCTGATTTCTAGGCACGGACAACAGATTGAAAGCATCAAATTCTTCAATTAAGTCCCATATCCCATGCTTATACATTTTAAGGACATCATTTTTAGTCACATTGACACCTCTTACTTGATTTACCACTAGCTCACTATCCCCAAATACTTGCAAACACTTTACATTTCTTTTTCTAGCCCATTCCAATCCATGTGCAAGTGACTCATATTCAGCTGTATTATTAGTACAGCTAAAAGAAAATCTAAAGGCTGAAAAGTATTTCTTACCTTCAAGAGAGATTAACATAACACCACCTCCGGAACCAACTTTGCTCCTCGAGCCATCAAAATAGAGTTTCCACAATTCATTGTTATCTTGTTCACCTTGTTGATTGGACAATTGATTGTCATCCTTTTCAAGATTAGGGACAACGAAACCTTCTTCATGGATCATGTAGACACCTAGTTCTAATTCTTCCATATCCTTGAATGGATCTTCTTCATCATTCTCTACTGCCCATTCATCTAATACTACATCAGGTATCCCTTCTATTGGGGTGTTTGGATCTGGGATATTAGGTTGTTCATTAGATTCTTGTATAGACAAATTTGCATTAACAACACTTGGGATGTATGGTTCTATATGATCATTAGCTAACAATTCTGATTTTATGGTCACTTTGGTACCATATCTTGTTCTGAAAAACATGTGTGACCAATCAGAAGACAAATACCCACCCAACTTGGCTATGAAATCTCTGGAAAAGCATAAAGCAAAGTAAGGTGGAAGATCTATGATGTAGACATCTTGTAGGATTGAGAAGTTTGGGCATGCATGCAATATGAGATCCAAATTTTTAATCACACCTATTGTGTTTACTACTGTCCCATCTAGATAGACTACTCCTTTTGAAAGAGGATCATATGTCAAACCTAGCTTATCAACTATCTTCTTTCATATGACAAAACTACTTGCACCTGAATCAATCATACAATTATGCACTAGGTGTTGACCTATGATTAAAGTCAGATAAAAAGGAAGGGGTTTAACCTTCTGAGTTTGTTTTTTTCCCTTCTTTTCTTGAGGGGAATTGGATAAGACTACTTTGGGTTGCTCATTAGGAAGCTCTTGTGACAAAGAGATGTTAGACAAGGCATTTTTAAGCAAATCCATTTTCCCTGGAAGAGCTAAGGAATCCCACATTGAGACACTGACATACACCTTTTTCAATTGATCCAAAATATTAAATGAACTTGTACTAACTTTTTGTTGTCCTCTTTTAACAACAACATCCTCTTGAACTTGTGTTGTATGTAATTGACCTCTTGGCTGATCCTTGTTGACCACTAGTTGCCCTTTTGGTAGGATTTGTGTATTTGGAGTGGGTTGAGGTCCAGGTGGTGCTTGTTGGCTTATAGAAGCCTGATTGATGCCTTTATTAGCTTGTTGTCCTATATCAATGGCTCTCTTTTTGGACCATGTATTGGCTGCAATAGAAGTGTAGGACTGATTCTGATCTTGTGGCTGATTTACTCCACAAAATTCTTCACCTTGCCAATTGACCAAGGTGACATTCAGGCCTTGTTTAGAATGAGAAACTTGTTGATCATGAGTTCCATGAGTATTATCTTCTAAGACAATGACATTATTTTGAACCATGAGTGCTTGATGTAGCATACCATTTGAACAAGTGGTCTGATTATGAGGTTGGTTGCAAGGATAACACCTATCATAATCTGATGTCATGTTGTTTTGAGCTGGGATGATATCTCTAGATGTGCTGTTAGTGTTAGGATTGTAAGGTATATTCGATCTTTGGTTATAATTTTGTGTTTGACCCTGAGGGTCAGCTTGATAAGGAGGCATGTTTTGCTAGTTGTTCTGATAAGGGGCTTGATAAGGCTTGGTGTTCTGGGAAACTTGCTTCTCAGTATTGGTCATTTTGTTACCAAAGCCTTGGAACATGGTTTTCATTTCATTTTTAAACTCCTAAAACTCTTGATTTGGGAGTGTGACAATATTTGCTTGGGTTGCAACTTGATAATCTAGTGCTGGTAAAGGTGGGACAACGACTAGAGGAGGCTCTAAAAGAGGTACAATAAGCTGTATTTATGGAAATATGGGCATTGGGGGCCTAGGGGCTAGTTTACCAGCATGAATTTGGCAGTTTTTTGCTCTAATAGCAACATCAAATGCATTTAGTAGAGTATTTGCACCCATAGACTGAATCACGACTAAAATGTCACTATTAAGAGCCTTAATATAAGATAGAAATGCATGTGCAGGAGTCGGCGTTACCGTGATAGGGATTCTGCTCCAAGTCTTCTGGAAATGAAAATTGAAGTCAGTCATTTGCTCTTGAGGGGATCTCTTTATGGTACTCAGTAGTTCTAATAGTGACAAATGGTCAGATTTGTCCTCAAACTATGAATTTAATCTATCACCCAGCTGATCCCAAGTATCAATTGAGTTTACAAGTAATCCTCTGAATCACTGAAGTGCTTTCCCTTTAAATGAGGCAGCCAAGAGTCCGATTGCAACATTCTCTTGTGTGATATGATGCACACCACACAACAAAGCTATATCCCTTATATGTTCAATGAGAGTAGTCTGATCTTCTCCTATGAAAAAAGGTAGGCTTTTCAATGCTGCTATAGGAATATCATCATAATGAGTAAGATTCAAAGAACTGTCTTGATTGAAAGGTACAAAAGGCTGAGCTCTTGGCAGAGCCATTGGGATAATAGGTGGATTTACTTGTGCTATCTAGGTAATAGATAGTTGAATTAGAGTAGTTGCAAAAAGAGGATTTATGCGGGTGGCAAAATTAGGCTGAGAATTAGGAAGAGGTGAAGAATTAGACAGAAGATCAGAATCTGGAGTTTCTTGAAAAACTTCAACTGACAAACTTTCTAGAAACTCAAATACTGAATTTGTTGTTTTCTCTATCTTTTTTGTTGTCCTCGACCTTATCTGTGATGGTGGTAGCTCCATATGCTCAACCGGATCCTCGCTCTGTCTGGTTTGATACTTTTTTATATGCTATAAAATGTCACTGAATCTGCAAAGAAACCAAGAAAATGAGTCGCTAGGTATAAAAATTGTTGCCTCTGAAGGCTGGAATTGTTGCTCCTCACACCAAAAGCAGTAAGAGTGAATATTTGTTGAACTGAGATAGCTCAAATGTGTCCCACCGGGAGTGCCAAAAACTATTGTCACTCAAATTGCACCTGTAATGCACAAGTTGAAAGCTCAAGCAACTTGGTGACACATGGGATAATTCTCATGCCTATGGGTTGCCTATAGTGATTATTAACCTCTAGATGAAGGGCTAGTTCCTTGTGAATAACTCTAAATGCACAACCTGTAACTTACAAATGAAACAAAAAATTTAAAGGTTATCTAGGCAATAACACAATAAACTTGCTCTCAATCACAAATAAAAAAATGAACTCCAAAATATAAGGCATAAGTTGATAATTTTTATTCAGAATTCTGTCATAAAACTCCATATGACCTACAAGAATGAATGTTCTGCTAAAACTAGCAAGAGAACAATCAAGAACTAGTGAAGAAAGATAAAACTTTTTCACTTTATACAAAAACCTTTCAAAAGGTAGAGGAAAGATAACTCCAGAATGATTGAAGATGAACTCCCACTTGAAAATATCTTTTCTGAAAACTGATCCTCATGTAGAAATAAAAGCCACCAAAATAGGCTCCAAAACATGCAAAAAGAACTCATGCAAACTTTCTCTCAAGCTGGGTAATTCATTTCAAATTCTTAGTCAAATAAAGGTTGACCCATGTGGCGCTCAAAATCAAGCCTTATCACCTCAAGATCATGAGAAAAACTCATACAGACTTGCTCTCAAGCTCAAATTGGACCTCAAAATACCTGATGACTTCTCTTCTCGTTTCGCGCTGAGTTCACCTAGATGCTACCGGTTACTGGCCATTTGACTTAACCGCCTACATTAACTGCCACCACATGACAAATTAACATTCAACTGTCGGGAGTCCTGACGACTTGTCACTATGTCGCAGGGATTAACATTCAAGCACCTTTTTGTTACAGTATAGCGATAGCCCTCAGATCATTAGGATCTTGTTCCGTCTTTAAACCTCTGCTTTTTCTTTCAAAATGGGCCCACTTTTGAGTCACTCATCTGCAAACCCTTGCCACGTGTTACAATCTGACTTGTCTGTGGCCACCACCTAAGCCGCCATGTCATCAGTCACTAAGTCACAGTGATAACTGGGCATGCAACTTTTCCTTGCGCCTTAGCGACAGCTATTGGATCTTGGTGATCACCGTTGATCTTCCTTGATCTACTCGACCTTAACCTCTCTGAGCGGCTCTCTCTTATGCCATGATGTCACCACCTCAACTTCCACATTGCCAGCCACTAAGTCGTAGGTGATAACCAACGAGCATCTTCATCTTGTGGTATAGTGACGACCGTTGATCTGCCCTCAAACTGCTCGATCCTTAGCACCTGAGCCGCTCACCTTTTCGGCATGTGCTTAGTCACCAAGTTGTGGGGATAACTGGTGAGCTTCTTTCTATCGTGGTATAGCAACCGTTATTAGATCTCTCACATCACCGTTCGATCTTCCTTGATCTACATGCCTGTTAACCCCAGCTGATTTGCTCCCTTCTGTTGCATGTCAGTATGTGGCACCCCCTGGTTCGCTCATGAGATCCACTTGGACCACCACGTCACCTTTGGTTCTGTTGGATATCATTCTTTCAGCCAAACTAATCCATCGGCAAGTCATTTACAAGTCTCATCGAACCTTTAGTTTTATCGATGCCTTTATCTTATCGGTGGGACCAGTTCTAATTTCTTTGATATACCCTATGTTGATGGAACTGAGCCTTCGATGAAACCTTTTAGAGATTCATCGCGTCCAAGGTTTGTTTGATATTGATGGAAACAATGCTTTTGGTGAAACCTTTGGTGACATGCCACCTGTTCTGCTGCATCATCACCACTGGACCTTCCATATCTTTGTCCATTTGTGCCACATCACCAACCACTAGACCGCCATCTCACCAGTTGCTAAGTCGTGATGATAAATGGCGAGCATCTAACCATCGCGACATAGCGACAACCATTGGATCACCATGATCTACATCCGATTTGCACGACTTGCTCGACCTTTAGCCTCTTCCCGCTAGCCGGTCCCAAAATTTGGATGCCTTGAGATGTGTACACATGCGGAGGGCCCACCACTTCCTTAATCAACCACTTGCCAAAAGCTAGTAAGCTTTGACACTATAGTTACATGTGTTCTTATATTTAAATGCGATAAACTCCCTCTACACTGCCAATGTGGGATAAATGCTTTACACATCCCCAGCTATTGCCTGTGTTCTACACCTAAGCCTTTGTCTTGAAACCTTCTGAGCCTTGGCTTTGTCGCTATTTCATCACGCAGCAAGGAGGATTTGCCAAGAATTATGTTGGTTTCACACCTGGTAATAATGCATTTGTTTGAAAGTTTTGATAAGCCATGCCATTTCATCTGTAATGGAGCATAAATATCTCTATGATCTACAACATGCTGAGCTCAACCCTCCTGGGAGCCACATTTTAACCCACATGCTGTCTTACTCTTCCTGTATCTACACATGAAGCAAACAAGTTAGACAAAAATAGTGCATTTCTAATTTCTTGTTCATGATTTGACCTTTTCAAAATCAATGAATGAAAGGCTTCATTAGGGCACTAAATTTGGCATGTGCAAAATTTGGTAACAAATGTTTTACCATCCTTCATTTTCTTCCACTTCATCCCATTCTAATGATGATGAGAGTCTCATTGATCAAGATGAATATGAAATTGAAAACCCATGATACCCTCATCCTTAGCAAGCTTTTGCCAAGTGTCAGATACCAATATCCAACGTTTCATCCGGCTAGCCTACTATTCCTCCATATGCATCCACTCATAATCCTTATTATGCCTAACAAGGGAAATCCATTATATCTTCCACCCACAAATCCCTCATATATCACATCCACATATCCCTCATATGCAACACCCATGTCTCCATCTTCTCCCATGAGTTTATCCCAACCTCCATCTTTTCACAACAACACCACTACTTACATCCATAATCCAAATCCACCATCTCATTTTCCCTTAATCCATTACACAATTCACAATTCTAATCTCCATCCTATCTCAATCCTTCATCTAATAATAATCCTCCATCCTACCTCAAGCCTCCATCCATACCATCCACTTCATCCTATCTCCACACACCATCCTACCTAAATCCTCCATCTAATCCTAATCCTCCATCCTACCTCAATCCACCATCTAATCGTAATCCCCCATCTTACCTCAATCCTCTACCTAGTCCTAATCCCCCATCCTACCTCAATCCTCCATCCAATCTTAATCCTCCATCCTACCTCAATCCTCAATCTAATCCTAATCCCTCATCCTACCTCAATCCTCCATCTAATCCTAATCTCCCATCCTACATCAATCCTCCATCCACTTTTAATCCCCCATCCTACCTCAAGCCTCTATCCAATCGTAATCCTCCATTCTACCTCAAGTCTCCATCCAATCCTAATCTTCCATCCGCTTTTGATCCCCCATCTTACCTCAAGCCTCCATCCATACCATCCACTTCATCCTACCTTAATCCACCATCCTCCACTCCATCGTGCACCAAAACAACTTTGTCCACCCCATCCTACCTTAATACACCATCCTCCACTCCATCATGCATCAAAACAACTTTGTCCACCACATCCTACCTTAATCCATAATCCTTCACTCCATCATACACCAAAGAACCTTCATCCACCCCATCCTACCTTAATCCACCTTCTTTCACTCCATCTTATCTCAACCCACTCTCCATTCCCTCCTCCATTTCTACAACTTCCCTTCCACCTCCCACACTTATTATTCCTCACTCACCTCCTAACACCATCAAAACCATCTCATCCATTCAGACCATCCAATTACAATCCCCATCTCCTATTGCTACCATCATTCAAAATCAATCTCATGAATCTCCCATCCTTACTTCCACTCCATCTACCCAAATCAAAGAGCCTCCCATCCTTCCTTCCACTCCATCTACCCCAATCAAAGAGCCTCCCATCTTTCCTTCCACTCCATCTACCCTAGTTGAAGAACCTCCCATCCTTCCCTCACTTCATCTATCTGATGAATACTAAGAGGGGGGGGGGGTGAATTAGTATGCCAAAAATCTTTGCAATTAAACACTTTGCTAGACTAACAGTAAACCGGTAAAACAGTTTAGCAAACAAACCGGTTAGCACACATGCAAACTAAATAGCAAATAATGCATTCACCCACAGAAGCACAAACACCATAACAAAATAAATTTTGACGTGGAAACCCAAATGGGAAAAACCACTGTGAGATCAAACTCACAAGTAACTATTTGCAGAATAGGAACCAGACCGGTTAAGGTCATACAATGTTCTTTACCAGAATAGATCTTGTTAGGAATCTCAATCTCTATTAGGAGATAAGTCCGATTAAAGAATACCTTGCTAGAGGATTTTAGATCCACAGATGTGAACCACCTTGTTAGAGGATTTACAAAAGGCTTTTGGGCCTACCAGGTTAAGGGCTACAGACTTGTTGAAGATGTGAGTAATCAACAAGTGAGTGATCTAGCTAATAGCACAGATTGCTTGGTTAGATCCTTGATAGCTTGTTCCTAATGCATTCAAGCATTACTTCAGTCTTCTACACATTCATACTCTCTCTAACTCATCAACCACCTTAAACCCTCACAACAACATCAACAACAACCTAAAACCCTAGACATGATGTCCTTATAAAGGAATCTGATTTCATGTCAGTCCAATAGGATTACAATACAATTTCCTAGGTTCAATGCATCTAGACATATTCAGTAACACAACACAAAAAGCATCGTTAAAGTGTTGGCATCGTCAACCAATCGGTGGATGGTAACTCATCACAAATGCCGGTTGGTAACTCATCACAAAGTATTACCGGTTCATACAAAATACCGGTTCAAGCAAAATACCGGTTGCCAATTTGACAAAATGAAGACTGGAAATATGTGTTCTGTCACTTTGATCCTTCGTACCACTTGAGATCCTTGAACCGCTTGGGGTCAACATACCGCTTCATATCGGTAATCACTTTTTGCAAAACACCAATAGTCTAAGGACTATAATGTATCATACCGGTTGGAACATGTATTGGTTGAGCTTTAACTTATACATGCAAAAGTGATCTCAATGCAAGTGTGTGTCCATCAATGACAATCACAACATAATCATAAAAAATGCCAACAATCTCCCCCTTTGGCATTGATGGTGACACTTAGGAAATTTTGACATCTAAGTGTTTTACAACAATATGCAATAATCAAAATTACTCCCCCTAAGCATATACACTATCCCTTTTGCAGAAAATACAAAGTATACTACTTCTTAATAGAAATAACATGAAAGTATACATCAAAACATTCAAAATTTATACTTCTCCCCCTTTGCCAACAATGACAAAAATAATATTATAGACTAACCCTTGTTTCATTAAAAGAATAAGTGTTTATGATAGTAAAGAATAAAACTTGTCAAAAACGGATTTGAAGTCCTGCAAAAATTGTTTCATAGATCACCAAGACTCAAGTAGGGATGTTGCCACTTCTTTCTCTGTCTGCATCTGGGAGACCTGTTCTTCCATGGCATCTAGTGTGCTCAGCTCCTGAGTCACTGTTAAAGCATCCAGATTGAGATAATGTTTTTCAAGTATCTGCAGGCGTGGGAGTAGAACCAGTTGGAGTTCATGCAAATCTTGAGTCCGGTTGCTTATTTCCAACTCTATTTTGGCATTTTGAATGTGAAACCAGTGAATGGTTTGCCCATAAGTTGTAAAAGAGTCATATGGCAGCTTGAAGGTACTCATATACAACTGCAAGTCAATTTGAAGCTTTTGCTTCTGTGCAAGAACATCATCATAGAAGAGATGGGGTTGGCAAATCTTACTTAGTAGTAGATTTCCCTCATCTAGAGCATTCCTTATATCCTTCTGTGCTTTTTGCAATTCAGACCGGAGCTCATTAAGGTTCTTCACCAGGGCAATGTGTAATGCCCTGCTAGGAAACCCCAAAGGGTTTAAGTTAAAAACACTCAAATGGAGTGTAAATATTTTCTTTTTATAATAATAATTAAGAGCGTTAATAATAAGTCACAACATTAAGATAATTTGGAGTTATCTAAAGCTTAGATAACACAGCGGAAGACTAAACAAACCTAAGGAGTTTCCCAACGTGATTACGTAACCTTACACCTAACTCAACTCACGACAATTGATGCATTTAAGCTGGATATCTTAATTACGAGTTAATACTTAAGACATGGATATGTTATGTTCAATGAATTGACATCTTAGAATTTTAGGAAGCGTTCATCTATTTTCATTGGAGAGGGGGCTAACATGAGGATATTTACTCAATGCAATTTAAAACATAATTAGCTTAAGAATTCACCCATTAAGGTTTAAGTAGGTTTAACTTGACGAGTCCATCCATTTTAGATACAATGCGACTAATATAATGAAGTTCATTCATTTAGGTTTAAAAGTAACCAAACACAAATGAGATCATCCTTTATAGTTATGAGTAAGGCTAATGAGATGAAATTCATTCATTAAGAATTAAGTTGTAAATAATAAAATGAGGTTCCTTCATTTGGTCTTAAACATAACCAACTAATAAGTCATAGTTCATTTATAGAGGATAAAATGTAAATAGCCAAAGAGTTCTTTCATTGAAATTAAAATAATACTAAGAGATGGAGCTCAATTCACAAGGTGAAAATGTACTATAGCCACATGAGTTCATTCCTTTAATTAAAGTATAGTTAGCAAGATGATATTCATTCGTTCAGGATTAAAATTATAAGTACATAGCGACGATCATCCATTAGGATTAAAATATAACTAACTTAATGAGTTCACTCTTTTTAGTTTAAAATAAAGTTAATATGAAGAAATACATTTGCTATGGGTATGATATAAACAACTAAATGAGTACTCCCATTTTAGTTCAAATTATGTTGCAGATCATTTATTAAGGTTGTAATGAGGATAACCAATTTGAGTTCATCCAATTATAAAACTAATTTGGTGACGATTATTTGTTGAGAATAAAACGTAAATAACTAAATGAATTCATCCAATTTAGTGAAATATAGCTAACATGACGATGTTCATTTATTAAGATAATACGGTATGTAGTTGAATGAGGTTCATCCATTTGATTTCAACTTAGTTATTATGACATAATCCCAATATTTGTTACCCATTCAATAAGTTCAAATTTCAAGCTTTATAACCAGTTAACCCAATATCTGTAACCTAGCGAGTTTCTTTCCATGCTTACTTCTTTCTATTAACATTAACAAATTACTTTCCATAACCATATTTACAATCTTTTATGACCTTAATTACTACATTTAACAAGAGGACTATATTCATGCATTCAAGAAATAACTTCATTAAATTCCCATTATACACTTACAAAGTTCGTCCATACATGCTAGCACTAGGTATGAAACATGAGAGACAAAAAAAACATCACATAACACAGATATGATCTCGGAGTTCACCCATAGAGGGCTACATCTCCAGGTTTCAAGTGCAAGACCCCTCTGGCATTTAATATAGTTAGGATTACATAAGTTTCAAGTCTATTACACCTCTGCCGCTTAGGTGAATACAAATCACTATACAACAACCACCTCGGTCGATAATTACATAATGATCCCTTTTGAAGCGTATACGACTAAACACATCAAAAGAAAATACAAGGGTTTCTTAACTGTTGGTACCCTAAATAGAGACTTAACTGACTATGACCAGACACAAGAAACCAGATGATAGGGATCCAACAAACCTATCAAGGACATGCTATTATTATAGACATAGCGATTACAAAAAAAAAATCTTAAACCTTGCACAAGCATTAATGGGTAAACACAATCTTTTCTCATGTTGAATAAAGCATCTAAACAAGTTATTTAATCCTTAGATATGCATCAATGGCAAGTTGGTTTTACAACAATACTCTAGCCCCTTTTTAACAACACAAAAATTACCCAATTACTATAAAGAACATCTACATTAAAAGTAATTAAGGAAATGGAAAAATCATCTCCCAGCTAATTTAAGATTCCATTGCATACATTTTAAAACTAATTTCACCATTCGATTTACTCATTAGCATCTAAAAATGAGTCCCCATATTTACTAACTAAATGAAAATAAAATTAAATACAACATTTCAACAATTGTTAATTCAATGGAAATCATTGCTATATTGAATCCAACGATTAATATATAATTAATAATATATGCTAATTAGATTTTATCTATATTAGCATATATTTTAATTTATATATTTGTCCTCTTTTTTTTAAAATCATAACTTGCTTGAAATATAAATCTCAATTCACTTTAACAATACAAATATATTACTTATAATATATATTTTATTATTATTATAAATTCCTTTTTTTGTTAACATACAAACAAAACATCATATTTAAGTTTTAAAAATATATATAAAAAAAAATAACTAAAAGAAAAAAAAGGGCAGCCAAAACCATAGGGCGATGAAATCCCCAGGGCGGTCATGCCCTAGTCGAAGGAACTGCAGCCTCCACAGAGGACGTAGGCCCTCGGCCTCCACCAACAGTGGTGTCAGGGTTACTGTGGCCGCCGTGGGGTCGCAGGCCCTTCGGCCTCCACATAGTAGTGCCGAGGGTAGCTGTGGCCTCCACGGGGGACGCAGTCCCCTTCGGCCCCCACTGTGTGGAGCCGAGGTGTTGCGGACGACACCGTGGGGAGGGGCGGTTTGAGCTTTGACTCCCCCCCCCGAAAACCCCCAATTTAATTTTTTTTTTTTCATTTTTTTTTATAGTATGTAGTTTGTATTCCTAGTTTCGATTTAACTAATTCTCTCTTCTTCATTTTTTAAATAGGCATGAATGATAATGGCCAAGAACAATACATAAAACACCCATTATCCATTTGTTATAGTCACAGACATTTTTTCTTTTCCAGAATGTTAAGGGTTTAAAAAAAATAGAAGAAATTGATGAATAACCATCCAATCTAAACAAATATTTGGGCATAAGGCAGTTCATTTCTCACACAAAGATCCTACAATAAGCCACTCTTTAACAAATTTCTACTATGAAACTTACTCATGGACAATCAATGGAAGATTTGAAAACCATATTTACAAGAAGAGCATTCAAACCCCTTTTATTTTTAAATAAACATTTTAATCAAACTGGTGAGCAGATTCCTACCTCAATAAGCATTCCTGGAAGAATTTGAAGATGAGCCCCCCCAAATCTGCAGCTGTAGAAATCCATCCTTTTTCCCAAAGCTCCATCCCCATATTTTTTTTCTCTTTTTTTTTTTTTCCAAAAACTCCACACCCCCAAAAATATTTTTCAACCTAGGTTAAATGGGAACCAATTTCGACCTAATTTCTCATTTCGAAATTTAAGCCCTTTTTAAAATAAAAAGAAATGATAATTCTTTTCAACTATTAAATTAATTTAACTTGATTTTCTAATTAATATACTTCTCTCTTATTTAATCTTAGTTTTAATTTCCCAATATAAATTAAGCCAACATTTATATTTCGAACTATTGACAAGGGTAAAGTATTTAAATTAAATTAATTTCCAAAATCAATCTTTTACACTATATCAAACTTTACATATTAAAAATGATTTTCTTTAAATAATAAAATTTACCCTTTCATTCCCAAAATGCGAAAGTGGTTAAATTATTTCTATTTCCAAATGACTTTAAATCTTCTTTTTTAAAAAAATGCATAAACTAATTAAATTCGTTATTTAAAATTAACTATTAAACTAAACTCGCTACAAACATAAATAAAGCGCTCTTTTTGATAAATGACTAACCTCATGAAAGTAACCTATTTATTTTAATTTCTCAACTAATAATGCATAAATGAACACATTAATTCAAATTAAATACTTAAGCTTGCTACAAATATAATTAAGGTGATCTCTTAAATCAACGATTAATCATATAAAAGAAATCTATCTATTTTAATTTCTCAATTACTAATGCATAAATCAACACATCAAATTGAATTAAATACTTAGGATAAAATACTCCATTTACCACACGCAAGGCACACAAACCAAGAAAGTCCACCAATCACACGACACGCAACCCAAATGAAAAAGGGACCCTACGGACCACAGACGACGCTCACTTGATCATGGCTAAGGCAAGACGAGAGTTTTATGACCACCTAATCCGAATTCTAAGGATGAAGGAGGTATACTGCACCCTGCGAATCCCAATGGAGATGAACCTTGCACCTAGGCAGTATAGTACTTGCAATCTTCTACAACCATGAGTCATGGAAGCATACATATATATACATATTCAATGAAGGCGTTAGATCAAGATTTATATGAAGAATTAGGGAACAATTACATTTACACAAGAATCGATGCAATCGCACAATAATAGGTACACACAATATTCATATAGTCTAATCTACAACATTACATAACGGTAAATCCACCATTCAAGAATGCCACATAGGAAGTCAACCAAGGTCAAATGGGTTTTACAAGGCCAACTAGGGAAGGGGCATTACATTCTCCCCCCCTAGGCTCTGACTTACTCCTGGAAGTCGCAAGGCTATGCCAAAATCATACAATACGTATCAGCCCTGAAACTCAATTAACAATTCTCAATTTGCACAAACAAATATTTTGTCAACAATTAAAACATTATTTATAAATCCTCTACAAATGTCATTATCCATTAACATAATGCATCTAAAATCATACACTTCTTAAAATATTCTAGAATTTACACACAATCATAGTAGAGAAACGAGAATTTTTCCTTCCTTTCATTACACCAATTTAATGCATCACAAGATATAGACAACAGTTACCATAATCTCCTATCAAACATGACAAGAAAACATGCCATCAAGATCAAATTCTCTCACCCATACCTCTTTTAACAACAATTTATCGCATAGGACTAGCTTCAAAAATCAATTTCTACAACCAAGTTAACATTTCCATAACTAGGAGCAATCTAGATAACTCAATTGTTTACTCTTTCCAGACATACAAGAACCTTTCCAATGGCTATGTCCCATGACATAGTGACAAGTTAATACCATTTAATCCATGATTACACATAATAACCATCCACATAACTAGTTTGCACAACACAAAAGGCCACATGTGAGCATGTCTAATGCTCGGTCAAAGATAACATGCACGATAAGCATCTCTATGCCTGCTCTCAGAACAAATAACATGATCATCAATATCCAACATCTCACTCAAGGGCTTGATGGTGCTAGGGTACACCATAGCGGTGCTACCTTCCATACAAGACCCTCATGAATATCCCTTGTTGTGTAAGGTGTTTAGCCTCCAAGAGATAGTCACCACTCATAGGTAGTTAGTGGATCCTAGCTGTCTCACAGCCTCACATACCTCCATCCTCAAGGTTCCCTACATCTACTTCCTTGTATACACTCATCCAAGATCGTCTCCTACGTTCTTGGAGAGGAATTCACATTACAACATGAGACCAGCATATGAAAACAATAAGGATAAACCAGTTTAGCCACCAAACTATAGAAGTATAAAGATAATAATCGTCAATTCCAATAGTAAGGCAAGAAAATAATTCCGGAATTGCAACATCAAATCAAGTAAGAACAAGATTGCAAGATCATGGCTAAACCTTCAAGGGCAAAATAAAATAAATTGCTGGCCCACAAGGAAATAAATAAATAAATAATAAAAGAAATTCATAAGTGCACGTTACATCACTACATGACTAGCAGCTAGCCACCAACGAGGAAGGAAGGAACAATCATCTAGCTATCGCAGTAGCTCATCATGTGGCATGGCCTAGTCACACATCCGCATGGCATGGCAGTGTACATCTTGACATCACCCCGCATCACGTCATCACGCGACATGGCTCTACCCTATACCTATCGGCAGGCTGTATGGCAATGTCTACTACATCCCGCATCGTGTCTCAGCACGGCATGGCAATACTCCAAGCGGAAAGGGCACACAATGGATGTATTCCGCATGGCAGTGTACCTCACGGATAAGGCACACGCAGGTCACACCCCGCATAGCGATGTTCCTCTTAGGATACCCGCTGTAAGCCAGAGGTATACATGGCTAAGATCTACCCACAAGTCTACCAACACTCATCAATTGGCAACTCATGTGAAAAATAACATGCCTCTCATGAAGACAAGGCAAAAGATGCTCCAATAAAATCCATCATTATGCTCAAGAACGGTCATCTATATGCTCAAAATAAAGGATAGGAATTAGGCTGGCACACATGAACCTCATAAATCGATTCATCATAAGGGAAAGTATTGAGTACACCTATAATTCAGTTTCATTATATAACTATATTTTTCCTTGAGATAGGGAAGCTAAAGTCGCTTCGCATCGACATTACTCGTACATTGTTCATACTATTCAAGGAATGGTGACTTCTAATACTACCCCTTCACATACTGACTTATCAACAACCCGTGGGTTGGCACTCAGTAAGGGAACAAATATGCAATATCACATAAATAGTGTGGTTTCCCATACTCATAAGCAAACATATCCCCCATGGTTGATTACTTCACCATCCCATGGGCACACATAGCAAGTATGGGTTTCTTACAACACACAAGGAATAGCACCATTACTGGTTTAGTCACATTTACGGGGAATACTTTTCAAAACGCTATCATCTACTTAAGGGAAGTTTTAATTATGCTTTTCACATGAATCACTAAATAAAGTTTACTCTAGATACACGTTCTAAAATTCTTAACAATTCAAATTTACACAAGGAAATAACATCATTCTGATATCTTTCTCAAATTCCACTAAGCATTTTCATTCACATTACTAACTATGCAATTTTCTTTTCCAAAGCGAAAAAATTTCCTCTTTCAATTAGAAGCCAAAAGCAAACATACAATTTCATATGCGTTATAAAAATTCTTCTTAAATCACTGCATTCTTAATAGTATTTCAAAAACAACAAATCCTATAATTTAGGCAAGAGGAGGAAGAGAGTTGGAAAAATCATTTATATCCTACGAATACACAAGATCTACAAGATCACACTATATGCTCAGATATAAGTCTATCATTTTAGCTGCACGGTTTTCATTTCGCTATCTTTTAGGAGGGTGCCAAAACAACCTAACATGACATTTCCAATTATTGTTGTTGCAATATAATGTTCTAGTTTTTCCGAATCAAGAAATCTAGACAAACAATTTTTTTTGGTAATACAAGTCCTCTTGAGAACACTCACTATTCGTAATACAATACAATAATACCTCAAACCTAACATTGAAAATTCAAAATACGACAAGAAGGTAAATGAGGAGCTATCTACTAAATATTTCACATTAATGCATACAAATTAACAAGTCTTTCATTTGCCCTTTCTAAACACAATAAGACAATTATCCATATCCAAAGGCAGGCTAAATGGAGCGTTGCTAAAATAGGTCCTAAATCCAACTAGTTTGAATAATCACATAAACCAATATTTTGAGGAACACATTAATACACCCTTGAAGCTACTATAACATGTTCTCTTTTGGTACTCCTTTCACAACAAGAAATTTTCACAAAATCAACTATGCGCATATTATTGCATCTTACTTAAGATGGAATTTAATTATATTACTCCTACCAAGCACATGGAGAATCCTTAATGCAAACATACACTTTTTCTCTCAATAACCAATATTAACTTTCAAACCAAATCCCTTTCACAATCTAAAAACACATAGCGTTATAAGGCTCACACAAGGGCTCAAGAAATACCATCCTTTCTCTTGCAATAAGAATACTTAAATAAGAGATAATTACCAATATCAGAAACATTTTAATCTCTGGTGAGAGAGAGGAGGAAGGGTGATAGTCATTTAATTTACCACAAACTAAGCATTTAATTATTATTAATATTATTATTATTATTATTATTTTGCCATACTAGTCCTTCAAGTGGATAACACTAAGATAGATCATAACCATGACAAGCACATATCGAACTTTTAGATTCAATACAATACCAACCAACCTAGATGGATTAGTCAAAAGAGTAAAAAAAATCAAAGATGAAAGTACGTACGATTTCCTATCAGAATAAGAGAAGTTGTAGACCAAGACATTAATAAGCAGACAAAGCACCTATAATCATTCCAAAACACCCACATCAAGAAGGTGAAAACAAGGTGTGAACACACGCGTTACACACAAGTATGGTTTTCTCTTTCACACACACACAAGAAGGAGGACAAGCCTACAACATAAGGTAGACACACACACACCAACTAAGGGCATAAGCAAAATGAGAGATCCCAGTGTTGCAATATGGGCTCTGATACCAAGTGTAATGCCCCGCCAGGAAACCCCAAAGGATTTAAGTCAAAAACACTCAAATGGAGTGTAAATATTTTTTTTTTATAATAATAATTAAGAGTGTTAATAATAAGTCACAACATTAAGATAATTTGGAGTTATCTAAAGCTTAGATAACACAACGGAAGACTAAACGAACCTAAGGAGTTTCCCAACGTGATTACGTAACCTTACACCTAACTCAACTCACGACAATTGATTCATTTAAGATGGATATCTTAATTATGAGTTAATGCTTAAGACATGGATATGTTATGTTCAATGAATTGACATCTTAGAATTTTAGGAAGCGTTCATCTATTTTCATTGGAGAGGGGGCTAACATGAGGATATTTACTCAATGCAATTTAAAACATAATTAGCTTAAGAATTCACCCATTAAGGTTTAAGTAGGGTTAACTTGAGGAGTCCATCCATTTTAGATACAATGCGACTAATATAATGAAGTTCATTCATTTAGGTTTAAAAGTAACCAAACACAAATGAGATCATCCTTTATAGTTATAAGTAAGGCTAATGAGATGAAATTCATTCATTAAGAATTAAGTTGTAAATAATAAAATGAGGTTCCTTCATTTGGTCTTAAACATAACCAACTAATAAGTTGTAGTTCATTTATAGAGGATAAAATGAAAATAGCCAAAGAGTTCTTTCATTGAAGTTAAAATAATACTAAGAGATGGAGCTCAATTCACAAGGTGAAAATGTACTATAGCCACATGAGTTCATTCCTTTAATTAAAGTATAGTTAGCAAGATGATATTCATTCGTTCAGGATTAAAATTATAAGTACATAGCAACGATCATCCATTAGGATTAAAATATAACTAACTTAATGAGTTCACTCTTTTTAGTTTAAAATAAAGTTAATATGAAGAAATACATTTGCTATGGGTATGATGTAAACAACTAAATGAGTACTCCCATTTTAGTTCAAATTATGTTGCAGATCATTTATTAAGGTTGTAATGAGGATAACCAATTTGAGTTCATCCAATTATAAAACTAATCCGGTGAGGATTATTTGTTGAGAATAAAACGTAAATAACTAAATGAATTCATCCAATTTAGTGAAATATAGCTAACATGACGATGTTCATTGATTAAGATAATACGATATGTAGTTGAATGAGGTTCATCCATTTGATTTCAACTTAGATATTATGATGTAATCCTAATATTTGTTACCCATTCAATACATTCAAATTTCAAGCTTTATAACTAGTTAACCCAATATATGTAACCTAGCGAGTTTCTTTCCATGCTTACTTCTTTACGTTCACATTAACAAATTACTTTCCATAACCATATTTACAATCTTTTATGACCTTAATTACTACATTTAACAAGAGGACTATATTCATGCATTCAAGATATAACTTCATTAAATTCCCATTATACACTTACAAAGTTCGTCCATACATGCTAGCACTAGGTATGAAACATGAGAGACAAAAAAAAATCACATAACACAGATATGATCTCGGAGTTCACCCCTAGAGCTACATCTCCGAGTCTGCTCAACTGCAAGACCCCTCTGGCATTTAATATAGTTAGGATTACATAAGTTTCAAGTCTATTACACCTCTGCCGTTTAGGTGAACACATCAAAAGAAAATACAAGGGTTTCTTAATTGTCGGTACCCTAAATAGAGACTTCACCAACTATGACCAGACACAAGCAACCAGACGATAGGGATCCAACAAACCTATCAAGGACGTGCTATTATTATAGACATAGCGATTACAAAAAAAAAAATCTTAAACCTTGCACAAGCATTAACGGGTAAACACAGTCTTTTCTCATGTTGATTAAAGCATCTAAACAAGTTATTTAATCCTTAGATATACATCAATGGCAAGTTGGTTTTATAACAATACTCTAGCCCCTTTTTAACAACACAAAAATTACCCAATTACTATAAAGAACATCTACATTAAAAGTAATTAAGGAAATGGGAAAATCATCTCCCAGCTAATTTAAGATTCCATTGCATACATTTTAAAACTAATTTCACCATTCGATTTACTCATTAGCATCTAAAAATGAGTCCCCATATTTACTAACTAAATGAAAATAAAATTAAATACAACATTTCAACAATTGTTAATTCAATGGAAATCATTGCTATATTGAATCCAATGATTAATATATAATTAATAATATATGCTAATTAGATTTTATCTATATTAGCATAGATTTTAATTTATATATTTATCCTCTTTTTTTTAATATTCATAACTTGCTGGAAATATAAATCTCAATTCACTTTAACAATACAAATATATTACTTATAATATATTTTTTATTATTATTATAAATTCCTTTTTTTTTAACATACAAACAAAACATCATATTTAAGTTTTAACAATATATATATATATATATATATATATATATATATATATATATATATAAAATAACTAAAAGAAAAAAAAGGGCGGCCAAAACCCTAGGGCGGTGAAACCCCCAGGGCGGTCGTGCCCTAGCCGGAGGAACTACGGCCTCCACAGAGGACGCAAGCCCTCGGCCTCCACCAACAGTGGTGCCAGGCTTACTGCGGCCGCCGTGGGGTCGCAGGCCCTTCGGCCTCCACATATTGGTGTCGGGGGTAGCTGCGGCCTCCACAGGGGACGTAGTCCCCTTCAGCCCCCACTGTGTGGAGCTGAGGTGCTGCAGACGGCGCCGTGGGGAGGGGCAGGTTAAGCTTCGGCTCCCCCCTCGAAAACCCCCAATTTAATATTTTTTTTTTATAATATGTAGTTTGTATTCCCAGTTTCGATTTAACTAATTCTCTTTTTTTTTTTTAAATAGGCATGAACGATAATGGTCAAGAACAATACATAAAATGCCCATTATCCATTTGTTACAGTCATAGACATTTTTCTTTTCCAGAATGTTAAGGGTTTCAAAAAAAAAGAAGAAATTGATGAATAACCATCCAATCTAAACAAATATTTGGGCATAAGGCAGTTCATTTCTCACACAAAGATCCTACAATAAGCCACTCTTTAACAAATTTCTACTATGAAACTTACTCATGGACAATCGATGGAAGATTTTAAAACCATATTTACAAGAAGAGCATTCAAACCCCTTTTATTTTTAAATAAACATTTTAATCAAATTGGTGAGAAGATTCCTACCTCAATAAGCATTCCTGGAAGAATTTGAAGATGAGCCCCCCAAATCTATAGCTGTAGAAATCCATCCTTTTTCCCAAATCTCCATCCCCATATTTTTTTTCTCTCTTTTTTTTTTTTTTTTCCAAAAACTCCACACCCCCAAAAATATTTTTCAACCTAGGTTAAATGGGAACCAATTTTGACCTAATTTCTCATTTTGAAATTTAAGCCCTTTTTAAAATAAAAAGAAATGATAATTCTTTTCAACTATTAAATTAATTTAACTTGATTTTCTAATTAATATACTTCTCTCTTATTTAATCTTAGTTTTAATTTCCCAATATAAATTAAGCCAACATTTATATTTCGAACTATTGACAAGGGTAAAGTATTTAAATTAAATTAATTTCCAAAATCAATCTTTTACACTATATCAAACTTTACATATTAAAAATGATTTTCTTTAAATAATAAAATTTACCCTTTCATTCCCAAAATGCGAAAGTGGTTAAATTATTTCTATTTCCAAATGACTTTAAATCTTCCTTTTTTTTTTAAAACGCATAAACTAATTAAATTCGTTATTTAAAACTAACTATTAATCTAAACTCGCTACAAACATAAATAAAGCACTCTTTTTGATAAATGACTAACCTCATGAAAGTAACCTATTTATTTTAATTTCTCAACTAATAATGCGTAAATGAACACATTAATTCAAATTAAATACTTAAGCTTGCTACAAATATAATTAGGGTGATCTCTAAAATCAACGATTAATCATATAAAAGAAATCTATCTATTTTAATTTCTCAATTACTAATGCATAAATCAACACATTAAATTGAATTAAATACTTAGGATAAAATACTCCATTTACCACACGCAAGGCACGCAAACCAAGAAAGTCCACCAATCACACGACATGCAACCCAAACGAAAAAGGAACCCTACGGACCACACACGATGCTCACCTGATCATGGCTAAGGCAAGATGAGAGTTTTATGACCACCTAATCCGAATTCTAAGGATGAAGGAGGTATACTCCACCCTGCAAATCCCAATGGAGATGAACCTTGCACCTAGGCGGTATAGTACCTGCAATCTCCTGCAACCATGAGTCACGCAAGCATACATATATATACATATTCAATGAAGGCATTAGCTCGAGATTTATAACAAGAATTAGGGAACAATTACATTTACACAAGAATCGATGCAATTGCACAATAATAGGTACACACAATATTCATATAGTATAATCTACAACATTACATAACAATAAATCCACCATTCAAGAATGCCACATAGGAAGTCAACCAAGGTCAAACGAGTTTTACAAGGCCGACTAGGGTAGGGGCATTACACAATGTTGAGAGCCTTTTGATGCTCTTTCTTGGCATTTGCATCTTCTACCTCTTTTAAGCTCTGCACTTGATCATCCGCTACTGTGCATAGGAGCTTCAATTGGGCCAATGATGAGTCAGTACTGGGGAGGTTTGTGCCAGGTAACAAACCGATAAGAGTGTCCACCGTAGCTTGGATCACATCTTCCTCCTTCTTCCTCCTTAACACCTCAAGGAGCTCTTGAGAAACCTTAATGCTCTGTAGTAGCTCCATTTCGCTTGCAGACTGGAGGTCAATAGGATTGGTGAGGTCAGTTGGTTTGGCTTGACTACCGGTTGCCTTTGGAGTCTCCAGCTACATGCTCTTTGCCGCTTCTGCTTCCTTGTCTTCCTCTGCCTTCTTCTTCTTTGCTTCTTTTCTCTTTTCCTTTCCTTATCCTCCTCTGCCTTCTTCTTTTCTACTTCCTTTCTCTTCTCCTCTACCTTATCTTCCTCTTCCTTCTTCTTTTCTGCTTCCTTTCGCTTCTCCTCTTCCTTTCTCTTCTCCTCTCCTTTCTTTTCTTCTCTTCTTCTTTTCTCTTTTCTTCCTATTTCCGTTTCTCCTCATCTTCTTCCTTCTTCTTCTTGTCCTCTTCCTTTTTCTTCTTCTCCTCTTCATCCTTCTTCTTCTTCTCCTCTTCATCCTTCTTTTTCTTCTCCTCTTTTGCTTTCTTCTTCTTCGCTTGCCTCTTTGCTTCCTCCTTCTTGTCCTCAGTTTCCTTTTGCATTACTTCCTGTTTTGCCTACTTTTCCTATCCTGTTGCTTCCGATGGTGTACCCTGAGCAACATCCTCTCCATCCAGAGCATCGACATCAATAGTGTCTATGGGTTTAGTAACCAGTTTCCTTCATTGTCAAACACTTCATTTGGTTTAGTTATTGCTAGTTCTTGCTCAACCTCCCTATTGGCTTCAGCCACTCGATTCATCTTAAGAGCTTCTAGAGAAAGAGTGTGTGTATTCTTGAGCACTTCTTGACCCTTTCCTTCCAGTAACAAGAGTCTTCTTCTTCTCATGAAGAAGAGGCCTTTGTATTTATTCATAACTTCAAACAGCTCTGAATTTGATACATCAGGAAAATGTTCAACAAAAACTTTCTCTCTCATTTCCTGTTCTTTCTCTATGGCAATGTGCCATTTATTGTCTAAGGAATTATACAAAGAATCCGGTGTCTCAGATCTAATTTCTGAAGGTGACCGGTCATTAACACATAAATACTTAATGATTTCTTTTTCAACTGCTTCTTTTTCATCATCATTGAAATCATGAAAACAATCAATCAAATCATTTAGCACTTTTCTCCTAATGTTTTTGATAGTTCTTTGACAATGTGTCAAAGGTTTGTAGGAGATGTCAATATTTACTGGTGCCGATGATGCTGGTTCATTCTTTGTCTTTTTCTTTGCTTGTCTTGTCTTCTTGGGTTTTTCCTCAGACACAGTTTCTTCTGAGTCCGGTGAGGCATTCCTTGTCTTCCTCTTTCTCTCGAAGACTTTGGCAAGTGCCGCTACCGGTTTCTTCTTTGCAGTTGACCGCTTGGTCACTTTGGGACTGGCTGCAGTAATCGGTGTCGATGTTGAAGGCACTACCTTTCCTTTCTTGTTAGGGGATTCTTCAACCAGTGCAACCCTTTCCAGATAGATGCTAGTTCTTTTTGCCTTGGGATCTAGGGGTGAGGCAATTAGGATAGAGGCATACCCATCCAACATATCATATATCACCTCATAGCCCATAGGCTCCACTTCTTCCTGTCTGGGCTCAACGGCCTCCATTATGCATTGATCCACATTGATGATAAAGAAGATATCATCTTCATACTTCTTGACAATGTCACTGGATATCCTCATCCTTAGGCTCATCTTGCTTCTGAACTCATCAAAGTACCTATTCAGAACATCAGGATAACCGGTTCCAATTGCTTGAAGGCTTTCTTTGATCTTCTTGGTCCACAGACCACTGAATATCTCCCACTCCTGGGAAGTAACCTTGGAAATAAAAGAATAATCTGACCAGTAGCTGACCAAACTTGAACTTTAATTCATTATCCTGTTTGATTGATTTTAGATTCAATAGGAGTTGCCTTTGCATACTGGTGCAAAGGTCAAATGACGCATCTTCCTTGATCATCTGGTAAGCGGCATTTACTGCTGCAGCAGATACAGAGTTAATTCTACTTGCAGAGAATGTCCGGTATCCAATCACCATGCATGCATATTTCACAAGGTCATCCTTGATGGAATTAATAGTCATTCCTCGTGAGTCATTCACTGAACTGGTGAGCTTGGACATTTTCATCTTGCTGACCTTCCTAAGGGTTGGCACTTCCCCTGTATTGCAGAAATTGGTGATGGCATGAATAGCTTGTGGAGTGATATCATGTGTTCTCTCCAGGTACATCTTGTCACCATGAACTCTACTCAAAATGATTCTAATATGATCATCTGTGAAATCCTCAAGGAAGTAAACCGCATTGTGAAGTTTCTTCTTCTCCAAAATGCTATACTCTGGTTTGATCTTTTTATCCTTCCCATAGAATAGACCTAGTTGCGAATGGATCACAAGAGACCCTAGGTCTTTGATTTTGCAGTCTAAATAATCTGAAATCCCTTCCTCTACTATAACCCCAGCCGGTACTTGTGACAAAGCATTATATTTCAATTTTTTTTGAATGAAATCCACAGAATCGATAGTTGCACTAGAACTATCATGAGATGCGGAAGCCATGACAAAATAGAAAACTCAAGAAATACCTTTTGGAAATCAAGAATTTAGGGCTTTGAAAATTCCACTTCGTCGGTTGCAGAATCACCACTTTGCGTTCTTCTCTTGCTCATTTGTAATTTGCTTTTGAATCTCCTTCAAGGTTTCTAAATTTCTCTGAATCACAGTACAAATCACTTTTTCGTCGTTCTGCACTTGAAAACCTTCTTCGCTCAAAAAAATGATAGTGAGAAATGATTTGAAAATTCCTCTTAAACATATTCTTCACCTACTGTAATTAATGCTCCACCATTAGGGCGTAAACCCTAATTTTCCTTTTACCATTTCCAGTCTTCTGCCAAATGATAGGTATCGCATACCGGTTAAGGTCTTTTACCGGTGTAAACCGGGGGTTCAAAATATTTTGCCGTTTGCTCCCCCTAATCTTTTCTGATGCTTAGTTTGCCAGTTCTGATATTTCCACACTAGGTGCAGAAACCGGTTCTTCTTGTAACACCACTAGTTTCTTTTTCTAGGTTTTGTTCATATCTACTTGAACAGTGTCAATATCAATCTTTCCTTCCGGAGTGACCGGTATATCATCAGATATGTTCTTTCTTGATTTGCAGAATCTGGCAATGTGACCTGGTTTATTGCAATGATAGCAGACCATTCCAAGTGCTCTCCAAGGTCCATTATTCATGTTGACATTCTTCCTCCTGCATGTTGCAGTAGTGTGACCATGACCATGATAGACCATATAGTTTTCTCTCCATCCAGTTGCCACTTGATAGCCACCGCTTCTTGATTGATGATTGAAGGCATTAAACTGGTTGAGATTCTGGTTCACAAAAGGTTCAGGACCAACTCCTTGAGTCCTCTGAGGATATCTTCCAGTGTTGTTCATAACAGACCTGCATTCAGATGCTCTATGCCCAAAGTTGTTGCTTGCATAACAGTTACCATTGAATGTATAGGATCTAGGCTTATCACTTAGAAAATAAGGAAAATTATTGTAAGCCTTACTCCTACACACATTGGCAATATGTCCTTCTTTAAGAGAGTTAAAGCAAATAGGTTTAAACTTTTGCTTACCTTTATCCTTTGATGTCGGTTGTTTCTTTGATGCTCCAGCATTTGTACCAGAGGTCTCACCTTCCTTATGACCGGAATAACCAAGTCCACCAGTATTCTTGATAGGTTTGGTAGATTCAAGCTTTTGCTCTAGCTTAACAAAACTCTTGTTGAACTTAGCAAGTATTTCCTTTGACTCAGAGAGTTCTTTGGAAATAGCAGAATTTGTTTCCATCAGATTTGCATTCTCAGAGATGGCAATGTTCAGTTCTCCTTGCATGTTTCCCTTTTCCACTTTGCTCACATGGAGTTGAGCAGTTAGAGCACTGATCTCTTGCTTCAGCTTGGATTTTTCATGATCTTTGTCTTTGACCAGATCTTCATCTTTCCTCTGGTTCTTAAGCTCTTGGCACATTCAGATAGTCAATCCTTCCAATTCTTTTCTTAGGTTGGAATTGGATTCATTCAGCTTTTCTACTTCTTGAATTAGGGCTTCCATGTCTGCTTCATCATAAGAACTATTTTTAGATAGCTCCATCAGCTTTTCAGCATGCTCTCTCCTTTTTGCTTGAGAGGCCTTATATTTGACCATAAGATCATTATAGGCTTGCTCAGACTGAGTGAGCTGATGAGTAAGTTCCCTCAATGTGTATTCCCCCATATCTCTATCCAAGTGGTTAAACTTATAGAAAGGTTGGCTCTAATACCAATTGATGAATACTAAGAGGGGGGGTGAATTAGTATGCCAAAAATATTTGCACTTAAACACTTTGCTAGACTAACAGTAAACGGGTAAAACAGTTTAGTAGACAAACTGGTTAGCACACATGCAAACCAAATAGCAAATAATGCATTCACCCACAGAAGCACAAACACCATAACACAAGAGATTTTGATGTGGAAACCCAAATGGGAAAAACCATGGTGAGATGGAACTCACAAGTAACTATCTGCAGAATAGGAACCAGACCAGTTAAGGTCAGACCGGTTAAGGTCATACAATGTTCTTTACTAGAATAGATCCTGTTAGGAATCTCAATCTCTGTTAAGAGATAAGTCTGATTAAAGACTGCCTTGCTAGAGGATTTTAGATCCATAGATGTGAACCACCTTGTTAGAGGATTTACAAAAGGCTTTTGGGCCTACCCGGTTAAGGGCTACAGACTTGTCAAAGATGTGAGTAATCAACAAGTGAGTGATCTAGCTAATAGCATAGATTGCTTGGTTAGATCCTTTGATAGCTCATTCCTAATGCATTCCAGTATTACTTCAGTCTTCTACACATTCATACTCTCTCTAACTCATCAACCACCTTAAACCCTCACAACAACATCAAAAACAACCTAAAACCCTAGACATGATGTCCTTATAAAGGAATCTGATTTCATGTCAGTCCAATAGGATTACAATACAATTTCCTAGATTCAATGCATCTAGACATATTCAATAACATGACACAAAAAGCACCGTTAAAGTGTCGGCACCATCAAACAATCGGTGGATGGTAACTCATCACAAATGTCAGTTAGTAATTCATCACATAGTATTACCGGTTCATACAAAATACCAGTTCAAGCAAAATACTAGTTACCGGTTTGACAAAATGAAGAGTGGGAAATATGTGTTCTACCACTTTGATCCTTCATACTGCTTGAGATCCTCGAACCGCTTGGGGTCAACATACCGCTTCATATTGGTAATCACTTTTTGCAAAACACCAATAGTCTAAGGACTATAATGCATCATATCGGTTGGAACATGTACTAGTTGAGCTTTAACTTATACATACAAAAGTGATCTCAATGCAAGTTTGTTTCCATCAATGACAATCACAACATAATCATCAAAAATGCCAACACTATCCCAGTCAAAGAGCCTCCCATCCTTCTACTTTATCTACCCCAGTTGAAGAGCCTCCCATCCTTCCTTCCACTCCATCTACCCCAGTTAAAGAACCTCCCATCCTTCCATCCACTCCATTGACCCCAGTTTATGAATCTTCGATATCACCATCTGCACCAATCTTGTCATGCCAAGATCTTGTTCTAGAGCATGTTGATATATCCATTTATCCAAATCAAGATCCTACCATCTCATATACTCCATCTAAAGAGCCCTTATCATCCCCTCATCCAACTCAAGATCCTCTCATCCCATATACTCCACTTCTTGATCCTTTATTACATCTTATCCAAACTATCCCACCACCATCACTTTATCCCTTGGGTTCACTTACAACAGAAGAACACCTCATGTTCACCACCCATTCTTCTCCATCTAATAAAGGACTCACATCTTGTTACCCAAAGAACAAGTATCTTGTTTTAGATAAAATGCTAAAAAAAAAGAAATATCAAGGTAAAGGCTTAGGCCTACATGAGAAAGGTACTTTGGAGCCCATCCATGTCAAAGCACATCCAAGATTTCATGGTCTCTATTATATATCCCAGGCCAATTCATCCAAAAAATTTGGTACAACTAATGCAAAATCCAAGTTTTTTTCCAAACCTACCATCCCATCTTCCCATAGTTCCTCCAAACCATTTATTGTCATCCCCTCTCCTCCATCATATAAAGCCAAAAAAACCATTCATCTCCCACCTTCATCCTCTAAATCCATTTTGGGTTCCTATATCCCAAAGTCCATCATCACATATCTCCCACATGCTAAATACATTTTGGGCCCTTATATTCCAAAATCCTATCCTCCATCTTACCCTACTCATCCCCCCATACACAAATCCCATATTCCCATCACCTATTATAAACATAATTTTCCTTTAATTCCTATTCAGGATCAATAAAGGCACATATCCCCACATTCCACCCAAAATCCTACATCCATCACTCTATCCATATTCCCTCCATCGCCTACACCTTTGCAGACTTCTTCCAAGGCTACTAGTAGTAGTTTGGATGCCAAATCACAAATGCATAAAGCTAAATATCCACAACAATATAAAAAATTACCATGTCCACTCAAAAATACATGCTCAAATAAAGAAAGATGTAAAAAAGAAATGCAATAAATCCCAAAGGCCTCAAAGGCCCACAAAAGCAAAAGCAAAAGCAATATGGATCCCAAAGAAAAAAGAAGCAATGCATCAAAAAAAAATCTCCAACGACATCTAAAGTTTCTAGTCCACAAGCTAAACTTCCTTTCTCTCCATCTCCTAAATCTATTTTGGGTCCCTATTTCCCAAAGCTACCTATCATTACTCCTTTATCATATCCACATGCTCCCTCCATTTCTCCTCAACTCATCCCACATCCCCCACAACATGTGCCAATGTTCATCTTGACAACATCCCCCTATCACACTCACTCTCCCTCATTCCATTCAAACACTTTCCAACACCATATCCCTTACATCCCATATATCTCCCATCAAAGCCATCTAATCCATATCTTTGTATCATCCACTCATTCCTAATATAGTTGTACCAACATCCAGTGATTACTCCAAATAGGCTCCCATTACCTTGATATGAAACTTGATGCTTGAGTCCTCCATCCATCTCCCTTATCACCTATTCTCTAGATTCATTTATCCTCATCCATCTCCATCCATAAATTTCCTTCCCAAAAATCAGAAAATTGAAAAAAATTGAAAAATATCAAAAAAAAAAATCAAAAAAAGGAAAAAATTGAAGAAAAAAAAGTAAGGAGAAAAGTTTGTCCAATGGTAAAAACTTGGCAAACAGGTGCCTTGGACAAGCACCATGATGAAAACTTGGCAAACATGCATCATATGTAATTCCCTCCATCCATTTTCTCTCCACACTTGGGGGAAAGATCTTCTAACCATTTAGCCATTACCTCCTCCATCTCATCTACCTACCATACCCAATATATCCTATCCATTTCACTTCCCCCATCCTCCTTGGATCTTGATAAAAAGAAAAGGCCATCATGTATACATGGTTTGGACACATCTTGGCATCCATTTCTCCATCACAAGTTTTCTTCCATCATCCTTCCTATCCACACATCCTTCCTCCCATCCATATGATCTTTTCACATACCTTTCATAGTCCTTATCCACCCATCACCCTATCTTCCCTTCACTTCCCTCAACTTCCTATCATTCCTCCTATCATATCCCTACTAAGTTCCTCATTACACATGAGATATTCTAAAAGGGGCATCTTATCCCCTTGTGACATAGTCTTGGAGACCTTATCACACCCATTGTGTATTCACTAATCCATCTATTCACCAATCCTTATCTCCTAGTTCCTCCATCCCTTCAATATACTGATCCTCTCCCAATCCTCATCCCATAATCCTTCCATCTCCAAATCCTCTTTAGCCCATCCTCCATCATTTTGTCCCTCATCTTTTCCTCTCCCAATCCTCATCCCATAATGCTTCCATCTCCAAATCCTTTTCAGCCTATCCTACATCCTTTTGTCCCTCATCCTTTCCTCTCCCAGTCCTCATCCCATAATGCTTCCATCTCCAAATCCTTTTCTACCTATCCTCCATCCTTGTGTCCCTCATCCTTTCCTCTCCTAGTACTCATCCCATAATTTTTCCATCTCTAAATCCTTTTCAACCTATCCTCCATCCTTTTTTCCCTCATCCTTTCATCTCCTAGTCATATCCATAATGCTTCCATCTCCAAAGCCTTTTCATGCTATCCTCCATTTCTCAATCCTTCCCATCATATCATTCTATCACCTCTTACGTCCCTTGTCATTGGTATCTAGCTCTAGGGTACCCTCATGGAATCCAATTCATTCATACAATTAGTCCATCCGCTTCTCGCAATCCACCATTGCAAGCAAATCCTATCCATTTCCTTCAGCTATCTAAAAGAAAACACCAATCAAATCATCCAATCACATACATGGTCTTGTTCCTAGCCTTGTTGCAAGCCTTGATCACAATCCAATCATCATCATTGGGATGCATCCTTCCCAATTCTTTTGTTTTGTTGAGATATATGTTCCCACATCAATAACACCCCATCAATGATCAATCCATCATGGATTTTCATATTGATTGGGGCAACATTATGTTTGTCCTTGGGTCTTCATCCATCATCAATATCTCTTGTGCATCTTATAAATAGTATCTTGTACATTCAGTCATGTGTTTCCATCAAGGTCCACTTGTGCATATGTGTCCTTAGGTCATGTCCTTTGCATTAGTTGGTCGTGTGTCATCAAGATCATATCTCATCAGCTAGTTCTTCAATAATTATCTTTAAGCATCTCTGTCATCATGATCATATCAAGTTCCCTTTTGTCATCTAATCTCATTGATCCCTCATCCAATCATCAATCTACATAGGATGTATCCTTCCTCTAGTTAGATGAATATCAAATCCCATCCATCAGTCATCCTTTTTTGGCAAAAGATATTTGAGGCATTCATGTTGGCTTTAATTCTTTATTATCTTTGTTTATCTTTTTGAGCTCCTTTATTTTGTTTCCTCTTGGTCACCACGATCCTTTATATCATAGTGTGCTAGGAATAAAAAAACCAGGGGTGTGATCTTGTTTGTTTTTGTTTTGCTTGGTGTGTTTATTCCTGAAGTGTCCCTTGTTGTACCCTCATGAGGTCTCAATTATCTCATGTTACACTGGGGCATATCTCTTTTCTTGTGGTTTTTCTAGCATCATTTCCTACAAAGTTCTCTATAACTCTGTGTGCTGCTAGACTAACCTTTTTTGTGTTTGTTTTTGTTGAGTCAGTCCATGCATTGGTTGTGAAAATCACCTTGATTCCTCATACCCTAGTACAAAATATACAATGCTAAAGAAAAATAAGTTCTCTCTATAATAATAATCAATGTTAAAGATACTTGCGATCCATGATTCATTCACATTTGCATATGCATTGCATTCACATGGTTCTTTTTCTTTCATGATGTCACTTGAGAATGTGTACACGTTCTTCATCTTTCTAGCCTTCCTCCCTAGTCGCCATCTCGTCCAATGTACCAAAAGCACTCAACTGTGCAAATAAAATCTAAAAGGGCTCTAATTTGCTCTCAAATCTCTCCTATGCATAGTAAAAATGAATAGTAAATTTCCAAATTTGTTAATATAGGGCTTCCCAAAGCCCTATTTTCACCATTGTGGTCCCCTTGGGACCATTTTTCTTCTCATTTCTTCCTACGATCGCCTTTTTTAGTGTTGTTTTTGCTTGCGAAACCTATTTCTTACCCTTATTTCATCTATCTAAGGATTTTCCTTGCACCTTGTTCTTCTATTGCTGGTGTCTTTTGTCTTTTCACTAACACTATTCTAGCGCTATTGCAAAGAGGAGGAAAATGTAGACACCTAAATTTGACTAATTTAATTATCAAATTTAATTATCCTGTGTGTCTTTAATTAAATAGCTATGCATTATTTAATTAATTTGTGTTCCCTTCTTCTAGCTAATTAATCTTATTAATTACGCTATAGTCCCCCTTTAATTAGTTATTTGAAAACCATAAACCAATTAATTAGTTGAATTTTAACCCTTCTATTAAAATAAATCAAATGCAACTTGATTTATTTAATTCATGTTGACTTTTTCCTCTCAAATCCTCCCATAAAATGAATTAATTAAATTAATTAATTCTTTTTCCCCACATGTCTCCTAACTTTAACACCTATCTAACCCTTCCCCTAGCCTAACCCACCTAGCTAACCAAAAGATCTAGTCAACCTTATCCCTTAACCCTCACCATATGTGTGCACATTCCTAAAATATCTCAAAATTTCCTAAAATATCACATATATCCTAAAATTGGGGAATGACTTTGAATTTGGGGACAATTTCATAAAATTTTGGAAAATATCTCAAATTTCCTCAAACATGGGAATATCATGATTTGTCAATCTCTTTTAGAATAGAACCTTCTAATTTGGGTGGCTTACTCCCAAATGGGCATGTGTCCTTAGGAACACATGTCATTCCTTCTAATGACACATGTCCTTGTTAAGGACACATGCCATTCTCCTTCATAACACTTGCCCTTCTTAGGGACACATGTCTTATTCTCATGCCCTTACATCTCACCCCCAAGCCTATTTAAACCCCCCACCATCCACTTTTATTTTCATAAACTCATAATGCAGAAATGCTCACCCACTCTTTTGCATAAACACACCCATTTAACATAGAATTTTGTATCACATCTTTCATAGTTTTCCATCTTGCATTCACTATCATGGAGCACAATCAAGTATCTATCATATAACAAGAACACATAAAATCAAGGGACAATAAAATTGAAGGAGGAAAATGGAGTTTGCATTTTAATTACTTTTTTATCTTGTTTATCTACTTTTCTTTCTTTCCAAATGTCCTAGTCTTGAGTGTGGTTGTGATATGTGTTTGTCATTTGCTTAGTTTATCTTTTCAATAGTTTAAACCTAAAATTTGATTAATTTTATTGATTGAATTTAGTCATCCCAAGCACATTTAATTAAAGAATCTTATTATTTAATTAATTGACAATGTTTCCTTCTAGCTAATTAATATTATTAATTACACTATAGCCCCCTTTAATTAATTATTTCACAACCATAAATCAATTAGTTAATTAAATTTGACCCTATTCCTCTATTAAATGTTCAAGAATATTATACTGTGTTGACACAGGTACTTGAAATGGAGTAGGTGGAGTAGGAGGTGGAGCTCCAAGAATAGTCATACGAGCTCCAAGAAAATGGAGTTTGCATTTTAATTACTTTTTATTTTGTTTATCTACTTTTCTTTCTTCCTAAACGTCCTAGTTTTGAGTGTTGTTGAGATATGTGTCTGTCATTCGCTTAATTTATCTTTTCAATAGTTTACATTCATATTTTTCTGCATACATTTCTAGTACGCCTGGTGGGACTCCACTTCACAGGTCCAATCTAACATTTTTTTGTTGTTTCATTGTGCTTTTTGGAAAGAGTTTTAGTACTTACAAATAAAAATGTGCTAGGTTAAGTGGATTTTCACTTTGGGAGAGGTCTAATTTTTTGAAAATAAAGTTTTCAAAAATAGTGGGATTGATTGAAGAAATAGTAGGATTTCTTGGAGAAACAGCGGGAACGCATTTTGGTCATCCTAGGCACATATAATTTTTTGGCTTTCAAATTTTGCATTTCATTTTTGGGTTCGGTCCAAATTTTTGCTTATTAGAAATGGCGGGATTGATAGTTAAAATGGTGGGATTGACTTAGAAAATAGCGAGATTGATTGGTTGGATTTTCTCTGTTTTAGTGTTTTTTGTCAAATTGTTATTTACCAGAAAAATGATGAAATTGTAGGGTAGAATGGTAGTATTGCTAGATGTAACAATGAGATTGCTCTATGTTTTATCCTCTGTCATTTTCCATAATTGAATTTTTCTTAGTCTGTTAATAATTTGCTAATCTATCCTTGTTTATTGGTTTTAGTTGTTATTTGGTGCATGTTTAAAGATAAGAAGACCCTAAACATTTAAAACACTATCTTGTTTGTTGTAGGACCGCCAAAGAGGGGTTAAAATCATCAAAAATGTTTTCAAATAAAATAAATCATGTGTATTCTTGTAGTTAGAAAATATTTCAATTTCATAAAGGAATAAACCTCTATCTTTTGTGTTTGGCACACTTATGCATGTAGAGTGGTCCTACCATTAACACACACTATCCTCTACCTTGGCTTTCGTGGACCTGGGTGTAAGAGAAAAGTGTTAACAACACTCGCTTTTACTTTTTAAGTAGGAGGGCATGTATCCCATGTAGCCAATAAGGTTGGGTGAGAGAGAACGACCCAAGCAGTACTCTTTTGCTCCCCTATAAATATTCATGATTTTGGTGAAAGTCATAATCAACTGTTGTCGATGTGTTATGTCAATAGTTTCCCTTAGTATCTACATGCAAATACCTTTGTGGTCTTCATGAAAGTCAAAATCCCCTCGTTCTTGTTTGGGAGATGCGTAAAAACTTGTGTTCTATAGGCTAGGACATCTCTTAAATGAACTAGCCACCATATGTTAACCACTAGATTTACCTCTAAAGTACCTCCACTATGAGCCAAATTTTTATTAGTTGCCGAAATTCTTCTACTTGTTGACTCGGGTGTTGTGATACACACATACCAAAGAAACCCCTCATGTACCCTTCAACTTGAGATAGTAAATTTCTCAGGATTTTTGAATCCTTAGAAATTCAAAGCTTGGCATGCTAGAGAAGTGTGTGCCATGGAATGGATCCAATGCTGCTAAGCTTCTATCTATCCAACGGAATGAGGTATTCTGGACAAGGGGATTCAACAAGTAATGTCATTTGACTAGCATAGGAAATACATGACTGATAATACATTTATTTTACTTATATGATTGTTGTGTTTGGTGTAATTTATATATTTTGTCAAACAATCACCAAAAATATCAGAAATATCAAAATCTCCAGTCCAAAAATTTGTCATTTTCATTACATTCTCAGTCGAAAATGGTGGGATCGCCTTGTTTTTACCAGTCTTAGAGTGGTAGATTTCTTTGTCAAGTGTTCCCTAAGTCTTTTCTAAAATGATGAGATCACCTTATTTTTACCAGTCTTAGAGTGGTAGGATTGCTTTGTCAAGTATTCCTAGAGTCTTTTTTGAAACAACGGGATCACCTTGTTTTTACCAGTCTTAGAGTGACGGGATTGCTCTGTCAATTATTCCCCGAGTCTTTTATGAAACAATAGGATCACCTTGTTTTTACCAGTCTTAGAGTGGCAGGATTTCTCTGTCAAGTATTCCCCAATTCTTTTTTGAAATGGCGGGATTGCCTTGTTTTTACCAATCTTAGAGTGGTGGTATTGCTCTGTCAAGTATTCTCTGTAAGTCTTTTATGAAACAATGAGTTTGCCTTGTTTTTACCAGTTTTAGAGTGGCAATATTTCTCTGTCAAGTATTCCCTGAGTCCTTTCTGAAATGGTGGGATCACCTTGGTTTTACCAATCTTAGAGTGGTGGGATTTCTCTGTCAAGCATTCCTTGAGTCTTTTTTTAAATGGCGGGATTGCCTTGTTTTTACTAGTCTTAGAGTGGTGGTATTGCTTTATCAAGTATTCCCTGTAAGTCTTTTTTGATATAGTGCGATCATCTTGTTTTTACCATTCTTAGAGTGGCGAGATTGCTATGTTTTTTCCATATTAAAAATAGTGGGATTGCCTTTCTCAATTTTACCAGCAAGTTGAAATAGTGGGATTGCTCTATTTACAGTCTATCAGTCTTAGTAACCCCTAGATCGCATGTTGAAATGACGGGATCGCCTTGACAACTGGTGAGATTTCTTATTGTCTCGTTATGCTGCCTAACTATCCTTAGAATCTAGTCTTTAATTCTACTATCACAAGTCTACCCATTACCCAAACTCATTTTGTCTTTTAATGTTGTTACTATCAAACTCTTGACGTATTTCCTCATCTTGATTCTTAGTTGTCAAGTCATTATCTTAGTCATCATGTCAGTTTTGGGTCATTACTATTGTCAAATTGTATCCTTTTTTGGTTTTTATTATCATCATCTCATCATTATTGATGTAGGAGTATTCAGTGGTGTAAGTGCAATCCTACATCACCCAAAAAAATTTCCTTTTCTAGTTAGTTTTCTTTTAATGTTTTTTCTTTTCTAGATACTCATATGGGCGAATAAATGATCTCAAATTTCAGAATTGACAAGCTACTTTTTCTAGCCAACTGCCCAGAATAGAAGGTTTTTATTTGAAAGCAGATGGAGCCTAAAATTTGTGGGAAGCTTAAGGAAGGAAAAATAAGAACTTTGGTGAAAAAATCAGATTAAAATCATTAATGGTTTGAAAGTTATTCAAGTTTCGGTTTCCCGAAACATTGAAAATTTTTCTTCTAAGTAAAATGGTTTTGAATAGTCCCAAAAATGGCAAGAATCAGCAGAGTTGATTCTTAGCATATTCTTTTCCTAGAGAGATTTCTGACAGTTCAAACGGCATGTCAATCCGATTCCTGGAACAAATGTTTTGGCTGCCAGAAGTTGGACAATTTTTTAGAAAGTTTCCAATTTTTGAATCTAGCTAAGTTTTCAAATTTCCAATCTTATGTTTTGGCTTTTATTTGCCAAATTGTAATTTTGGCTCCAAGATGGAGAAAGGCTATTTAGGACTCATTGAGGAAGCTTGTGAATTTATTTTTGGAGTTGAGTTTTTGGGAGTTTAGTTCTAGGTTGGGAAATAACATTACAAGGGTTTTCCAGAAAACTCTGTAAGTTGTTGTATTGCATCCTGCGATGATTGATTCCTCTTATATGTAATTGCATGCATTGAATATAATTTTCAAATAATAAAATATATATTTTCTCTCTTTTGTTGTGTTTATCTATTCTTCAAGTTTTGCCCTCATCAAGTGGTATCAGAGTGGGTTGTTCCTGAGCGTGTGAACAGATCACCGAATGTGAGGCAATTCATACCAAGACTTGTGATTATAGGCTCATGTTCAAGATGCCTCCAAGAGTGATGCGTGGTGGCAAAAATGTTGGTGCCAAAAATGTCGGTGGTAGAAATGCTTTGGCAAACGAGGGTTTGAGAGACCTCTAGAGACAAATTGATGCATTGAAAGAAGAGTTGAAAAGAGGGTTTAATCCAAGGAGAGGAGAAAGTGATGATGAAGGAGAGGTTGAAGATGCATCCTCAAGTGAATCAAAAGGAGCAATAGATCAAGAGAAGGCTTGATTGTTGAGGGCCATTTCTTAGATTGGAAGAGACCCAAAATAGAAGTCTCTAATTATTCTATATTTCTCATCCCAAAAGAATTGATCGACTAGATAAATGAACTGGAGGAATATTTTGAATATGAGGAGATAGAAGACCCAGATCGGGTCAAGTTTGCAAAAATGACGTTGAAACATCATGGAAATATTTGGTGGAAAAAATTCCAGCTTGACATAAATCAAAGAGGAAAGGGAAAGATCACTAGACGGGATTGGATGGTTGATAAATTGAAGAAACAGTTCATTCCTATGGATTATGAGCTGGATTTGTTGAAGAAATTGTAAGGGTTGAAGCAAGGAAGAAAGTCAATGAAGGAGTAAGTATACAAAATAATTTTACAAGATAATTATCAGAACAAGTCATGTAGAGGCCAACAAGGAAAAGGTTGCTCATTATTTTAATGGGTTAAGGCTGAGTATTCAAGAGGAGCTAAGTCTGGTCAGAATGGATAATATTGAAGAAGCATATCAATTTGCTTTGAAGGTTGAAGAGAAGTTGAATAAGAGGTTTGAAGGTAAGCAAAAAGGGAAAGCTCAAGGTGGTGGAAGATCCTTTGGAAATCAAAATGAAGATCAGAAGAAAAATAATTATGTAAGTCCCAACCGGAATTAGAAGGGTGATAATTCCTATCGCCCACATGATTAGAATAATAGTGAACAAAGAGGAAGAGGAAGAGGAAGGCCTAGACAAGAGTCTGGGAGAGGAGGTTTTAGAGGAACATATTTACAGTGTGGTGAAGAAGGGCATAGAGCCTTTGAATGTCCACAATGTGAAGGAAGACATGTAGAAGAAATGAAGGTCATGCACGGGTTGTAAATGCAGATGAAGAAGCTTAGTTTGAACATTCAGATGATGCTAAAAGGGGGGATGCCCTAGTTATCAGAAGAACCCTGATGAATGAGGGAAAAGCACCAGATCAGAGGAAGAGTTTGTTTCACACTAGATGCAAATGTGAAAATGAGTGTTGTGATGTGATTATGGACAGTGGGAGCATTGACAATCTAGTGTCTGAAGGGATGGTTACAAAGTTGAAGCTGAAGAGGGAAAGACATCCATAGCCGTATCAGATAGTGTGGTTGTAGAATGACCACAAGGTTTTCGTCAATTAACAATGTCAAGTAAAATTCAAGATTGGAAGCTATTGTGATGAGGTATCTATGATATACCACCCATGGATGCATGTCACATGCTATTAGGGAGGCCATGGAAGTTCGAAAGGCATGTTGTACATGATGGTCGTGCGAATACCTATACCCTAACAAAGGATGGAATTTGCCATAAGCTGAAGCCACTGAAGGAGGTGGAAGAAAAGGTATGTAGTAATGCCAGAATATTTTTTGTTGATGGAAGAAAATTTTTAGAAGGCATGAAACATGAACCTGTGTGTTTTGCTTTAATTATGAGAGTGGATAAAGAAGATAGTGAAGAGGTTCTTGTAGAATTTTTTGGTTTGTTGAATGAGTTTCAAGATATTGTCTGATAATGTGCCTAAGGGTTTACCACCTATGAGGAAGATCAATCATCAAATTGACTTGATCCCTGGAGCTAGTTTGCCAAATAAGGCAGCCCATAGAATGACTCTAGTAGAAAATAAAGAGTTGAATCAACAGGTTCAAGAGTTGTTGAGAAAATAATTGATCCGAGAGAGCTTGAGTCCATGCGCAGTACCTATAGTACTAACACCAAAGAATAATGGAGAATGGAGGATGTGTACGGACTCCAGGGTCATAAACAAGATAGCACTGAAGCACAGATTCCCCTGCCAAGGATAAATGACCTTATTAGTGGCACGGAGTACTTCACAAAGATTGATTTGAAGAGTGGATATCATCATATCCAAATTAGAGAGGGGAATGAATGGAAGACCACCTTCAAAACCAAAGGAGGCCTGTATGAATGGTTAGTCATACCTTTTGGGCTAACCAATGCACCGAGCATATTCATGCAGCTCATGAATGAGGTATTGAAAGAAATTTTGGGTAAATTTGTTATTGTGTACCTCGATGATATTTTAATTTTCAGGAAGACATTGGAGGAGCACTTAATGCATATGTGTAGAGTTTTTGAGAAGATGAGAGAGGATAAATTGTTGATTAATTTGAAGAAGTGTAGTTTTGTGAAGGAGTTAGTGTACTTGGGGTTCATTATCTCACTAGAAGATCCCCTAAGGACTGTTATGGAGGTGAGATCTTTTCATGGTTTGCCTATTTTTTATATGAAGTTCATTAGAAACTTTAGTAGTATTTGTGCACCCTTGACTAGAACAATGAGAGGGGATAGGAAAGAATTTAGGTGGAGTATGGGGTTGGAAAATTGTTTTCATTTGTTGAAGAAGGTGATAAAGAAACCTATTTTAGCCCTTCTAGATTTCAATAAGGTGTTTTAGGTGAATTGTGATGTCAACGGTAATGCCATTGGAGCTGTTTTGAGCTAGGAAGGTAGACCCATTGCATATTTTCATGAAAAACTAAATGGTGCAAAGAAGAAATATTCTATTTATGATCAAGAATTAATATAATAGTTCAAGTATTAAAGAAATCGAGACACTATTTGTTGTTGAAGGAATTTGTTTTGTATATTGATCATCAACCATTGTAGTACCTGAATATTTAGGGAAAATTGAATCAAAGACACTTTAAATGGGTGGAGTTTTTGCAAAGTTGCACTTTTGTTTTGAAGCACAAAAGTGGGAGGTCTAACAAAGTTGCAGATGCCTTGAGTAGGAGGCATATTTTTCTGATAGAGATGCAGTTTGAGGTGGTTTGTTTCAATGAACTCAAGACATTGTATCTTGAGGATCCAGATTTTGTAGAGGCTTGGAAAGCTTGCAAGGAGCCTGTTACTTTAGACATGACAAGGTGGTTGGATTTGATAATCTAGGATGGTATGTTATTCAAGGGAAACCAGTTGTGCATTCCCAGGAGCTTCATGAGGGAAAATTTGATCAAAGAGAAGCACAATGGAGGAATGGCATAACACTTTGGTTGAGATAAGACCATATCAATCATTAAGGACCATTATTATTGGTCTCAGTTATTAGAATATGTGAAGAAATTTGTGAAGTTGTAGAGTATGTCAAAGGGATAAAGGATTAAGCTAGAATACAGGGTTGTATCAACCATTACCTATACCTGCGAGGCCATGGGAAGATATAAGTATAGATTTTATTCTTGGTTTACCAAGGACACGGAGAGGGAATGATTAAATTTTTGTGCTAGTTGATAGGTTTTTGAGCATGGCACATTTCATCCTATGCCAGAAGACCCATGATGTTGTCCACATTGCTGATTTTTTCCTTAGGGAGGTGGTAAGACTGCATGGTTTGCCAAAAAGTATTGTTTCATATCGTGATACCAAATTTGCTGGATACTTTTGGAGGACCTTGTGGAAGAAGTTGAAGACAAAATTTAAGTTCAGTTTTGCACACCATCCACAAACTGATGACAGACTGAAGTGGTGAACAAGAGTCTAGGTAACCTTCTAAGATGCTTAGTAGGAGACAAACCCAAGGGATGGGATCTGATCTTACCACAAGAAGAATTTTCTTACAACAATTTTGTCAATAGGAGCATAGGTAGATCACCATTCCAGATTTCATATGGAGGCAATCCAAGGACTGCTCCATAATTGAGGAAGATGGACCAAGGGACACATACAAGTGTCAAATCTGAAGACTTTGTCGAACACATCAGGAATATACATGAGAAGGTGAAGAAGCACATCAATGAGATGAATTTGTAGTATAAGGTGAAGGCAGATTAAAAAAGGAGGCATAAGGAGTTCCAGGTTGGTGAGGAGGTGATGGTCCATTTGAGGAAGGAGTGGGGACATACAATAAGCTGAAGATGAAGAAGTTTGGTCACTATAAATTTTGAAGAAGCGTAATTCTAAAAATGCATATGAAGTAGAGTTACCAGATGGAATCAAAATTTTTCCTGTGTTCAACGTTGTAGACTTAACATAATATCATGAAGGTAGCACATAGGAGAAGCCAACAATAGTACAATACAAAATTATTGCACCTACTTTAGAGATGGAGGAGATCGAAGCAATTTTGGATAGCTGTGTGGGGAGGAGTACCAGAAACAAGTTGTATGAGGAGTACCTAATTAAATGTAAGGGGAGACATGTTGAAGATTCTTGATGGTTGTCAAAGACAAAGTTGACCATTTGGGTTTTCCTCAACCACCTGAGACATGATGGGGTCACTACTCAATCTACCCCATGTGTCTAGTGCAGGAGCATCTGGTGGTGTAAGGGCAATCCTGCATCACCCAAAAATATTTCCTTTTCTAGTTAGTTTTCTTTTAACACGGGGGCTTCACTTAGTGAACTTGGGTTATATCACCTGTGTTCATGGCATACTAAAGAATCCCCCAATTTTCAAAAAATAATGCCCTAAACTCCTTTTTTTCCACCCCCTACCAATACACAACCTGAATTAAAAACCCCCCTATTTGCATAAAATATTGCATTTTTTCATAGCCCGAATTAAAAACCCCCCTATTTTCATTGATGGGTAATATATTGCACCCTCATTTTTAGGATATTAAATCCCCCAATATGAACTTGTGTGATATGATATTGCCTATTTAGTGAAGCCCCCATGTCTTTTAATGTTTTTGCATTTTTGGATACCCATTTGGGCGAATAAGTGATTCTAACTTTTAGAATTGACAAGCTGCTTTTTCTCGTCGATTGCCCAAATAAGTAGGTTTTTATTTGGAGGATGGAGTCCAAAATTTATAGGAAGCTTAAAGAAGGAAAAATAAGAATTTTGGCAAAATAATTAGATTAAAATCATTAATGGTTTGTAAGTTATTCAAGTTTTAGTTTTCCTGAAAAATTGAAAAAAAATTCTTCTGAGTCAAATGGTTTTGAATTGCGTTGAAAATGGAGGGAATTGGTAGAGTTGATTATGAGCATATTCTTTTCTCAGAGATTTTTCTGATGGTTCAAACGGTGCGTCAATCAGATTCCTGAATCAAAAGTTTTGGCTACCGGAAGTTGGATAATTTTTTGAAAAGTTTCCAATTTTTTAATCTGACTAATTTTTCAATTTTTCAATCTCATGTTTTGGCATTTTTCACCTAATGGTAATTTGATCATTTTAATTTTGGCTCCAAGATGGAGAAAGTCTATTTAGGACTCATTGAGGAAACTTGTGAGTTTAGTTCTAGGTTGGGAAGTAGCATTGTAAGGGTTTTTGAGAAAACTCTGTAAGTTGTTGTATTGTAGCCTGTGAGGATTGATTCCTCTTATATGTAATTGCATGTATTGAATATAATATTCAAATAATAAAATATAGATTTCCGATGTCTCTTTTGTTGTGTTTATCTTTTCTTCAGGTTGTTCCCTCATCAATTATCATACTTTGTTCCTAAAGTCAGGGATTGATTTTTCATCAGAATCAAGTCTTTTATCCAGCCATCAAATCACATAATTATCACATTCTTATCAAATAAAATTAAATAATATCATATCAAATCATATCAAACCACATCAAATCACATTGAATCAAATTCTTTCATCATCTTTGGTCTCATATCCAAAATTGCAAATCTACATCTCATTTTAGCAACTATCATTACTAGCTCTTTTGACTATATCAAGTTTAGAGCTTGGTCTACATCATTGTGGTATTCTTACATTGAGCTAGAGGTCTAGTCCACAATTCATCTTGTTGCTTTACTACATCCTCTTAAGTGACTCTTTAAAAGTTGCATCATTTAAATAGATTATCCATTTGCAATTTGAGTACCAAATCATTGCAGTCCATCATCTTGTCCATCCTTTTGTCGATCAACCAGTTAATCCAAATCTTTGACATCAAGTTTAGTTCATACTCATTACCACTCAGTCCTGGTCTAGACAAGAAATGGAACAACATTCCTCTCAGTCAGGAGTAGGGACATCGGATTTGCAAATGAATCCCGACTTGGGTACAAATCCTAGTTTACCAGAAAGTGTCCCTGTCAGTTTCGACCCACTTAATCTAGTAGTAATTAAAGAAACTATGGTTAATAAACTAGATGAGACTGATATTTCAGCTAATCCTCTTGATCAATTTCTTTCAAACTGATGCAGAGGTCGGCAGCAGTAGGGTGATAAACCCACATAGACACCTCTGGTCTTCTCTCTCTGGTTATGTTTCACACCTCAATGATGAAATCAACTTCTCACCACTAACTAGGTTGACACACACTCCTATCCATTTCCTAAACCTACCAAGATCTTCCACAATGCTCATATGAAACACAAGATAAGTATTGGTTTTTGAGGACTAGACAAGCCCACCGATATAGTTCTACAGGTACAAGTTTCACAGTTTTACCGATACCGGTTTCACAGACTTACCGGTACAGGTTCACCAGTTAGTAGCCCAATTTCACTATCCTTTGGGACTTTTCTCCAAATAACACCAAACAACACTTATCCAAATTTAGGTTTCAGACACCCTTTTGGGATCACTATCAGATTCGAAAAGATTGGATTTTCCACCCTATTCCTGCACTCTTCAACACCTACTTGGTTATAGGCCTAATTGATCAGGTTAGACCGGTCACACAAAAGAGGAAAGGAGAATGGGATCACAGGAAGGTTCCAACTTTTTGGGAAGTTTCTCCTATATTCAAATACCCAGTTTTAGCACTTCAACTCATCTTTTCATCACTGTTCATTGTCTATCCAGAGAACTCATCTAATCTAACATAAACCCTCAATCAGTTTAGAATAGGGCTTGGTGGCACTTTAACAACCAATTCCTCTAACCTCACCCCTCTGGAATCTTTAAATACACATCCCTAACTAGCATTCTACCCATGGCCATTGGATCCCAATGAGTAGACTGCAAGTTAGGGCCTTACTTGCATTATAACCCCTGAAAATGGAGGATTTCAACCTGCAGAAATTTAATGTTTGTAACTTCTACTAAACTCTACTTTGAGAGGTCAGACCTGGTGCATTAGAAAGGCATTTCATAGTTACTCCTAATCAAATCAAAACATCATAAATTCTCACAATCTGTACGAATTGTACGGAAAATCTCTGTATGGCGAAATCAAATTTATCTTATTCACTTCTCCACCAAACTTTACAAAACCCTCGACATGCCTCCCTATGGCTGACCACATATATATAAGCCTCTTCCAACATCCATAACCAACTTTTGAATAGTTAGGACCATTGGAGAAGTAGTTGTCATCCTACCGGCAACTTTGAAAAGTTGCTTGACAACAAATGCAACATTTTGCAATTTTGCAATTTTAGAACAACACTGGTTATTAACTACCTAGACCTTATGGAAACACAACCAAGGTCATTATTTACTCCAACACCTAAGACAACATCCTATACATACTAACTTTGACAAAATCCAAATTCCAAGCCTTCATGGCCTAATAGACCTCTAGGTTTATATGCTCACCTAAGAGATTATTGACCATACAAAATAGGTATTCAGTTACATCAAGGTTGATCATTGATCCAACCCATAGTTACAACATAAATGAACCTATAGACAACACCATGTGCTCGAAAATTAGCTGTGAAATGAAATGTGCTATGCACCACAAACCCAAACAATGCACAAATGGTTGATGAAATCATTGAATAACACAAACATCTAATCTTTGCTCATATGGTTGTGCAAGGTATGACCATTTTTTCTTCTGACACACCTATAACTTATAGTCTTAAAGAGCCACCTCAACAATAGATATCTTTACCTTGTCAGAACCACTTCAAGTTCAAGTTTTGGTAACACTACCACAACAAAATATCCTACATGCATCCATAGAACTGCCACCTTTAGATTCAACAACAAGACATTATCAACATTTTTACAATACTTCACTAGGTTTTATGCCATCTTCGACCTTAGGAAGAATCATCTACAATGCACCCACTAATATACCATCCACACAACTCACTACTTCAATACCCATGATTGCTCAAATGCCCATGAATTCTAGCATAGTGTACACGACTACTTTTGTTAGTCCATTCACAAGACCATTGAATTTATCATCCACACAAACACCACTTTGGACCACAGGTATGCCAGGTTATCCTTTATCATCTAGTACATAGGCCATGGCTAGAAGCATGAGTTATGTAGTATCAACATCATCTGTGCCTCCACCTATAATCTATGCCACAAATTATGAGCACACCTCAACATAAACCTTAAGTTATTATGCCACCTTTTGTCCCACAACCATGATTTAGTTACTGGTAGCCATCATCCTCATTATATACTCTTCCAAATGTTCATCAATTTCAAAGTGGTATTCCAGAGAATTCTCCATCATATAGTATACCACAACCAAGTGCATCTCAACCAAGGTATTTTCGAGGTAGTTATCTGCAAGGTAGTATTCCTCAAATTCAAAACCTCAAAATGTGTCATATCAACAACTTCCACCACAACAAAGTGTGTCTACTTATTCAAAAACACCTCAAATTAAACAACAACAATTGCCACAATATCAGCAACAACAAAATCTTTTTGTTCAACAAAATGTGCCAGTTTATCAAAATATAATAGGGTATCAATATTCATAACAACAACAAAACTATATGCGGCCATCTCAAATGGCATATCAAACACCACTTTATCAAGCAGCTTCACCATCCCCTAAATCATTTCCAATCAATATTGAATGAGAGGAAATGAAGGCAACTCTTAAAGCTTTACACGACATTACTTGTGAGAAAGTTTTCAAATTTGATGAACTTTATCCATATCCATTTGACAAGCCTATAACATCAATGCCATTCCCCAAACATTTTGAAATACCAAAATTTATAAAATATCAGGGGAAAGGTGATCCGCATCATCACATTAAGGAGTTTTACATGGCCTGCCAAGAAGCTGCATATTGTGATAATTATCTCTGTAGCATAGGAATTCGGAAATCATCAAAGCAAATAAATATACTAATCTAGCTCAATCACGCAAGCTCAAATGCAATGATCTATCCTAAACACACTCAATAAAGACATGAAAATGAAACATTCGAAACTAAAGACTATGCAAACCAAATGTAGATCTGAATGCTTCCTTCATGCGGCTCCATTGTTCTTCTTTCTTCTCCAAATAGCCTTTGTTTGTGGATCTCACCTTCAAGTGCATACACATGAGATGAAAGCAAGTAAATAAGATATTGGCGCAAGAGTACTTGAAGTGTGATTGATTCAATAATCTGATTAGTTTGACAAAGTGATTACAAATTCGATAATCTGATTATTCTCATTAGGGATCAGGGGACCTTGATTGAAGAAAATCATCCAATTTATAGATAAATTGGAGAAATGACAAGATTAGCATGAAAGATTCAAATGGAAATTCCAAATCAATATGACAAATTATGACAAATTATGCACTTTCTATGCAAAATTGATTGATTGATGATTTATGACAAGATTTTGAAATAGAAATAGACATTTAGGAATTTAGAAAATTAAGTTGGAAATAATGACTTGGAAATTAGGAAATTGATGAAAAATAGGTAAATTAATTAATAATTTCTCATTCATTAATTAATTTACAAAAATAGGAGGAATTAATTAGCCAATTAAATAAACATTTAATTGTGACAAGAAGACTTAGGATAAATAAATAAATTATTTAACCTAGAGGGAAAATGCCAAACAAGGTTAAATGAATAAATCATGAAACCCTAGAAGATGAATTAGAAATGCAAGGATGACAATTAGGTCTTGACAAAGGATAATTGACGTCGATTCGATTTAATCATGATTCTGACTTAATAAAAGACCAATGCTGATAAATGATGTGATTGATAAATGCGCCAATTCACGAGGGACAATGACTAATTGATCCAAATTGAGAAAGACGACGATCGATGACAAATCGATCGCAAAATGACAAAATTGACAAGAAGACAAGGATCGATGACAAAATAGATCACAAGACGACAAGATTGATGACAAATTGATCAAAAGACAAGAATTGATGACAAATCGATCACATGATGACAAGATTGATAAGAGGACAAAACCCTAATTAGGATTGACGATGTCCAAAATGATGACAAATGAATACGCACATAGATGTGACAGGATAAGATTGACCAAAATCATGACTGAAGATTGTTATCGACAAGACCAAATTCAAAAGCGAGACAACTGAAGAATGCAGAAGAAGGACTCGATGCTCGCAAATGATAAAGACCAAGTGCGTGACATAGGAGAAATGTTAATGCGATGCAAAAACCCTAAAATAAGGCAATGCGCAAATGTTAAAGTACGATTCCGCAAGCGTTGACCATTTTTAGGTTTCTACATTTTGCCCCTCTTTGAGACAATGCGATTTTAAGCGTTGTTTCAAAGAACAATAATGAAAATGCCCCAGACACTGACAATGACATATGCATGCCCCCTTGAGGAATTGGTCGGAAACATGCAGAAAAGAGGCCAATTGATCGATAAGAATGACAGAAGATGATAGGATCAAACGGACTGCCAAGATTGACGGAAGAAATGTTAGTAAGAAGAAAATAGGCAAAGGATAGTTAGAGACAAAGAAAAACTTGCTTTCAGTAATGCACTTTGTAGGTGAGAACCTTTATTTTAATATAGCAAAATGGATGCGTAGCATCATGGCATTGAAGGCCAGAGCTGAAATGCAACCCTTTTTGCAAAAGACAGACACATCACAGACAAACAGCAATCACAACAAAAAAGAAAGGGACCATGAACCATCCCGGTCACTCTAAATCACTCAGTGACATCATCGAGCAACATAGGAACATGATCGAAGATAAATCAATAAATGATAAGACTCGCCAATTCAAACAAGTCAAACAAACATCTTGATCTTCATTATCAAAAGTTGAAAGTGCTGATAGGACGATCATGCTGTCTAGTTTCAGGACATGTGGTACCCCGTCTAAGACAGGACACAGTCTGGTTTCGAGTATACCACACCCTGTATAAGACCCATGATAGTAGAGCCAAGGACAAATGATTTTGAGGTTGATTGATATGACAATTCGGATCGGGTTGAATGTCTGGTTTGAGTGAAAAGTTCATCTGTTTATGCATGATTTCATTAAAGCACAATGTTGATTGTGAGTCGTTGGATGTATGCTCAGTGATTAGTCTTATGCACCAAGGGGATATATTTTTGTTATGAGTGTTTTTCGAGTGTGTATAATTTTTTTTTGTGTTCATTTTTTTCAGGACTTTATTCGACTTTTTAGGGATTTTTTCAGGGCATTATTCGATTTTTAAAGATTTTTTCAGGACTTTATTTGATTTTTAAAGATTTTTTCAGGACATTTTTCAATTTTTTTTGAATTATTTCAGGACATTTTTCAATTTTTATGATTTTTTTCAAAACATTTTTCAATTTTTTTGTTTTTATTTCAGGACATTTTTCAATTTTTTTGTTTTTATTTCAGGATATTTTTCAATTTTTTCGTATTATTTCAGGACATTTTTCAATTCAAAAGTTCCAATGATTGATCATGACAAGGGGAACACACCCAATGCGCATCTGAAAGACATATATAGACCGGGACTAAAACATATTTACAAGAAACCGGAGTATGCAAGACAATGATGTTGACCAATAACAGGCCTGAAACAGAACATTGGGTCAAGACAAAGATGGACATGATAAACCGGCTGAGAGAAAGCATAGTTAGAAGTCATGACAGATGACAGAGCAATGATCTCATTACTCATGGTGCCTGATTGCCAAGTTTTCACCATGGTACTTGCCCAAAGCACCTGTTTGCCAGGTTTTCACTAGAGGGCGAATCATTTTTCTTTACTCTATTGCTCTTTTTTTCTTTGTTTTTCACTTTTTTTGTATTTTTTTGCTTTTTTGATTTTTTTTTTGTATTTTTTTAGGATCATACTTGAAGAAGTACTGATAGAAAATTATGCCCAGTACTTGCGAAGATGCATGCTATTGATAGGATCAGACAAAGGTTCACCTTCTGGAGTGGCAAGCTGATATGCCCCCGAGCCATAGGCTGTAGTCACTATGAAAGGCCCAACCCAATTAGGTTCAAACTTGCCTTTGATGATGTCAGTAGACTGTGCATTCCTGGGGTTTGCCTTTAAAACTAGATCTCCCACTTCGAAGTGTCGCCCTTTGACTTTCTTATTATAAGAGCGACGAAGACGGTTTTGATATGCTTGCAAATGTGTCAGGGCTGTCTGACGTTTCTCATCTAACATCTCAAGCTGATGCAGCCAATAGACTTTATGTGTCTCATCGTCAATCAGATGTTGCAAGGAAACACGCAAGGAAGGAATCTCCACCTCCAAAGTTAAAATGGCTTCCACACCATACACCAAGGAATAAGGTGTTGCGCCAGTAGGTGTGCGGATAGAAGTGCGATAGGCCCATAGTGCTGGATTCAACTGTACATGCCAATCTTGACCAGCGTCATTGACAACCTTTTTTAGGATCCTGATAATGGTTTTATTTGATGCTTCAGCTTGACCATTACCCTGTGGATAGTATGGACTGGAGAAATGGTGTTGGATATGAAACTTCTCACAGAGTTCTTTGACATCTTTATTCTTGAAGGGTAGACCATTATCTGTGACTATGGCAAGGGGAATCCCATATCGGCATATGATATAATTTAGCAAGAATTTTGAAATTTGGACACCAGTGATATAAGTCATGGGGATAGCTTCGATCCATTTTGTAAAATACTCTGTGGCTGTAATGATGAACTTATGGCCATTTGCAAATGTTGGGTGAATCTTGCCAATAAGATCCAATCCCCATTGAGAAAAGAGCCATGGAGAGATGACAGAATGAAGCTCTTGGGCTGGTGCATGAATGTAGTTTCCATGGATTTGGCATTTGTAGCACTTCTTAACAAAATCATGAACATCCTTTTCTAGAGTGGGCCAATAATACCCAGCATGAATCAACTTTTTGGCTAAGCTCAGACCATTGAAATGGCCCCCGCATATACCATCATGAACCTCGTGTAAAGCCATTTGTGCTTTGTCAGAATCCAAACACCTGAGGAGGGTATGGTCAAAGGAACGATGGTAAAGGGTGTCGGTGATGATGACATATTTGGCTGTCTGTCGGATGAAGGCTCGGTGTTGGTTAGCGGAAAGGTTAGGTGGTAAGGTTTGAGATTTCAAATATTGATATACGTCATTGTACCACAGGGAGTTGGGACCAACAAGAACGCACATCACATCCGCCATCGGAATGTCAAAAGAAGGAACTAGCAACTGTTCAACTAAAAATTCACATTTGTCCATATTGTGGTGCATATTCAACATGGAAGCAATCGTAGCCATCGCATCTGTCGACTTGTTTTGCATTCTTGGAACTTGATTGAAATGGATAGCCATGAATTTCATCTTGAAGAAGTCTACCATATGCTTATAGGGAATAAGCTTTTCATCTTTTGTTTCATAGTCATCATTCACTTGTCGGATGACTAATTGGGAATCTCCATAGACTTGCAAATGTGTGATATTCCAGTGGACGGCTACTCGGAGTCCTGTGACCAGTGCTTCATACTCTGCAATGTTATTGGTACAATGGAAAGTTATTTTGTAGGACTTGGGAATAGCATCACCTTGAGGGGTGACAAACAAGATGCCTGCTCTGGACCCGAACTTGGTATGGGACCCATCAAAGTATAACTTCCATTCATTAGAAGATGTAAGAGCAAAGACTGATTCATCTGGAAAATCAGTCAACATGGGATGATCATAATAAATAGGAGCCTCTGCAAGTTCATAAGCTATGACTTGTCCTTTTATTGCCTTTCGCTCCATGTACTCAATATCAAATTTGCTAAGGATCATAACCCACTTTGCCAGGCGACCCGTCAAAGCTGCTCTGCTAAGCAAGTATTTCAAGGGATCAATTTTTGTAACCAACAATGTTTGGTGATTTAACATATAATGTCGGAGCTTCTGTGTTGCAAATACCATTGCTAAGCATGCCCTTTCAATAGTTGAATAATTTAGCTCATAACCGACCAGTGTCCGGCTGATATAGTAAATAGCTCGCTCTTTGTCGTTCTCATCTTGTTGGGCTAAGAGAACTCCTAGTGCCATTTTAGTTGCAGAAATATACAATATAAAAGGCTTTCCTTCTATAGGAGGCATTAGAATAGGCGGGGACAACAAATAGTCTTTGAGAGCTTGAAAGGCTGATTGACATTGCTCAGTCCATTTAAAAGCGACACCTTTATGCAATAGATGCTAGAATGGATGACATTTGTCGGCCAATTGAGCAATGAAGTGGCGGATTGACTGTAGCTTTCCTTGCAGACTTCTTAATTGTCGGAGATTGGAAGGTGGAGGCATATCCATTATTGCTTTAACCTTGGCAGGGTCGACCTAAATGCCTCTGTGAGAAACAATGTATCCTAGTAATTTGCCAGCTGTGACACCAAAGACACACTTCTTGGGATTGAGTCTGAGCTTTTAGGTCGCCATTCGATCAAAGATTGGGCCCAGGATGGCAAGATGACTTGACAGATTTGCATAATAAGTCATCAACATAGTTCTCCATCAAAGTATGCATGAAATCATGGAAAATTGTCGTCATTGCTCTTTGATATGTTGCACCTGCATTTTTAAGACCGAAAGGCATCACATTCCAATAGTAGGTACCCCAAGCACATGTGAATGCCATTTTATGTTGATCTTCGGGAGCAATGCAAATTTGGTTATAGCCGGAGAAACCATCCATCAATGAGAGCATCTCATATCTGGCAGTCATGTCAACTATGATGTCGATATTTGGCAATGGAAAATCATCTTTAGGGCATGCTTTATTGAGATCCCTAAAATCCATGCAGATTCTGATGCCCCCAGTTACTTTGCTAACTGGTACCAAATTTGAAATCCAGTCTGCATAATCGATGGGTCTGATAAAGCCCACATCCAGTAGTTTTTTCAGTTCTACCTTGACCAAAAGAGCCACTTGGGGATGCATCTTTCTAAGTTTCTGTTTGACAAGCTTGGCATCTATTTTTAATGGCAAATGATGAAGGACTAATTCTAGATCGAGGCCAGACATATCTGCATAGGACCATGCAAAGCTGATCTTCTTCTCAAGAAAGAAATTGACAAAATCTATCTTTTCCTATTGTGATAGAGAAGAAGCAAAATGAATGACCTTAGGGTTGTCAGGTGTAACCAAATTGATTTCTTCGGTCATTTCCATGAGCAATGTTGATTTATCCTGAATTGATAGGGGTATGTCCACTCTTCCACCTTTGGGCGCCTCAGAGAGGTTTTCACCCGCAGGTACGTCTTTTATTTTTACTTTTGTGTGATCAGAGAGTGCCTTACGGTTTTCACTCAAAGACCTATTCTTTTGATTTTTTTCTTTTTCTTTTCTTTTTTCATTTTGATGACTGGAAGAGGGAGTTGACTCCCCAAAATATGCCATGGAATCTAGGTCAATAGCAAATCCTGCCTTATGATCACCTTGTGGTATGCCTTCCCGTAGTCCAAGGAATTCTGCAATTGCTTCGTCATTTTGAAAATAGTCCAATGTGATTGGTTCTTGTTGGTCATATTGGATAAGTTGGGGATAGATGAGGGGCATGTCATCATCGGTTTTTAGGAGAGAGAGGGCTGATATGGTAAAGATGTAAACATCTGTGGTATCACTGTCTGAACTACTTGTATCTGATTCGGAGCTTGGATCCCAGAATAACTCTTTCCAAGCATGAGGACATGTTTTAGGAAGAGGAGTGATTTCATGTTTTTCTTCCATAGGCAAATTATCAGGGTCAAGGAAAATATTGTAAAGGGCATAGGAGCTAGAAGAAAAGGAACTCCACTCCCATTCATTGGAATTAGTTTTGGGTCGGGTATCCTCAGGTGTTATTTCATCATCAGAGTCACGCCCTTTTTTACACGTGGTCACTTTGGTAGATGAGGATCCAATTCGCAACGGTACAAAACCTAACCCTAAAGTTGGAGGTCGCATCTTGGGTATAATAGGTTCGAGCCTTCCATTGTTGTTTAGGCCTAAGCCACTGCAGCCGTCATATCCTTTCTTTTGCAACATAGTGAATCCTTTATCGTACCGTTCTACTAGAAACCTCATAGGTGGGGTCTCAGTTGGATCTTTGTAAAGCCAATCTATGACATCATCATCTAAAGTTTCTTTGTCAAGTTCACCCCATCTTGTAAATGTAGTGGGAGGCTGATATTGAATAACGACCTTAGGTTCCTTTTGCAATAAATGTGGTTTGCCATATGATTTTAGAGATATTGGTAAATTCTCGATGAGGAATGTTTGATCCATTGAATATTCTCCACATCCTTGGTCCTGTATCTTCAATTTTCCTTTGATAGCATCTAACAATTCATTAGGATCCACATAACTATGTGGTTTGGCCTCTCTATTGACTGGGACTTGCTGTTGCGGAGAATCCTTTAGAGTAGCACAAAATTGAAATGGATTAGGATCTCCTGGAATTGTTATCTCGGTTCCATTGTAAGGATATTTTAAACATTGATGATAGGTGGATGGAACTGCTTTCATTGCATGGATCCACGGACGACCAAGAATCATATTGTAAGGGAGATCAAGGTCCAATACTTGCAAGAAAGTGTTTTCTGTCACGGGACTGACTCTGATAGGCAATGTAATTATCCCTTTGGATGGGTGCTCAGCATCATCATATGCTTTGATTGTTATTCTTTTGGAAGCATCAATGTCATTTTCTGTATAACCGAGGCCAATGACCACTCTCAAGGTACAAATATTAAGACCCGCTCCGCCATCTATCAAGACTCATTGGATTTTGCAATTATGGACAAAGACTTCTAGGTGCAAAGGGTCATTATGAGGGAGCTTATCAGGTGAGATATCATTATCAGAAAATGCGACATTTTGGGAAATAGCTAGATGTCCAATTCGGGCTTGGAACTGGTCAACATCAATGTCTGTCGGGACAGTGGACTCAATTAAATCTTTATCTAGGACTGCACGATGCATGGGGGACATTTTTAACAACTCAAGGATTGATATTTATGCAGGTGTCTTTCCTAGATGATCCAAGAGATTATACTGACTTACAGGAGTTGGCTTGGGAGGAGCTGTAGGAGCTCCTTTCAGGACTATTTTGGATCGACGAGTGGTGACTGCGCAAGAAGGATCTTGTCCCTTTATTCTTAGGGTGGCAACATACTCATTTGATGCTCGAAAACAATTTATGACATTGTTATAACCAGTATTTGCATAATTTGTTTTGGTAGAGTTTGAAGAAGATGCTTTACCCTTGTCATGATCAAGCAAAGGAGTTTTGAAAATAGTATGATCAGTGTTAGAGGTCGCATGGGGTGGATCTACCTCAAATACTCCTTGCTCTAACAAATCTTGAATCATATGTTTCAATTGAAAACATGATACGGTTTTATGTCCTTTGGACCGATGATACTCATAGTATGCATTATCATTCCACCAATGCGGTTTTACCACTGGTTCTGCCTTGATATCTGGTAGCTTAATAAATTTTTCTTGTATTAATTGCTTCATTACTGATTCAATAGGCTCTCCCAATGGTATAAATTGTCGAGGAGGCCCATCCCTCGATCAGAAAGGTTTGCGTTGTTGATTTTGTTGCTGACCTTGTTGTTGATTATACTGTTGAGTGTATTGTTGAGCATGCTGTTGGTATTGTGGTTGTTGAGTAACATTGCTCATTGGTGTTTGATTTTGTTCCATAGTTGACATATTAGGAACACTCAATTTCTTGATTGTGAATGGGGGTTGATTTGCATTCACCACTCTTGCATCAACAACACCATCATTAGTGACATTCTTATTTTTATACCAAAATTTGTTTCTGTCCCCTGAATTATTTGTGTTGTCACTGTCTTTAATGAGCTTGATAATTCCTTTAGCTACAAGAGCCATTTCAATGCTCATTCCTTTCTTAATGAGTTTCTCAATAGTACTGGGACTTTTCAATTTTAGTTCATACATCATTTATGGGACCAAATTTTGGATAAACAGATTCACTTGTTGTTCTTTAGGTATATCTAGGGAAGAACGACTATACAAGCTTCGCCATCATTGCAAGAAAGTCACTAATGGTTCACCTTGCTTTTGCTTGGTGTTGCATAAATCTGACATGGTCACGTCACTGTCGATGTTGAACGTGAAATGAGATAAAAACTTTTGAGCCAATTCCAACCAAGTCTTTATATTTCCTGGCAGATGTGAATACCAATCCATGGCTTGTCCCGTGAGACTTCGTGCAAATAAGCGAATTAAATATGTTTCCTCATAACTCACTTCAGTACATGCCGCGAAAAATGCTTGAATGTGTTCTTTTGGATTGCCATTCCCTTTATATTTCTCAAAATTAGGTGCCTCAAAATGCTTAGGGAATGGAGGCATGTATACACTCTTGTCAAATGGATTAGGACATAAATCTTGATCTGTATACAACTTCTTTGTTCCTTTAGTTTCTAATGCATCAACTTGTCGTTGCAACTTCTCAAGTTGTTGCGCAATTGTATCAGATTTTGGAGGTCCATCATTAATCTCAGTGGGTACTCTTTGTCGATACATCGTATTTCCGATCAGTTGTTGATACTCTGAAATGGCCATTTTTGGTGTCTCTGGCATATAATGCTCTTGGTACATCTCTTGTTGTTGTGGTTGTGCCATGCCTTGATATTGACCTTGTTGCTGTGCTTCTTGGAGCCTAGGTTGATATTGCAATTGAGTATGTTGTTGATATTGCATAGGCGCCAATTGCGGTTGTGAAGTATGATAGCTTGTTTGTCTTGGCACATATTGAGGCACATGTTGTTGTTGATGTTGACGAACCGGCATGTGTTGACTTTGTGCCAATTGTTGTCACGGTGTATATCCCATCATTTGTAAAAAACTTTGTTTAGATGGTTTTTGTTGTTTCTCCTTAAGATGGGGTATAGCACTTGCATTAACTTGTTGTGTTGTTTGTCCAATCCATTGTGATGGTTGTAAGTTTGCATTAACTTTTAATGGTGCCGAAGGCACTGCAATTTGTTGTCGAATGTGAAATTGTTGTTGTTGCACATTGCTTGTTTGCACATTCGATTGTACCTTTTGTGTATTACTCAATTGTTGCAACAATTGTTGTTGGTGCAAACCACTATCCATAGTTCTTTGTGTCGCCATTATCGAAGGATCTGTCACAATAGTGTTTGGCAAATATATTGAGCTTAATGGAATATACGAACTTTGTTGCATCGTGGAATTGTTTTGGACATTGGTGATATCAGGCATCCCAGTCGTGAAGCTTTCTTGCATTTTAGATTTTGATCCAATTTTATGCATATAAGGAACTACTTCTTGTTGAGGGATAGTTGTCAATATTTGCGTGGTCTTTATTTGATCTTGTGTTACAGGTGTTGTTTTGAATAATGGGTTATTTATTGTCTCAAATGGTGACTTTTGAGGAATAGTTACTGTCAATGCCTTTGCAGTACGTTTACTCATCAAGGTAGATTGAGTTGCTTGTTGTGCATTTTCTTCATTTGGATGCGGAGAGAAACTTAACAGCTCACCACCTTGTTGTTTTTGCACATTGATTTGCTCACTTGAGGAGGTCACATTACTCATCATGTTAAGATACTTTTGTGGGAACATCTTAAAGACCTTGCTCAAGAACTTATCCATCTTTTTTGTCAACTTTGGATTTTGAAGGAACATGTCAACATCATCAGAAGCATTAGAATCTGATGAAGAATCTGGTTGGACATTTGGATTCGTTTCTTGGTGAATGCCTTGATCTGAACCAAATCCTTGTGAGAGGGTTTGTTATTCATACAATGTTTGTATTTCATGTTGCAAGTTTGGTTGATTCCAATCGAAAGGTGCATTTCCTCTTGGAGTTGGTGGAACACTCCCATGTCCCGGTTTCATAGGTACAAACACTGGTTCATATAATGGAGGTGGTCCAAGTTGAACCATTCCATATGGTGGTAGTGATGTGTTTGATGAACCTTCAATTTGTACTGTTTGACTAGTTTGAAATTGTGAATTTGATATGTTGTCAATGGGTTGATAAGTTGGTTCACCCATGTTTTTAGATTTTGATCTTGTTTCAACAGGCATGTCACTTATGCAAATGCAATATTTTGGAAATTTTAAAAGATAATGTATGATATGCAACTAAATGCAAACTAAATAAATGAAAATGCAATCTATGGCAAGAGTGCAATCTATGTTTTTGGTTGTTTTTGAAGATTTTGACAAACTTTTGAAATGCAAATCTAAAAGAGACCTTTAGGAAATTGAAAGTATGTCTAGACCTCAAAGGACAAAAGGACCAAGTGACAAAAGGACAAAATGACAAAGTCTCCCCTATATGCTTGGATACTAAGCTAGGTTTGACCAAATGACAATAATGACAAAAGGAAAAAAGGTTTGATAAGGTCTAGACCATCCTAACAATGACTTAGGGTTTATCAAAGATTTGGATTACTCAAGTATGCCAAAACCTAGTTTTGGCACTATATGCAAAGGGACAATTACTATGCAAATGACCCTAATATGATATGATAATGACCTAAGCTTAATGAAGAGACCTAGGGTATGCAAATGCAAATGTATGACAATGTCAACCTAAAGTTGAATTATGAAATGGTATTACTCTAATGCAAGAGGACATATGCAAATGAATGACCCTTATTGATATGCGAAAGGAGTATGACCTAGGTTAAACCTAACCTTGGTAGTTGAAAATGAACTTGCAAAATGCAAACCTAGGATGCACCTAAATCTAAGTGACATGAATGTTGAGACAAGACTTTGAAAAATGTTTGACAACCATGTTTGAAGATGTTTTGAACTTTGTTGGATGAAATGCTCTTGTGTTTAACCTTGTTTTGAATCAATTTGTCTTGTTTTTGAAATGAGATGCAATTAAAATTTTGACAAGCAAAGAAGACAAGATACTTCAACTTAGACTCAAGACAATCATGCTCATTCACACATTTCTTATGGTAGGCAAGGACATTAGGTACTTGAGAGGTAGACTCATTATGAGATTCAAGGAGAATACATAGATGCTTGACCCCACAGGCTCCCCTCCACAGCACTCACTTCTCAAGGTAGCCAAGCATCAGTCCCCATGGAAATCTCCCCATGGCGAACTTAGTATCTCTTCCAAGTATCCAAACTTGTCCTTCTCAAGCAACTAGAAGGGTTTTTGGCTTCTAAAAACAAGGTGTTTAGTAAGGATTTCTGTTAAGTGTTACTCCTTGATGTCACACAAGCATGATTGAGACATTAAGCCCACCAAGATACCAAACAAATGTAGTCGCGCAAGCACGATTTAGACCATGAGGTCCTACTTAGATGTTGATATGAGAAAGAGTTCAAGGGTCATCACTGTAGCGTCCTAAAATTGCGACACTTGCAATTTCGACTGCATTTGGGTCTTCACGATGGTGATGCAATGTTAAACCTGAATGCAGACCCCGAAACCTGCTTGTGACACCAAAAACTGCATTTTTTTGCACTTTGGCATGATCCCTCCTTGCACCCTGCTGTCCCGGGAGGTGGGACCATGGTGCCCAATGCCCTGGTCCTTCAGGACTAGGGCGCCCAGTGCCCTGGTCCCCCAGGACCATGGCGCCCAGTGCCCTGGTCCCTGGCCCTATTTTGGGCCCGGTCTCTTTTGGGCATCGGGTCTTTAAGTTTGCAATTCGGGAAATAATGTTTCCTGGTCGGCCTAAGGTCGGGAAAATCAGTCTATCAACCCTAATTGACAAGTATATAAACTACATTTCCCCTCTCAAAAAGGAGAAGGGCATATATGTGAGCAAGGCGCGAAAGCGATATTCAAACATTCAAACATTCAAGCATTCAAGCATTCCTTCAAGCAATTGAGCATTCTAAGTCTCCATTCAAGGCTAAGTGTTGCATTCAAGACAAGGATTCAACCATTGAAGAGGAGATCACCTACAACATACAACATACTACATACATTACACCTTCGCATGTAAGAATACAAACATTCTTACAACAAGGTATCAGTACTTGTTTACATTACAAACATTTACATTTACAGCATTCTCATTTCTTGGTTAATTCCAAAACCGGGGTTTGACCTAAAGGAAAACCCCTAATCCCTAACCCCCCAATCGTCCTCTCTTTTCTATGTGTAGGTTGTAGGTACGCGGCTGTAATTGAAGATCTGGAATCCTTGTGCAGAGACGAACAGATCCCCCTTCATTTCGCGGATTTTTCGGAGGACTGTGTGCACACCGAGCGCCATCGTCCCGTCAACTTTCGCTCAAATTTGTAGAACAACACCGTCTCAAAATTTTACTGCTAATTCCAGGTCCGCAGCTTCATCCCATATCCTTAGCTCTATTTACAAGCGAATCTTTCGTGCTTCTACATGCATTCCTAGTTCAATCATTCTATCTATATTCTTTACAAAAGAGGGTATCCTTGATGTCTTAACCCTTGAAACTCATTTAGAATCCAATCCTGCATTGTGTGGGATTGGATCTTGTGGGTTTCAACCCCTCTTTTGAATGTAAAGTCTCCCCTAAGTGAAAACCATCAACCCTAGTGACCTCCCTTCTCTCTCCTTGGAGTTGGGGAGGGGAGAACAACTAGGGTTCGATTTTTCCACTTTACATTTTGGTGAACCCGATGTGAACATCCTCATTCTGATTATTCATGGTTAGATCTGAAAAATTTGCTTCCTTAATTACATTTCCATGTTTGATCTTTTGCAAATTTTAGAGGTTGATTGCATAAAAAACCCCAAAATTTTCTTTTTAGTAATTAAGCTTGTGAAATGTTTAATTGTTAAATGCTTGTTTCAGATCTATCCCTCTATTGCAAATTGTCAATTCATATTTTTGCTTTAATTCTAAAAATTAAGTGGTTAAGTGTCAAAACCCTAATTTTTAAAACCTTCTTGGTTCAACCTTTGACTGATAATTTCACTAATCAAAACACCTCCAAATCAGTTGTAACTTTGGATTCCGCAACAAAATCACAATATCTCTCATCCCTAAAAATTTGGAAAAAAGTTGCGAGGACCGTGTGCACCCCGAGCGCCGTCATCCCCGAAATTTTTTCCAAAATTTTGGGAGCTAGATCTTACTGTATTTTTCTGCTAAAATCCAGAATTTTGGCTGATTTTATCAATTATAGCACTTTCAAAATTAAAGTCAAAGTTGGTCTAGTGATTGCTTGGATTAAGGATTATAATCATTCAAAAATTGTTGAAATTGAAATTCATGTCAAAATTGTGTTTCTTACTGTCTTAAATCTGAAAAGTGTGTTGGTATTCATTTGAAATTTCAGTGCTTTATTCAAATTCTTGCAGTTTGTGACTTTTGAAATTGAGTGTTTAATTGCATCAACTTTGATTTCCGCTTTCAAATTTGAATTTTATATGAAATTGAGTCAACTTTTAAATTTCAAAACCTGCATTGCTTTCAGTAGTCCCTCTAAAATCATAAAATTCAAAATTTTAGTTTCCCCCCTCTTTTTCAAAATTCAAATTTTACATTTTTCAACAATCTTGGTAGGGTTCAATTTTGAGATTGCAACTTTAATTTGGCCTATCTACAGATCATAAAATCACTCAATTTTTTCAGATTAGCTTTAAAATCATCATAACTTTCATCCCTGAAAATTTTGGAAAAAGTTGCGAGGACCGTGTGCACTCCGTTCGCCACGGTCCCTGACATTTTTTCCGAAATTTCGGGAGATTGTCCTGATTGTATTTAACTGCTTAAATCTAGGAGATTGGCTAATTTTATTGAAATTTTCTACCTCTAAAATTCAAAATCTTCTCTCTCTCTTTAGTGCATGAGTTTTACAACAATAAGCCCTACTTACACTATTCCCGTTAGACGAAGCCTTAGAATTAAGTCCTTCCAAGGTTTAATTACTGAGGAGATGGAACCTAATTTGAATGGCCTTTTTAAAGAGGACATGGGTAATTCCTCTAATCCTCTTAATGATGAAGAAGCTCTCCATGAGGTTTCTGTAGAACAACTTTCAAAATTGGATAACCAATTTGATGATTTTCGACAATGGATGTCTCAAGAATACCCTGATAGTCAAGCTCTTTCATTAATTGAGGGTCTAAAACATATGGTTCAAAATGATAAGAATGGAATTGATATTTTGTGTGGTATTGCACACATTGTGGATTCGAATGTGATGCCTATGAAGAGTTGTGCCAAAACTTTAGGTTATACACAACCTCCTACTCAAGTTAATCATTCTATTCCTTTGACGACTTCTATTGCTAGTATACCTACTTTTACATCAAACATAATGACTACTTCAATACAAGACATTCCTCCTATGATCACCAGTCATGGGGGCAATCCCTCTTCTTCAATTAACCCTCTTCCTTCATTCAATCCAACTTCTTCACTCATTCCTTCAATGAGTGTTCCTATTATATCTCCACAAGTGAACATGACACAAGGGGGAAATTCATTTAACCATTCCATACCTCCTTGTAGTATTCCTCCTTTCCAATCATCTCCTATGACTAACTATCATAGTGTCCCACCACCATACTCTCTACCTTCTTTCAATAACATAATACCTCCATCACAATCTAACACGTCTAATATGAACTCTTCGACTGAAGCGACCATTAACAATCTTGCACAAACTGTCTCTTCTTTACAGCAACAAATTGCCTCTATGAATCAATCTAAGATTAGTGTGCCCACATTTGATGTTGCGAGCCCACTTTCTCTTGACATTGTTCGAGCTATTCCCCCTAAACATGTTGAAATTCCGCATCTGGAGCTTTATAATGGTAAGGGTGATCCTCTAACACATGTTAAGACCTTTCAAACAATATGTACCGATTTTGCTTATGACCAAAGGTTGCTTGCAAAACTGTTTACTAGAACATTAAGAGATAAAGCCCTACAATGGTATTGCTCGTTGCCTTCTTATTCTATTACTTCTTTCAAACAACTTGCAAATGCTTTTATTCAACAATTTCAAAACAATATAAGTCCTAAAGTTACTTTGATTGATTTAATGCATTGTAAACAAGGTGTTAAAGAAAAAGTGACTGATTTCATTGGTAGATATAAGCATTTGTATGCTCAGATTTCTTTTCCAGTACCTAACAATGATATTCAAAGAATCTTTATTTCTAATTTACAAAAAGATATTAGAGACAAACTTCTGTTTTCTGAGTTTACATCTTTCCAACAGTTGTGCGCAACTTTGCACAATTATCAACTGACTATGAGTCAAATGGAACAAGCAAATCCTATGGCTCCGAGTGATAAGGGTGATAGTAGTCAACAACCATTTGGAAAGTTTAAACCGAACAGAGAGTCAATTAAATTCAATGAAAACATCATCAACAACAATGTGAATGTAGCATCAGGTGTGCCTCCTATTTCTAAGTTTTTCAAGAAAGAAAGAAAGTTTACTCCTTTGAATGAATCATTGCATAGTATTATGAATAAGTTATTGGAACAAAATGTGCTTACTCATCTGTAGCTCCTCCTAACCAAAATCTTAAGATTTTTACTGATCCATTACCTTCTCATACCTCTAATATGATTGATACTAATGATTCCTCTGTCTCACCTGATGATCTTGTGTCTATGACTCCGAATGTGATTAACTTTGTAGAGCAGCAGAAAATCCGTAAAGAACCTTCCATCACCTTTGATTCCAGTGAAACTATCAGGGCACCTGATGGTCCTTTATATATAGTTGCAAAAATCAAGAATACACCTTGTCGTGGAGTGCTTATTGATCCTTCTTGTATGGTTAATATCATTACTGAAGAATTTCTTTTTACTTTGCAATTAAATCAAGTGATCTATGATGAAACAAATGTGGTTGTGAAACTATTTGATGCATTTTCTTCTCCTCCAATTGGTTCTATTATATTACCTATTGAGGTCCATAACAAATCCCTTAATGTGAGCTTTGCTATTATTCCATCATCCGAACAATTTCGTGTGAAGCTAGGCTATCCTTGGCTATCTTCCATGAAAGCTATTGCTTCTCCCATTCACAAGTGTTTGAAATTTCCCCATAATGGTGAAGTCGTTACTATCAATCATAGTCTCTTTAAACCAGGTGAAAGAACTTCTAGCGTTCCTATTGATTATTTTTGGTCTAAACAATTCCAATCTCTTCCACCATGGAGTGATCATCTTTTCAAATCTTATCAAAAGTGGAAAAAAGATATGATCCTATCTCTAAGTGAACCTAGAACACCCAAACTTGATATTCCTATCATTCTTGAGAAGGAAGTTCTTCCTTTGAAAGATAAAACTAATGTCTTTCCTCAAGAAGATTCCCAACCCATCCCTATGAATGTGACTATGCCTGTATCTAATAAACTTCCTAAAAGTAGAACTATACCTCCTCGTCATGATGGACTTGGTCTCCTTCCTAAACCAAATATTCCTCCCTTATATGGAGCAGTTCCTCCTCCTTCCTCTTATAGAGAAAAGAGACCTTCTTCTTCTCCTATTGTTCAACCTAAGAGACCACAACCTAAACACCCAAGTGATAAGGATGAGAACATTCCTCCTCCTCAATCTTCTCAACTTCCTACTAAGACTAGACGAAATCGTTCTACACGTGAACGCCAATGAAAGCGTCGTCTTAGAGCTCAGGCAGCTGCTTCTCAAACTTTGCAATCCCCAAAAACACCTTCAGCCAGTATTATTCCATTTTCTCCTCAGCCAAAAATTGAGCCAAAATCTCCTAAACATAAGATGCATGATGGTCTTGATCCTGTGCGAGTTAAAGATCCTATTTTTATAAATCTTGATGATGATATAGATGAAAATGTTATTCATGATGAAAATGTTACTCCTATTCATTCTGATAGTGAATACGAATATGTTGATGTTGATAACCATTTATCTAACGAATTTTCTAAAGAACTTATCCTAGCTCCTAGACAAGAACAACGTGGCTTGGAACATGAACATAGCCCTTGTTTGGATCTTGTGATAGCTCCATCTGCTGTGTTGGATGTTCCTCCTCTAGCATGTTTCCTGCCTTCCCGAAATATTGATCAGCAAGATCGGGGGGTAGATGACGTGCTAGACTAGTTTCATTAGCATAGCAGACTCTCTCCTCCTCTCTTGATATCTTTTGTTACTTCTTCTATGTGTTATTCTTATTCTTCTATTTGTTGTCCTTAGTGTTGTCTACTTGAGGACGATGCAAAGCATTGAGATCTCTTTTGGTCTCTCTCATGTTGACTCAAAAGACACATGTGTTCCCTTCTTCTAGGTGACCTTCCTTGATTGGGGAATGAAGAACAATTATGCATACATACATATGATATACATGAATTATCATATAGCATACTGACCCCGAGGAAAGCGAAGTCACCTTGTGCTTTGTGTTTTGTGTCTATTATCCTTGGGCTTATCTCACACTTGGGGGCTAAATCCTTGTGGGAACGTGCTCCTTTCTCATTTCTTATATGTATCACTACCTTAAAGAAATCACCCCCGATGAGGCGTGTGCGATCGCTTTAACGTAGGGGGGCATACATCCCGTTCATATCTTTTCAAGATACTTGAAAATTTCTTGACAAATTTAGCTTTGCCTTGAAAATTTTTGATATCTTTCTTGCATGACTCATAGTGAGGGAACCTTACTACTGACAGTCATGGTTCTCCCTCATGATCTTCCCTTTTACTTTGTCAATCGAAGTCGTAAGATCCTTAGTCCATTGGGGGCTTGGTGTATCTTGCCTCCTTGACGTGGTGAAAGTTTTTCAATGTTGTTTCCTTGTACTTTACCGGAAGTATTGGCGTACGCTTATACTCCCGCTAAAGTGGGGGCTAAATGTAGCATCCTAAAATTGTGACACTTGCAATTTTGACTGTATTTGGGTCTTCACGATGGCGATGCAACGTTAAACCTGAATGGAGACCCGGAAACCTGCTTGTGACACCAAAAACTGCATTTTTCTGCACTTTGGCATGATCCCTCCTTGCACCCTGCTGTCCCGGGAGGTGGGACCATGGTACCCAGTGCCCTGGTCCCCCAGGACCATGGCGCCCAACGCCCTGGTCCCTGGCCCTATTTTGGGCCCGGTCTCTTTTGGACATCGGGTCTTTAAGTTTGCAATTCGGGAAATAATGTTTCCTGGTCGGCCTAAGGTCTGGAAAATCAGTCTATCAACCCTAATTGACAAGTATATAAACTACATTTCCCCTCTCAAAAAGGAGAAGGGCATATATGTGAGCAAGGTGTGAAAGCGATATTCAAACATTCAAACATTCAAGCATTCAAGCATTCCTTCAAGCAATTGAGCATTCTAAGTCTCCATTCAAGGCTAAGTGTTGCATTCAAGACAAGGATTCAACCATTGAAGAGGAGATCACCTACAACATACAACATACTACATACATTACACCTTCGTATGTAAGAATACAAACATTCTTACAACAAGGTATCAGTACTTGTTTACATTACAAACATTTACATTTACAGCATTCTCATTTCTTGGTTAATTCCAAAACCGGGGTTTGACCTAAAGGAAAACCCCTAATCCCTAACCCCCCAATCGTCCTCTCTTTTCTATGTGTAGGTTGTAGGTACACGGCTGTAATTGAAGATCTGGAATCCTTGTGCAGAGACGAACAGATCCCCCTTCGTTTCGCGGATTTTTCGGAGGACCGTGTGCACGCCGGGCGCCATCGTCCCGTCAACTTTCGCTCAAATTTGCAGAACAGCACCGTCTCAACATTTTACTGCTAATTCCAGGTCTGCAGCTTCATCCCATATCCTTAGCTCTGTTTACAAGTGAATCTTTCGTGCTTCTACATGCATTCCTAGTTCAATCATTCTATCTATATTCTTTACAAAAGAGGGTATCCTTGATGTCTTAACCCTTGAAACTCATTTAGAATCCAATCCTGCATTGTGTGGGATTGGATCTTATGCGTTTCAACCCCTCTTTTGAATGTAAAGTCTCCCCTAAGTGAAAACCATCAACCCTAGTGACCTCCCTTCTCTCTCCTTGGAGTTGGGGAGGGGAGAACAACTAGGGTTCGATTTTTCTGCTTTACATTCACTTCCCAAGTAACTACAATTCCCATGTAACCCTTCCTTCAAAGCTTTCGCTCATCAGGTATTTGTTTATAGTGAGTTAGAATGCCAAGGTATTCTAGTTGTACTCACTTTGGGTCATTCCCTTCTCATGATTATCACTTTCTTGCAAAAGCAAATGGTCGAGAAGGCAGGCCCTCTAAAGGTGACACACAATCAAAACAATGAGCATGGTATCGAGGATCTGGATTTCTGAGCACCCTAAGAAGGATGAGAGCATACTCTCCTACTCTAATGTCAAGCTCAACAATCAAAGCAAACATACATTCATTCCAACCTATTTAGAAATCATACTAGGTGCCTAAAATATTAATTGCAAACACAAAGTTTAGTTGTAATCCAAGGCAACCTGCAAAACCCAAGTCAAAAGTTTGATACATTTAGTCTTTGACTATCGAATCTACATAAAATGTGTTAGTAGTTTTCATTTTTTGTCTTTGCCATGCGTATGCCAAGGTGCTACACAAAGAATCAGTACCAAAAACCAAAAAGCAGAAAACAGAATGCAAAACAAACAATTTTCAAGTAAAACATTGCATTTTTACCTTTGTTTTTGGACTTTACACAGGTACAGAACTCATGACACAGGTGCAGAACTCATGACACAGGCATAGAATGTCTTTAACACAAGCGCAGAATGCTTAACACATGTGCAAGTTGTCTTACACAGGTGCAGAAGATCCCAGAAAACCCTGCATTACCCTGTTTTTGGGTTTTTTGGCCTACAAATCAACTCAAAAGGACTCAAAAGCATGGTTAAATAATTAGTTCACGTCAGGTTCATGAATTAATGTAGCATAGGAATTCAGAAATAATCAAAGCAAATCAATATACTAATCTAGCTCAATCACGCAAGCTCAAATGCAATGATCTATCCTAAACACACTCAATAAAGACATGAAAATGAAACATTCAAAACTAAAGACTATGCAAACCAAATGTAGATCTGAATGCTTCCTTCATGCGACTCCATTGTTCTTCTTTCTTCTCCAAATAGCCTTTGTTTGTGGATCTCACCTTCAAGTGCATACACATGAGATGAAAGCAAGTAAATAAGATATTGGCGCAAGAGTACTCGAAGTGTGATTGATTCAATAATCTGATTAGTTTGACAAAGTGATTACAAATTCGATAATCTGATTATTCTCATTAGGGATCAGGGGACCTTGATTGAAGAAAATCATCCAATTTATAGATAAATTGGAGAAATGACAAGATTAGCATGAAAGATTCAAATGGAAATTGCAAATCAATATGACAAATTATGACAAATTATGCACTTTCTATGCAAAATTGATTGATTGATGATTTATGACAATTTATGACAAATTGCTATGCAAGGATTTATGACAAGATTTTGAAATAGAAATAGACATTTAGGAATTTAGAAAATTAAGTTGGAAATAATGACTTGGAAATTAGGAAATTGATGAAAAATAGGTAAATTAATTAATAATTTCTCATTCATTAATTAATTTACAAAAATAGGAGGAATTAATTAGCCAATTAAATAAACATTTAATTGTGACAAGAAGACTTAGGATAAATAAATAAATTATTTAACCTAGAGGGAAAATGCCAAACAAGGTTAAATGAATAAATCATGAAACCCTAGAAGATGAATTAGAAATGCAAGGATGACAATTAGGTCTTGACAAAGGATAATTGACGTCGATTTGATTTAATCATGATTCTGACTTAATAAAAGACCAATGCTAATAAATGATGTGATTGATAAATGTGCCAATTGACGAGGGACAATGACTAATTGATCCAAATTGAGAAAGACGACGATCGATGACAAATCGATCGCAAAATGAAAAAATTGACAAGAAGACAAGGATCGATGACAAAATAGATCACAAGACGACAAGATTGATGACAAATTGATCAAAAGACAAGAATTGATGACAAATCGATCGCATGATGACAAGATTGATAAGAGGACAAAACCCTAATTAGGATTGACGATGTCCAAAATGGTGACAAATGAATACGCACATAGATGTGACAGGATAAGATTGACCAAAATCATGACTGAAGATTGTTATCGACAAGACCAAATTCGAAAGCGAGACAACTGAAGAATGCAGAAGAAGGACTCGATGCTCGCAAATGATAAAGACCAAGTGCGTGACATAGGAGAAATGTTAATGCAATGCAAAAACCCTAAAATAAGGCAATGCGCAAATGTTAAAGTACGATTCCGCAAGTGTTGACCATTTTTAGGTGTCTACAATCTCCTATGACTCTTTCCCAAACTTCTTAGTGATTCATCCCTAGAATTATTTTCCAAGTTACCATTTGGTGTCATCACTACATTTGCAGACTTATCAGAGTGATATGTGGCTCACTATCATTATAATGTGGAAAAAGACATCTCCATTCTTGATCTTTGTCAAGATAAATAGAAAGATGGTGAGATTCTTTTGGACTATATCCAAAGATGGAGAGCCCTTGCGGGTCATCTCCTTTGTACAATACCTGATACTCAATTGGTTCTGATATTCATCAGTAATCTACATCCAAAGCTTGCATATCATATTTTCTTAAATTATGTAGATAAATTCAAAGATATCATGACCAAAGGACCATCAATAGAACAAGCCTTGATTGATGAGGGAGTCATCAAGCTTTACAAAGAATCTTTTGATAAATCAAGTGGTTATAGACAAATATATTCAAACAAAAACAAGAACATTGTAGGAGATGGCGTTACTAATTCTAGAATAGTTCAAATGGTTGTGGCTGCTAAACCACCACCTACACAAGCATACTCTAATCAATAGTCATATACTAATTCATCATCAACACTACATATCAATCCACTACCTTAGGCTTATCACACTCCTTAAATTTTGACATCAAATGTGCAAACCAATCAACCAATGCCATCACTATTTCTCAAGCTCCTCCTTGACAAACAACTTATAATGATTTGCAATGTCAATTTACATGCATGGGGAACCCCTAGATGTGATCTTAAAATATATGGACCAACACAATATGGTCGTATATCTAGAAACAATACCATTTGATGAGTCCAAACCCAAGCCTAATTGGTATAAGGAAAATGAATACTACGATTATCACCATGTCAAAGGTCGCGTGACAAACAAATGCATGAAACTCAAACATCTAGTCCAAGATCCCATTGATGAAGGAAAGATTGATGTTAACCCTACCACAAGAAAGTCACCCAATGCAAATTTAGGTATGTATAAATATGCTCTTCCCAAGCATCAAGGAGAAACTAGTACATCCAATGCTAATAAGAGTCATGCCACCAATATTATCAATTACAACAAGGTTCCATTTAATTATGGTCCTACAATAGGTTGTATTACTCAAGCACAGAAACATGTTAATATGATTTGAGTCAAGGGAGTTAATACCCAATGTGTTGCAACCACTAGAAGAGCTCGCATGACTATTCTTGGAGCTCCACCTCCTACTCCACCTACTCCATCTCAAGTGCCTATGTCAACACAGTATAATTTTCTTGAACATTTAATAGAGGAATAGGGTCAAGTTTAATTAACTAATTGATTTATGGTTGTCAAATAATTAATTAAAGGGGGGCTATAGCATAATTAATAAGACTAATTAGTTAGAAGGAAACATTGTCAATTAATTAAATAATATGTAATTCTTTAATTAAATGTGCTTGGGATGACTAACTTCAATTAATCAAATTTTAGGTGTAAACTATTGAAAAGATAGACTAAGCAAATGACAAACACAATTCTCAACTACACTCAAGACTAGGACATTTGGGAAGAAAGAAAAGTAGATAAACAAGATAAAAAAGTAATTAAAATGTAAACTCCATTTTCCTCCTTCGATTTGATTGTCCCCTAATTTGATGTGTGTTTTCTATATAATAGATACTTGATTATGCTCCATGATAGTGAATGCAAGATGGAAAACTATGCAAGATATGATACAAAATTCAATGCTAAATGGACATGTTTATGCAAAAGAGTGAGTGAGAATTTTTGCATTATGAGGGTATGAAAAATAAAAGTGGATGGTTTGTGAAGGAAAATGGGGGGTTTAAATAGGCTTGAATGGGAGATGGAAGGGCATGAGAATGAGACATGTTTCCCTAAGAAGGACCACCCATATTGGAAGGTTTTATTCCAAAAGAGATTGAAAAATCATGTCATTCCCATGTTTAAGGAAATTTGGGATATTTTCCAAAATTTTAGGAGATGTTTCCTAAATTCAAAGTCATTCCCCAAATTTTAGTAAATTTGGGATATTTTAAGGAATTTTGAGATATTTTAGGAATGTGCACACATATGGTGAGGGTTAAGGGATAAGGTTGACTAGATCCTTTGATTAGCTAAGTCGGTTAGGCTAGGGGAAGGGTTAGATTGGGGTTAAAGTTAGGAGACATGTGTGGAAAAAGAATTAATTAATTTTATGGGAGGATTTGAGAGGAAAAATTCAACATGAATTAAATAAATCAAATTGCATTTGATTTATTTAATAGAAGGGTTCAAATTCAATTAATTAATTGATTTATGGTTATCAAATAAATAATTAAAGGTGGACGATAGTGTAATTATTAAGATTAATTAGCTAGAAGAAGGGAACAAAAATTAATTAAATAATGTGTAATTATTTAATTAAAGGCGCTCGGAATAACTAAATTCAATTAATTAAATTAGTCAAATTTATGTGTCTACATCTAGTGATTCTATCTATCATCTTTTGTTCTGCATTGCTTCGTAGTTGCAAACATGGGTTTGTGGATTGGGTAGTATATTTATAAATATCAGATGCACCTATATTCCAGATTTCACATGATTTGGATCCCCAAAAGCTGAGATGTTTGGTCTAGCAATTTAGTTTGTCAATTGTCTAGTTCCCTTGGAACAAAACAATTGGTTTTGGCATCCACGTTTCTTTAATTAAGTGATTTTAATCTTGCAATTTTGGGACATGGTTAAACATTGTGGATAATTGGCATATCCTAGTTGGCTTTAATTTTTGTTATATCTTTGGCTGACCTATGGAAGTTAAAAGTGTGATGCATTTTGTAATAGTGTGTAAGGAATGTATGGCTGACTTGATATATGGATTGGTATATATCAACAATTAGTATTAGAGCTTTGGTCCCTTTTTTTAAGCTTAACCGCTTAAGGGAGATCTTGTCGATTGAACGTAGATGGCTCTTGAGTTAAGTGCAGAATAAATTCTTATCGATGGAGAGTTATAGAATTCTCCTGAAACTCTTGAGACCAAAAATTTAAATGAAAAAATCAAGGAAGCAAATGAGTGCATCAGAAAGTTGAGAGATCAAATCAAGAAATTCAAAGAAAGATATAAAGAGGTTATCAAGGAATTGAAGCAAGAAAATAAATCAATTATCAGTTTGAAGGTACAACTTGAAGAAAGAAAGAAAGAAAAGAAAAATTGGATTTCTTAATGAAACAAAAGACTAAAGAATGTGCAAGATTGGAACAAGAAGTTGTAACCCTAAGATTTGAAGACAAATTCAAGGAAAGTGATAAGAAACTTGATGAAATGACGGCTACACAGAACTTTTTGGAAGATAAAAGTTGATTAGGTTTTGAAGTTGGTGAATGTTCAAATCAGAGAATTCAAGATAAAGAAAGATGAAGAAGATTGATTCTAAACAACACATTGAAGAAACAAACAAAGGCAGGTGGCCCCAAAATCTAAAAATCCTCACAAGGAAACCTCTAGTCAGACAACCTAATGCTCAAAGGTACTCCTCTTTTAATGGTTATTGTTTCTCCTATAATAAATTTGGACATAAAGCTTTAGAATGTACAAGCAAAGTGAATTAGAATGTTCAGTGTTTTGCATGCAAGAAATTTGGTCATAAGGCTAGTAATTGTAGAAATCAAATTTTGGATGGAAGAAATAGATTCTTTTATGGTCATTTTTAGATATACAATGATTTTGCGCATAAGGCTAATAAATGTAAATCTATAATAACTACAAGGAACTCATAATAGAGGAATATCAAATGTTTCAGTTGCAATAAAGTTGGACACATTGCTTAAGTATGTTGAAGTAGAAATATGAAGAAAGACAATTTGGTTTGAAAGTATGAGGCAGTAAGGAAGATTGATGTTGAAGAAGT